>NC_055684.1:35425103-35755103 GCF_017639745.1 Melanotaenia boesemani
TTACAATTTGTCAGATGGTTCTGTACTAGAAACAATTGTCTCTGTTAGCTGGTGATAGCCCCGTTGCCTCACGTAGAGCTTAGATTAAAACCGCTTGGTGTTGTTGCATGAAGCAGTGCTGGTCGAAGGTAACGTTGAGCCCTAGGCAAATTAAAAAAAAAAAAACACACACTTATTGCCATTTATTACTTGAAATTCCAGCAACAACAACTTAGGAGTCAGTGTTTGGTCCTTCATCAGGTTTTTACATGGAACTGACATACTTTGAAAGTGTGTTTAAATTATTTAACAAAATATCTTTAAATGTTCTCACGGTTCAATTTGATCATATGAACTACAAATTATTTAAAGTAAAGCACTATGATGATGTTTTATTGGATTATAATGCTACTGACATCAGCACACACAACAAAACAAAAAAATCTTCGTAGTTTGGTAATTACTTAAAACCTTCATGATGAAAAATATTGAATTATCATTTATTTCATATGGTCCGCATTCATCTAACCTCCTTGTCAAGTACAGGTTCTTAACTTTTTTTACTCTGGGGCTCAACTTTTCCAGTACAAAGTAGTATATATATATATATATATATATATATATATATGTGTGTGTGTGTGTGTATGTATGTATGCTCTCCAAAACAAACAATATCCAGCACAAGCAGCTTCTTGTGGGTTTTAGGTGTTAACCATGGCAAATCCTGAAGGTTAGTATAAGCCTTGTTTCCACGGGTCTGGACGGGCCGGTTATGGTGCAGTTAAGGTTTGTAAACTGTCATCTTTTTGTGTTTCCACAGCCAACCGTAGCCTTACTTAAGAGGCAGAGTATTAGCCTGATAGCGAAAGATGCCTCAGGTTCCTAATAGCATGACGCCATCGCAGCACCTTCAATAAAGTATAACCAAAACACGATTCAGAAACAAAGGAGGAGAAAGGTGGTCATCCAAAAGTTTGTGTTCTTTCTTCTTGGCGATGCTTCGTAACAACATTTTAAACAGAGATTTCATCATCTAAAAGAAAAAATGTTGCTCTAAACAATGAGCCGTTCCTGCTTTGTTTTTATGCCAGGTCACACATGAAGCGACTCTTTTTCTCAACTAATCAGCGAATTGCAGTGTGTCAGACTCCACCCTTTTGGGTTATGTCAGTTTGATTGGTACCCCAACAGAAGGGTCCCAAAAAAGAATGGGTCAGGTTGGATATTAGGGTACCCTTTCAATTTTTCGCTTGTGAAAACACGAAAAAATGTGCCCCAACCCAAACACATTGGTGGAAATGGGCCAGGAAGGGAAACAAAAAGCAGAAGAATTAAGACAACCACAACTGTAGACATAAGACTGTGAAGAAAGACTATATGCGAGTGTTTAGGGCATGTTTGGCAGTTGGAAACAACTTTGTATTAGTGCATTACCACCTACCAAATGGTGTCTGAAACTGACATTGGATCGCAGGCGTGAACCCTGAACTTAGCACTGCCCTCTAGTGGAGGAATTAACATTGTGACGTAACTCCAGTTAAGATATTATTTTTAGTAAAACATATGTTATTGTTTCTTTGACATTAAAAAAGTCAACGGTCTACTATCTATTATCTGCGTCTATTAATCATTTTGCATTACTTACTCAAACAAATATAGAAATACATCAATTTGAATGCTAAGCTATTCCTAAACTGTATGACACATACATTAGTTCAGCTGGTTTAAATTAGTCAGTTGAGCCCAAATATACTCTACATGGCAAAGACTCGCTCCAGGGCTGGAATAACCTGGATCCACTTAGCTTTTAGTGCAGCCAGAGATAAGCTTTGAATGAGAGAGCACCCAGGTGCACATAGAGATGGATGAGAGGGGATCAAGGTACCCCAGGGACACCAAGACCTCCAACTCCCCACAGAGGAGCAACCCCTGCTGGGCAAATGGATCACTTAGCCTGTGGCTCTTTCAAAACACCAAAGACCATTTTTAAAAGGTAAGAAGGGTTCAACAAATCTGTCTTTACTGAAAATAGAAACACATTTTCAAAGCATACTCTTCTCTTAAATAAGCATTAAGAGAAAAGGCTTAAGCATACTGTATACCTACACTGAGCTAAGTATGCATGAAAACTCACAAACACATAGTTATATCGTGTTTTCTAATGCAAATATGCACTGATTTAATGCCTTAGCAGTCAAGTCCTGTGGGTCTGCAGTACTTATCTATATGATGAGAAGTGCTTTTTCCAATAAAGAAATTAAAGTTTTAAGCCCATATAATGAGCTTTAAAAAGTTTATGGTAGGGACTTCTGCTACAATGAACATTACCAACAGTTTCAGAAAGCTGACGTCAGACAGACTGTATGTAGAAGGCAGGGTAAACCAATGCTAACTACTTGCAGGGTGGAGCTTCAAGACTAATTTCCATGTGCAGTAAGCAAAGAGTAGTTAGCACAGGCAAATTTGACACATTGATTTTTAATTTTTTCTCTCTGTTCTGTGAACAAGGTTTAGCATCATGTGTCAAGTCAAACCAGGTCTTGTCTTATCCATTGTTGCTATGTTTGGTTGTTTGTTTGTTTAAGATATTGTGACTCTAGTGGGCTTTATTATGCAGTTGTAGAGAGAGGTGGTGACATGCCGGGATTTAAACCAGGTCTGACTACGATGCTCCACTTTACATGAACCAGCTGCTCAACCAGTACAGCTAATCGCCAGCCCTCAAAAGTTATGTTTTTAAGCCTTTAATGTTTGGATTAAGAAAAAGGCTTCTTTTCTTTCTTTTCCTTTGGACAACAATAACAAGAATTAAAGCCGCAAGCGGCATCCATCAGGTCCGAGCGTCCTGGACCCCGCCACCTGTCTCATACACCTATTCCTAGCATGGTAGGTAACCTGGTAACATGGTAGGTAACATGGTAAAACACCCAGCTGAGAATCTGAAATGTTGATATACCGATGCGTGTAAAGTGCAAAAAATGGCAAAAAAAAATGGCCGCACACGCCAAGATGGCGGGCACCCCATTGCCATGGCAACAGGTGTTCAATTGACTTTTTTGCTCGACTCGGGGTGTTACACGTGTGTGCCGAGTTTCGTCTTCCTACGTCAAACTAGACGCTCGGAACCCCATTCATTTGGGGATTTTATTTTTTTCTAGGTGCCGCTGTTGAGCCAATTTTGCATTGAAGTCTATGCGGACCTCAGAATATCGAAATTTTCGCCGGGCTTGATGTGTGTGCCAAATTTCACAACTTTTCATGGGTGTTTAGGGGGTCATATTTGGGCTCAAAGTTCTTAGAAGGAGGAGGAGGAGGAGATTAAACATTTCAACAACAATAGGGTCCTTCCATACTTCGTATGGCTCGGACCCTAATAAATGTTTTAACAAATGGTTGAGATAACAGTTGTTGAAATAGTAGCAATTGTTAAGTGGTCAAAACTTGAAACAGGGGCATGGCTCAACGGGTAGAGTGGTCGCACTGAAGCGCGAGGGTTGCCTGTTCAGTCCCGGCCCAGAGAGCTCATGTCAAGGTGTCCCTGAGTAAGACACCGAATGCCTAATTGCTCCTGATGGGTTGTGGTTAGCACCTTGCATGGCAGCTTCCGCCATCAGTGAGTGAATGTGTGTGAATGGTTGAATGTGACATACATGTAAAGCGCCTTGGATAAAAAAATTTTGTTCTACTAAATGGTAGAGCAGGCAGTTAAAGTATCATTATTTAACTTTCTAACCTTAAAATGATGTGTTTCTTCCAGATTGCTGCATCAATGTACAGTTCAGTTTTGCTCTATACACTGTGTCACACGCCATACTGGATACACAGTGGCCATTTAGAATGCACACCATGGCTAATTCTTCAAAGAAAGCAAGAGGGCGTTATTGGAGGTAGATAAGAAAAGAAAGGGAGAAAGGGACAGAGCATGATATAAGACAAGATCCAACCTCAGACTAACTTTTACTAACTGAACGGAGCTCAGAGTACAGGTAGGATGCAAGATGGATGTCTAATTAGCCACTGTAACTGAAAAAAAATCTGACAAAGTCCCGTACTGCTTTATAAAACATTTAATATTGCAAGGTGATAGTGTGTTTTTTAAATTATTCCTGCTGTATGCATGTCTAATTAACATCCTCTTTAACATGTACAGCTGTAAGGTCTCCAAAAACAGGCACAACACTTCATTTAGTGCAAAGAAAGGGGAGGCAGTGCAGAAGAAATAGGTGGGGCCAGATTGGCTTTTCATTGATTTTCATTCACTAACTAAAAAAAAAGAATTGAGTAAAAACTTATGCAACGCCATGAGAGGCTTTTCTGTGGCAAAAATTTTGAAATATATAATTCTGAGTACAGATGGGTTTTGAGGAGCTTATGATTGCTGGAGTGGGACTTTAAAATATTATTATAATAAAAACTGAGTTCTTTGGTCAGCCAACATTGCTTTTTTGCATTGAAGAGGTAGAGTGTAGAGAAGTGCATTTGATTCAGTGTCATGCATTCATCTCCAGTATGCACCAGTCTTGTACAAGTCACATATTCATTTGAGGTCCTCAGACTCACTTTATTGTGCTATTACATTGCCTGTCACATTCTTCTTCTTACTACTGTTTTTCTCTTTAAAGTGTTACATCTCTCTATTCACACATATACTGCTGTAGCTGCATCTGTAATGCAGAGTGAGTCAGAATAACCTGTATCTATCAGTACTATTTTCAGCAGTTTCTTTTAAATAATCATTAAGCCCCTTTCACCTCATGTGCTCTGGTTATGAGAAACTATTTTCTCTGTGCCAGTTCCCATGGAGACTTGCAGAGACTATGGAAGAAGTTCAACACTGCAATACTCAGATGGCTTGGTGAGTGTCTGCCTCATAAAACAGACACCTCATATTAAAAACATACATAAAACCCTAATCCTAACACATCACATTTCCCTTTCTTCTGCCACATAATGAACATAGAAAAGAAGCAGTTACATGACTGTAAAAGGCATGTTGCCCATAACATATTCATGGTCACAGTCATGTTCATGAACTTTGTGAGGTCTGATGACTCTTCTGGGACATTACGGGGAACACACAGACTGTTCTTGCCAGAACTTTTCCGTGCTGAATATAGCGGAGCGCCCCTGTTGCGACCAAATTAAAGGATCTTCTTTTGTTTGACAAACTCCACAGGGGAGATCAAGCGTAGGCAGAAATCCTTTTGCTGCTGTTTCTAAGATTTCTGTCTTTTTTTTTCCATGGAAGAAAGGATGTGAGGCACTGTCAAGACGAGCCCCCTGCAAAGAAGCAATTAAAAGCTCGGCCTCATGAAGGTCTCTCTGCAGTGCAGCCAGAAAAACAGCCTCGTGGCCGGGTGAAACGGAAAATGAAAAGCTTCCATCACTTGTTTGATAACGGTTTGTTACAAGTTTACCAAAACAGCGGGCATGTAAAAGAAAGGACGCCCACACCTGCTTGTGTGTGATAAAATGAAAAGAACCAAGTCAAAAACCCATTCCTTGCTGATGAAACATGCACTCATCAGACATGAAAAGGAAGGTAAAACTGTGCTTTGATACTATAAGAACGAAGTCTGCTTTTTGGAAGATGTCAGAGGCAGCAGTGACAAGCAAGGTCTTAAATCTTTCACACCTTCTAGCAATGATTTGGGTCAAGGCTTTTTAAAATGCGACAACATCACATTGTGTTTCTCCGTTGCCAGATTTGGATCAGGAGGTCTGCTGCAGTTGATTTGGTGCTAATGATGCAATCCAGGGTAAGGTGTACTCTCATTACATTTTGGTTTGTCAGCTCCTTTCTTTGTGTAACAGCAGAGCTAGTCACGATGGGAAGCATTTGAGAACATGTCGAACATTTATAGTAACGATGCAAAATTGTTGTCGTGGTGAATTAGCATTATAGTTCAGTCTGTGCGTAGGGTGACATAAGAAAAACTTGTCTTCACTTGCCGCTGCCAGCTGGCGTCAAGAAATGGGGTTTTGAGACACAGAGGAGTGTGGGAGGGAAAGAGGATGAGAGAGATTTTCAGGGGCGAGGGAGCACGATTATCACAGCACTATGACTTCAAAAGGATGGAGATTTATAAAAGCAGAAACAGGAGTGAGATGTATACAGAAAGGATGCTGCACAAGCACAGTGGACATGGTTTAAAATGCTGAGAGACAATTAACATTTTTGCTCACCATTAAGATACATCTCTGCTATTGCACCAATCGGTGCATAGATCAGTGTGCATTTATTTGTATTTGAATTAAATTGTTGGTTCTACTCTGTTCACACAGAAGGTTTTTTAATGTTTTCATTCCATCTTAGTTTGGAATCGAAATGTTAGTGTCAGAAAGGGAAATGATAACATTCAAAGGTTTAAATTTGGTGTTTATGGCTATCACAAAGAAGGTTTTTACTTAACAACTTATAGACCTATTTTAATAATTTTCTCAGCTTTAAAGGTATGTAAAGCCACAATTTTACAGTTTTACATCACTCTGACTTGGCCCTTCCTCCCTGAATCTGTTAGCAGATGTGCTCAAGTGTGGAGTCTTCAACAGAGCTGTACATCAGAGGAATAAGATCTTATTTTCCAACTGATTAACAGCTGTTACATATTAAAGCACAGAGCACATCCACACCTCTCCACACCTCAGCACAGTCTCTTTTTTCTGTTTGCTGAAAGCAACTTCAGTAAGTTGTTGTTCAGTCAGGCTTGAGGGACAGTCTGCAGAGTGACAGGTCAATGCAAAGGTAGCTAGGAAAAATATACAGAATTAAAGAAGAATTCTTATACATCTTATGAAGAGAATTAAAACATAAATATCATTCCATCAATCCATCCATTCTCCTCTGCTTACCTGGGCCCAGACTTCACTCTCCCTGGCCACGTCTTCCAACCCATTCAGGCGGATCCTGAGGTATTCCCAGGTCAGTCAAAAGACATAGTCCCTCCAGTGTGTCCGGGGTCTTCCCTGGGGTCTCCTCCCAGTGGGATGTGCCTGGAACACCTCACAAGGAAGGCGTCCAGGCGTCATCCTGACCAGATTAGTGAGCCACCTCAACTGATTCTTCTCAATGAGGAAAAGCAGGGCATATACTCTGATCCAAGATGACCGATCTTCTCACCTATCTTTAAGGGACAGCCCAGCCACTCTGCAGAGGAAACTCATTTTAGCCACTCGTATTTGCGATCTCGCTCTTTTGGTCATTAGTCAGAGCTTATGACCATGGGTGATGGTAGGAACGTAGATCGACAGGTAAATTGAGAGCTTCACCACTTGCATTACCGGCAACTTTGCTTCATTCTGCATGTCAATCTCCCTCTCCATTCTTCCCCCACTTGTGAACAACAGCCCAGGATACTCTACTTGGGGTAGGATCTCATTCCCAATCTGCTTGAAGCTGCCAGAAGTTGTCCTCCTCAGCCGATTTAAACTTCTTCCATGCCCAAGTTTTTGCGTCAGCGACCACCTAAGTTGCATTCTTCTTCGCCTGCTGATGCCTGTCAGCTGCCACAGGTGTAAGTTTATGTGTTACCGCTAAAGAATAAAGAAAGGTGACATATAGCAAAAATTTATTTTTAGGCTTGTCTACAAAAACATAAATAATAATAATAAAAACACACTTTCCAGATGAATATGAACCTCTCTTTGGAATGATGAAGATGTGGCTCTAAGTCACTATCAAATCAAAGTACAATATTAAAAATGAAAGACCCTAAACAGCATTTAATAAACATCTGAATGATTACTTTTATTGGCTTTGGTCCACCAGTGGGTCCTAGGGGGGCTCAGAAAATTAGAGGGAAGCTAAGAAAACAAAAAGAAAAAAAGTTCATGACGTCATTGTAATCTGTGTAGACCTGGCGATTATCAGCCTGCTCTGCTCCTCAAGCTATCATGTAGCTAGCTAGCACAAATGGACTGGTTTTTGACAACAATTAGACCAAAGGAGCAGACCGACAGCCCTGCAATTGAGGACGTCATGGCCAACTAAAATCCTAAAATATGATGCAGCATAGATTAGGAATGAAATTAGGAATGATTTCTTTTGTTCTGCTTTTATCTGTCAACAATTTGTTGAAAGTTTATTATTCAGTCAGGAAAACACAGCACTGAAAATATATTCATTTATAACTTTCTTATTCTAAACTAATATTCTAAATATTATTGAATAGTGAATAAAAGTAAGAGAATGCATTCTAAAAGTTGATGTCTTTGGGTTTGGAGGTCCCCGGCCAATAGCTAATGCTGTTTGGCATGGAAAGGTTTGGGAACCCCTGGTCTATATTAGATACACTGGAATATTTTATAAAGTTTCCTCATTTCCTTTACTTTAAGGTGCCTCATAACTAATAAAGTTTCAAATAAAATTGAAATTTGACGTCTGGGAGTTAAACAGACTCTAGATGCATTCACAATTTTTGGAATACCTTTTTCTTTTACTCTGTGACCCCACTGATGTGTTTTTAACAGTAAGATCAAAGCTGTTTGGTTGTATTCATAGTAAAAAGAAAAAACAAACAATAGTAAAACTGTAAATTGTATTTTTCTTATTTTTTTAGTTGTTAGTTTCTGACTTGTATTCTCACAGACATAAAACAGTAAACAGTTTATGTATGATTTTCCTCATACTTTATTTTACAGTTACCTTGCTCTATAATTGCAGTTATTTTGTCAACGTATGTTGTGCTGCTTTGTAGGTATACGTCACATCTTATGATAACGTCTCACTTTTATTTTTTCCATTCTTCATGCACTCCACACTACAGCAAGAGCAGCAGATGAAATATTTCTCCTTTAAAAACTAAATTCATGTAATTGCAAGAACCAATTCATTTGTCTCCCATGGTCATATGAAAATTAATTCAACAGTTAAGCCAAGGCCACAATCAGAAGGCTATAGGACCCCTAAAATTTATGGGCATGTGATGTTGAAAGACATTTGTCAGCTAAACAAAAGAAGTTTAACTGGAGAGAAAATTAAACCCATTTGCTAGATTTGTCTTCCAAAGTGTACATATATATATATATATATATGTGTGTGTGTGTGTGTGTGTGTGTGTGTGTGTGTGAATATATTAAATATATTGATTCTTAATAATTATTAATGGGGCAATTTCTGCTTCTTTCACATCATGACAGTCAAGTCTTAATTATATAGTTTTTTTATATGTATATTCAAGGTGCACACATCACCATAATTATCTAATTGTTCCTGAATACAGCCTATAACTTCACTTCAACCTGTTTTTTCTTTTTTCTAATCCCATTCCTCTCTGTTCTACATCATGATTTCCTATCAAACTCTCAGCTCATACTGAATGCCTCAAAGCAAATGCCACTGAAAGGAGAGCAAAATTCATATTACTTTTTGCGTTCCATGTGTCAAGTCGTTAATGGACGGTGAGTGGAAGTGAAAAGCAGGAGCATTTTCGTCTTTCCTTTCTCTGTCTCTATTACACTCAGCAAGGAAGCACATGTAAATTGGCTTCGAAAGAAGAGGTGGAAAACAATTATGGGAGCGATGCGCCTGAGAGAAATGAGTCTATTGCTTGACCTGTAATGAAGTGGAAAGTTGACAAGCCGGCTTTGTGCAACTCGCAGATTTGAATGCAAGGAAATGAGTCTTCTGTACTGTCAACCAACAGGAAGAGATTGCCAATTATAAGTGTTGGCCTTCCACTGGTGCCTCGCAGGCATACTGATGGGGTAAGGAGAAGCATGAATATTCAGTGGACATGAATATTAATGCCAACATTTTATAGTAATGTCTCTAACGAGACATTAACAAACTATTTGTTAATGATTAATTAAACATTAAAAACTGCCATTAATCATCATATGAAATCATATGAAAAACTATGATGATGGTGATTAATATACCATTAATGAGACATGATTTACAGATCTTGTCCATCTTTGAAAACAGAGAACACACACGATATATTAATTAGTGCATATATGGAACTTCTATTTATTTTAATACATTACATGTCTGCAGTGGATGTGCTCAAGTCCATGTCCATTTCCCTTTCCTTCATGTCACTGGCATCCTAGATACAGATTATTTCTCGTTTAGGCTATTTTTTCCTGTCCAGCATGTTATCATTCTGTATTTTCACAACTGTAAAGAATTTCAATATCACAGTGTGAGATAAAGCATCAGATTATATTCTGTGGTTTCACATTGAAACTGGTCTGATGAAGTGATCACAGCAGCCTTAAAGTTCCTATTCAAGTGCGCTTTTCATGATATTCATCCTTGTTACCAGAACTGATGAATATCTCAGTCACATACAGCTGGTGCTGCCGCATCACTTGGGATGTGGTGCATGCCAGATTCAACATGAGGTCCCTTTTATTTGCGAGAAAGTCTCCCCCCGTGGAGCTCTGATTGAATATCAATTAATAAAAGCCAGGTAGGGTTCTACACATTTAGCTTAATTGTGTAAAAATATGTGCATTACTTGTATTTTCTAGGCCGCGTAGAGCCTAAAGCTGTTTTCTCATCTGATTCTCTGTCAGGTTAAAATGTGCGTGCGTGAGTGTGCATTGTGGGGGGTGCGCCTTTGTGTGGTGCTGCTGTGTGTATCCAATTCCAGCGTATTTAACGAGATATCTCACTTCCTCTTTTTTTTATTTATTTTTTTTTATCTTGATTCCATTTCTTGCTTGCACTCAGGGGAGCAGAATTCATTCACACTCGTTTTTCCTTTCCCCCTTTTCTCTATACTCTGCTGTGCACAAATTGTTATTCAGCCTTTTCTGTGCAGCAGGAATGTTCTTCAGCAAGTGATTGTCATTCAGTTTCAAATTAGTCTGGGCTGATCTACCATGCAATAAAATCTCAACATGCCGGACAGAATGACACGCTATTCAGCATGATTGTAATAACGTGAAGTTGAGGGGGATGTGTTGTCATTGTCTCACTATTTGTGCAGCACATTGTATGCCATTGGAAAAGTTATGGCATGCTGCTTTGCAAGCTGATGGTCTTGCATCTCCTGCATGATGTTTTTGCATATTTACAAATAGTTCCTATGCATTTTTCAAGTGTCTGTCTGCATGTATACACTTGTCCTTGTGTACATACTATGCAAAGCGCACAGGCCTTGTGTGCCTGGGTGTACCTGTACAACTGTGCATGTCTGTCGATCTCAGTGACTGACTGACAAAAGGCATCCAGAGGATAGAAGCATGACAATCGCTCACCCTTCCAGTGTCATTCAGCATAGCACAGGAGCTATTAACTTTTAAAGCCAAGCCTCTCTAGCAGCAGGCCCCATGCCGTTTAACCTCCCCTCTGCTGCTATTCAAATAGCTGTGATGGACAGGAGTAAGACTTCTGTTGCTCAGCAGGCCTGTTGGTTGGAGCACTATGCCCCTGTCCTGTTCTGTGGCACTGTTGGCACTGTTGGCACCTGGCTCTGACTGTGTTTGCATGCATCTGTGTGTGTGAGTGTGTGCGCGCGTGTGTGTGTGTGTGTGTGTGTGTGTGTGTGTGTGTGTGTGTGTGTGTGTGTGTGTGTGTGTGTGTGTGTGTGTGTTGGACAATGTGGTGTAGAAAATGCATTTTGATTGACAAGGCTCATCAGGGACAACTTAATGGCACTACCACCTAACAATTAGAAGTCATCAAGGTCCCCAATTGAAAGTGGTTAATAAATAATGTATAGCCACAGTAATACCACATAATCTGGATATCAAAAAGTCAAAGGTGGATGCATTATTAATGGGGCCAAATTGGACTTTAATAACTGTTCCACTGAATCCCACACCACAGCAGAATTCACTTATGTTAATATGCCTTTATTATTAATGGGCAGCCATTTTCTAAAATGTTAACCGACTGGGCTGCTCCAGAGGCAGTTGCCAAGATTGACGAGCCTCGTGTCTGAGAGAGAGGTGGGTGTAGTGGGGGCTTGCTTATTTATTTATTCGCCAACCTGTAGCACGTTGGCCCACATCGCTGTGTCAATAATTTGCTGGTAAAGCCATTAGGCGTGATCACAGAGGCCCAATTAACTCTGCAATGTGTGAGATGACAATCGTACATCATTAGCCGTATAATGGCATGCAGTGCCACAGCCTCTTTAAAAACAAACATCAAGGCCATTACAAGAAATATATGCCATTGTCAGTGTTGTTGATCCAGCCATTTTGAGTAGTGCTGAAATGCCCTGTTGGAGATATGTACGTCATGTGTCATGGGACATTAAACCAAATGTGTTTCAATGAACGACTAGAGGTTTTTCAGATTGAATGCATCTTCGCTGAGGCATAGTGATGATGATCAGGCCTCTGGCATCTGCACGCAGTTGCTGCAGGAGACACAAATTAAGATTTGTACTGTTTAAGGTGCTGATATTGAATATCTTACACTTATACATTTGGATCGTGGGAAGAGGAATACAAAATGTCAGAAAGGCTGCTCTGACACCCTGATTTAAATTCACCCATTCCCCGGCTCAGTGGGAGCTCAGTGCGACTTCTGAGACAATTTGGTGGAGGCATCTCTGAGGGAAACCGATAGACTAGCTAATATGTTCTCTTATGGTATTTGCATAATGTCCATGGTGCATTGCCAGAGAGCTGTTCTGCTCCAGTTCCCCCTTGTAATATATCTGGCAGCTCTTCCAAAATCCAGTTGTCGCTGGCACTGGCTTACAAATCAGACGTCGAATCCCCATCCAGAATATCAAAGTAAACATGATTTCAAAATATTTGTTTAGCATCTGCTTTTGGACTTTGTCCTGCATGAATCAACTGGATGGGACTGAGTATGTTTTATTTTTTTCATACCTGTCAAAAGTGTTAAATGTGGAAAGAAAACATTGCTGCGGTTGACAGTGGGTGTACAGGTTTTTACTTTTGTTGGCATGGCAAATCGGCATCCTGTTAAACTCTGCGCTCATTTTACTAGAAATCCCTCCCCAAATTGAGGTCAGAGGTGAAATCCATCTGTGTGTCACTTCTGCATGAATTATACTGTAAATGTTTGTCAGTGTGAAGCTTGTACTAAATAGTTTGTAGAGCATCTCTCTACAGATGCCATTTTCATAACTGATCTAAAATCTTTTGTATCTCTGTTTCGCACTATTGTTTGGTGTTTATTAAAACATTCGCCTTTTTACACTTGCTTGACTGTAAAAATCCTGCCCACAATGAACTTTCTGACTTCAAACAGCCAAACAGCAATCTAATATGCAAAAGCAAAATCCAACCATTTTATACAGAAATATTTGTCATATTTAGTGGAAAAAAATAGGGTGGCTAAGCTTATTTCTTCTTCCCAGTTTAGCAGCAGTCATCAACAAAACATGTATATATTTCTAAGGATATATATATCCTATAATCTACACATAGATATTTTTCAAAGTATGATTAATACATTGAGATATTCAGTATGTTATGAAATAACATTCAGAAACATTCAGCTGTGGAATGTGACAATAATGTAAGGCAGCCAACCCTGGTTCTCAAGGTCCACTATCCTGCAGGTATTAGATGTTTCCCTGCAGCAACAGATGTGATTCAAATTAAATGTATCTCTGACAAGCTCAGGTGAGTCAGGCGTGTTGAAGCAGGTAGACGTTGGAAATCTGCAGGACAGTGGGCCTTGAGGACCAGAGTTGGGGATCCAAAATTTAAGCGGTCGACTCATCTTCAAATCTTTGTAAGCCCATATTTTTATATTTTGTGTAATTAAGATACATATATTTATATTTGTACATTTAATTACAGTGTTATTGTGGTGAAATTATATTTATGTATGTTATTATTTATATTTTGGGTAATTGAGCAAGGAAGTGCACTTGTTGGACAGGTGAATTGTTTTTATGTGGAAGGGGGTGGGAATAAATAACTTGAACCTTCTCATTCCTTTTCGAACATGAAATAAAGTCATGTTTTCATGTTGGTTTACCTTTTTACTAATGTTTGCATGTGGTAGACTGGCCACCTGCTTGTTTTCTTTTCCTTGCTTTTGTTTTATAAGTCTGAATTGTTCTACGCCTAATGTTCATTTTCTAAAAATTAATGAATAGTTTTAAAGAAGAAAAAAGAGAATTAGAAAGGTTTGACAAAGATGAAGGAATCTGCTATGTCAATCTATCCAAAATCTATCACAGTTAAACCCTAAAATTTTATTTAGTAACAACCAATGTTTGTTGGAGTTGATGAACTGCCAGTATTGATAAAATAATTTATGTAATGCTTGATCTCCTTTTCTGTCAGCCCCGTCTCATTAGTCATCTTGCTTCTGTGCTCAGTTGACTTTGCTCTTCCTGTCAGTGTGAGAATCTAATCGACTAAGCGGGTGTTTTCTGCCTCAGTAACAGAAATTTGCAAGCGTATGAGAAGACAGGAGGAATAAAATATACTGTATAGGGATTGTGTGTGACAAGGCTGGGCCTTGTAAGGAAATCTTGTTTTCAAACTTTTTGACATTCAGTCAATATATTGACAGCGTTTGTCACTACAGAGGAGCTTTGGCTGGAGCAGTGAGATGCCTTCCAACCCAAACTGACCTGTCATGCTTCGATTCACTGTCATACTGGCTCTTTACAGGTGAAAATCCCAAAGCACAGAAGACGGGTAGCTCTGACAGTAAGGACAGTTCTTGAGCAACATACAATCACCGTCACAAATGGCAAAAGTTACTTTTAACATTTCACTGCTTGGGTATGAGTAATAAGATAAAGTGCTGCTGCTGTTGGAAATAGTAGACAGGTAGACGAACCAGTTTAGTTCAATGAAAAGTAAGTTAGCTTCACTAAAAAGGAAATGAAAACTGTGGTCACACTCTGTCGACTGATTAAGCCACTATAGGGGCCAACAATTAAAAAAGACAAAACACATTAGTCCCAAAATGCAGACCATTATCATGAAAAAACTAAATGTGATCCTAATTGTATCATATACATGGGATTATAAAATCTATAAATTTTTTGGCATTTTAAGCATGCTTAAAATGCTAAAAAAAAAAAAAAAAAAAAAAAAAACATTAAGCATTTTTTCTTCTAAAAGCAGGATTAATGATGAGAAACTGGATTTTAAGCCAAATCTTGTTCTTGTCCTGATCCCAACCGAGTTGGTTTTTGTTCCTAAACTAAACCAAACAGCACATAGGAGAAAAATCACAGTGTAATGAATTTCAATTCATTGTTTATACTTGCATTATATTTGTTAATTATTTGAGAAAGAATTAACCTTGTTAAAAAAAAAAAAAAAAAAAAAAAAACACTTCAAGGCAAGCGATGATGTTTTCCTAAACATTAGGCTGCCTAAACCTATCCGAACAATTACTGAAAGCAAAAGCAAGCAGTGACTCATAATTTGTGGCTCGAAATCTCAATTTTCATGTTAGAATATCAAAATTATAGTAATTTGGAATAAATATGTAGTTTATCACGAACTGGAATACAGTGGAGAGTAACTATAATATCGATCTAAATTATACCCATTCAGTAGGAACTACTTTTTCTTCCGCCTGCCAGAGTCATATATGAAATAAAGCACATCATAGTTGTAAGTGTTGTAGCAGCAGCACAAACCTTAAACATCTGAGAGTCAATCATAACACAATATATAATGAAATTACGATGAGGAAGAGGAGGAAAGGGACAAGTGCTGGTAAGGTGAGACAAATGTCACTCTTGGAGTCCTTTGATGCTGTAGGCAGGTACTATAAGATACTAACCACTATTCAGCTAAGAGAAAGAAACCGTGGAGCTGTGTACCACTGATACTGAATTTTGGGAAAGTGCTTGTCATCTGTCTGCTAAGTTCAGGTTTCAGTGTTGATGTTCAAACAACTGGAGTCGCCTTCATTCCTAAGACTAAGGCATCCTGTGTTGTTATGTAAAGTATTAAAACTGGTTATGAAATAAGAAAATGCTACAATAAAAATCTGCATGAGTTCAGCTTGGGGTGATATGTGTCACTGAGATCAGCTCATATAAATTCAACAGGCCTAGATATACTTGGTAAGGATGCTGCAGAGGCTGGTGTCATTAAATATTCAGTAAAACAGCCATTGTGGTGTTTGAAAAGTAAAAATATGACTGAAAAATGTTTAATAGATAGAACAGACAGATAATAACATCAGTCATTCTCATTTGTTTAGTCTAATGGTTGACTAAATGTTTTAATATGTAGGTGTTAACAAACATATGCAATTATTGTGGCATTTACATATTTTTAGGCATTTTACTGGTAATTTCAGTTTGAGTCGCAAAGTATTATATAAATGTGGCCGGAGACATACTGGTTCACTCCAGTTCTAACTCAAACCTTCAGGCATTTAAGAAAGATCCTTATTATGTGTGACGACGAAAGAGCGGCGACGTTACCTTAAATAGCAAAGAATTTATTATAAATACTAATGAATTGTTAAAATATAACTTCAATTAAATCACAATTACGTGATTTCAAATATTACTGACTGGGCGATCTGTAAGAGAGAAAAAGTTAATTAAATCAATTAACACCAACAAATCCACTACTGGTGAGTGTAAGCCTGGCAACCAATATATATATATATATAATTACATACATTCATACATATATATGTAATTACATACAACCCTGCCTCTCACCTGCTTAAATGCTGGGTTAGGCTCCAGCTTCCCCTGACCCTTCACTGGACAAAACATTATAATGGATGGATATATGTATACATCCAAAATATCACATTTGTGCTCCTCAACACAACACACACATGCACACAATCAAGTGACACACAAGACTTAAACAACCCTAAGGGGGGCCAGCCTCACCACACAGTGGGCAAGTAACCAGATCTCCTACATGAAAACCCAGAAGCAGCACAAGAACCAAACAGTCGGGTTGATTTGTCAACTTAACTAAATAAATATTTGGGAATGGACTACCAATAGAAACAGGCGTAGGTCTACTCAATCTGTTAGCAAATAAAAATGTTAATCGCTGTAAGAAAAAAAAAAGACAATTATAGAGCCCAAATAAAATAGACTAAAAAAAACGTATTCTATCTCCAGCTCAGAACAGGTAAACCTATTAAACCTATAAAAATCCCACAACTTAACCAAACCCAGTAAATGAAATACTGTCGTGATTACTAAAGGTGGATTTATACTCGTGCGGCGCTGACCTCACTGCCGTAGGCACTGCGTAGCTCCACGGAGGCCCGATGCACACCTCTTCCAGACCTGACGTGCACCCCTGCTTCGCCTTATGATTCGTCAGTTTGGGAATATGAGTTTCCGGATTTCTGAATCTTCTAGCTGAATTTGTGTAGTAACCGCCATTTTTTTAAAAACAATGCCCAATGGATCAAGTTGATGAGAGGCTGTTTGAATTATTTCTTTGTTTTCTTCCACAAGCTAAAAAAAGACACTGAACCATACTGGACACCATTGTTGTTTTAAAACAGAATATACATACCAGAACTGAAGTGAACCATCAAAAGAACTCGGACCTGGTGAGTTTACCGGCTGATACCACTGCTGCTGCTACCTTTAGATTCGGAGAAGAAACTGCAACACGACACCAAACGACACGTACCCCCTACGCTTGAGCGCGAGAGCAAACTTACCAGCATCAGCTACGCCGTAACTGACCGCACGCAGACACCGTGCGAGTATGAATCCGCCTTAAGAGTTTAAAAATGGAAGTCTACCTCAGCAGGGATAATCACACAGTGCTGTTTTGCAGGAGAAGCAGATTGCCTGTTCTAATTATTGTACCTATTATAAACAACAGCTCAGCTGTTACCAAAGTGGGGTTTCCCATTTCAGGAAATATTCCTCAACAAGCTGCCCTGTTGCGCAGGCGGGAGCGCTACATAAAAATGTAACTATCAATTCCTTTCCTCTAAGTGTAGCCTGTTTTGAAAAGGATTCTCCAAACACATTAAGTTTTTGTACATAGTGTTGGTTTAAATTTTACTTGGTATTGGATCTGAAAAAAATCTGTGGTATTGTGCATCACATGCGATAAAATAAGAAATCAAGAAGGAGACAAACACTTTGTCACATCACTGTATATATAATGGCTAGCTCAGGAAAGGAAAATGCTTATCTAATTTACTTCATTATTACTGAGAACTTCTCTTAGAAACATGCAGCTATCAGTGCAAACAGTGATGACATTTAATCATTTAAAAGTCAGACAAACATTTAAACCAACTTTTCTGAGATATTAACTTGCTGGCAAGATAAATTAAATAAATCCTGCAGACAGTTGTCATTTCAGATGGTAAAGCCTGACAATCAGTAAGCAGAGGAGAGACACATATTGATGCTTTGTGTACAAAGCGTTGTTAGTGATAAATGTGCCACCACTCTCACTGTAAATCCAATTGATGCCCTGGTAGTAAAGACAGACTGACAATTGTAACTGCTAGTATTGCAACAGTAACTAAGGAAATTTGTTTGCCACATCCCTATAAATGCTACAAGCATGTTTCTTCACTAACTATACAACAGCAGTAGTAATGAGAACCTTATTCCCTACTTGAGGTGCCACTCAGGGAAATGTGTCTGACATTGAGGTTCTGAAAATTTAAAGGTGGTAATTTTTTTCATTTAGGTTTAGTAACATGACCACTCCTCAACCATTTTTTGTCATGTACCTACTGCTTTCACTTCTTTGTTTCATGTGCCCCACCCATCTTTTGCTTCTGCTTTATGTTTACCTCTCTGCTCCTTATTAAAGTCAGGGGTTTATCAGTCCTGCAACTACCACTGATCCCCACTAAGGCCCTTCCTAAACTACACTTTGCTTTTTCTCATTATAACCTTCATATTTGCATTCAAAAACATTCATATATGTGTCATGTTGTGGTGCGTGCACATAGTTTATAACAGTTTCTATTGCATCGGTTAAGTTTATTCAGATTAGTAAGAGCAGCTGCACTGAAATAATTAAACTGTGTATATAATTCATTTGTATGCAGCATCCAATAAGATAGACAAACAGTAAAACATGGGAAGCTGAAGCAGACAGAAAAACAGATAAAACATTTAAAAAGAACTTGAAAAAAACTGCAAGCTTGTATTTGGACAAAGAGAAAATTGCCTTTATGATGACTTTCACACCAGACTTGGTCCCACTGAAGAAAATTGCCTCTTTTGGTGTTTGTGCCTCTGCACCACACCCTTTCAAATCACAACCAAAGCAGCTAAACATGAACACTCCAGGAGGCTGGAAATGTCAAATGTTCCTCTTTTTTCTCCTCCCTTGGTATTCTGTCTCACAACTCCATTTTTCGTTGCCTCTTTTTGTGCTGGCCCACACTTCCTTTCAGTGAAGATGGAGAGGGAAGGGAAGTGGTGCCAGTAATGTCACGGCTGGAGAAAGCTTATCCAGGGTAGCGGGGTCTGTGTATAGAGTCAATCAGAGCTGTACAAACCCTTGATTGCCATTGACATTTACCGGGGCCCCATTTCCAATTAATCTTCAAGGGCCTTCACCTCTTGAAGCCTGATTACGATTTCCCCCCAACAAACTGGCTAATTTGTAATTGGCCATGTGTCTGGCTGAGGAGGCTCTCCTTTATCACTGCTAGATTGAGACACAAGGGAAAAGGAGATAGATGGAGGAAGAGTTCCTACCCTCCTTGTGTGCATCCTCAAATTAAGAGACAAGACAGTTAAAACAATTTTGATTAATCACTGAAATATAAAGATGTTTTATTAGTTCCACCTTTATAAATCTTGGACTAAAACTGTATGTCTTGTTTGCAGAGGTATGAGCATAATAAATACTGCCAAAATGTTACTGCTTTAAGGGGCGATACACACAGTCATAGCCAAAACTAGATATTTTCTGCACAATTTTATAATTTCATGAAGAAGTAAATAATTTTCTAGTAGTATTTAACATGTAGCATAACTTTTTATGCAGCACGTTAACTAATCTTTACAAAGTGAATATATGACGTCACAGTGTCCTGACCAAATGGCAGTATTTATTATCATAGTGGGAATGGACTGGTTATAATGCTGGGTTATGGTTGTTCTGTTCCAGTGTTTATATTGGTGGTAAATATCTAAATAACATCAACATTAAAATTGCTAAACTCAGGGTTTCTCAGCAGAGCATGGCACAAGTGAGACTATCAGTAACACCCACTTCACCTATCATTGCTTTTAATGTTGTGGCTCATCAGCGTACATGTACGAACTTTGTAAGTCATTTTGTTTTACGGTGCTGCTTCTGCAGAGCTGCTCAAGAGGTTACATGCTGTGTTTTATTTATACTCAATACACCTAATTCAGATATGAGAAATATGACTGATGGCTTCATCAGCCTCTTAAAGAGAGGACACTCAATCATTCAGACATTGGTCACTTTTCTGTTTTCATTCCTCGTGGGCTCATCAAGTCATGTCTGTTAAAGTGACGAAAAAGCCATGGTGTGTGAGCAATTCTTGACAGTACATTAAGTGTGGTATAATGCAGAAGTCTTCATAGAGTCACAGTTTCTTCACATCTCAAAGATATGAAATCAGGCAAAATGCAGAAGCTTCAGCTGCAGCTCCAACACTGTAAAACAGTTTCTCTAGTCTATTTTCTGTCCATTTGGCTTAGACTGTAAAAAAAAATTGATGCTGCAGTCAATGTTGACTATTAATTAGGTGAAACCGCAGATGAGGAAAGTTTGGACCAGGCTGTTCTTTATTTCATAACAAGATCTGTCAGGCTTCTCTAAACAGCTGATCATGCATCTGTTTAACCCACCATTGCTGTGCACCATCAATGTGACTGCAGCAGTTCAGAACTATGCTCTGATGATATGTTATTAGGTCAAACCTACTTAGGACTGATGTTGCAAAATCCTACAGAAAAGCAGCAGGATACAAATTTACACACAACACCAACCAGTACAGTTGCCGTCCGATTAATGGAAAGCAGCACATGTCTCAAAGGGACTGCAGAGTGAATATTATCACCTGCTGTGAGCACAGATACTGTATGTACACACTCCCACATGCTGGGAGATACTTATTCAGACTGCAAAGACACAACTGTTCAAAGATTCGTTCACACAGTCCATGAGAAGAAGAGACAAGAGAAAGTAAGAATGTAGAACATTTATAGTTTCACCTGGATATCCTCCAGTAAACATCCCGACACCCAGCTAACATTGTTCATTCCTAGCCAATTCTTCTTTAAGGGTGCCAGATCTTTTTTGAGCAAGCTCAGTCATATCTCCTCTCTCTCTTTCTATGTTTTTCTCCCTCAAAAAGTAATTAAATAATAAAACAAAAAAGGAACACTGTGTTCTGCACCTTAAAGTATCATTCAGAGACAAGTATGTGCCGTGAATTTACACATAAGCACTTTTTTATGCAAATTTAAAATTCTTACTTTCTTCTTCTAGTCTGGTCCTCTGTCTTCATTATGTCTGTCTCACCATGACTACTGAATCATGGAGAGGGACAAGGGTAGTGGAAGTGGGATTCCTAAACTGCCCATTTGCCCAACATAGCAACTGCACTGGCTTGATAACGCTGTCCCCATTCCCCCTTTGCCACATCCCCCTACTCCTCCCTCTGCCCCAGGCTGCTGTGCTCTGCAGACCAGTGCCCATGGCAAAGCCACCCAGGAATTTTATCTTCTGCCCAGGCTCATTCCTGGCTCTGTCTGTGTGCATGTGTGTGTGTGTGTTATTTCCACCTGCCCATTTGCAACAGTGTCTTTTTTTGTTATCTTTCTCTACCTTTTGCCTGTTCATTTGCAGGTCTCCCTGTCCAGAAGTATGGTGTTTTCCTAGAGTTCCACACTTGACCTGGTCATGCACTGCAGTCTCAGATTGTCCTAATGTGCGCCTGTCGGACAGCCGATTTTTCAATGGATCCCATAGCTGTCTGTCTGCTTCTATGCTTTTCTACCAACATGTGTCTTCTTGCATCAGTGTCTCTGTCTTTCTGCATCTTTTTCTACAAGTCATATTCCTCTACAACACACATTTTCTATCAGTCTTTTCCTCTGTTTACCAGCTGTTTGCTATTATTATGCTCAGCTTCTATTCAACTTTATATCTTTAACTATACTGTCTATGTGATCATATTTTGAGCTCAACTTAATGTACAAATCAAAGCATCTCTTAATCAATATTAGATTAACAGTATATTAAAACTGTCATTTCAGATGGATCCAGTAAATTTAAGACTTTCAACTCAATGGCCGCATTTACATGATAGTTTTAATTCCTCTTTAATTCAGAATTAAAAATAAACCCTCTTTAAAATGACCTTGTAAACACCTAATTCCGAATGAAAATGGCCAAGTAAGTCACTGGTTTATTCTGATTTTAAATCCAAACTGAATAATTCTTCAATCATGTATACGTTCCTTCCACTTTAAATTATTTCTGGTTGTTCTGTGCATGCTCTCTCCTTTGTTCTGTCGCAATGATGGTACGGTACTCTATCTTTCTTTTTCCCCTCAGCTGACAAAATTGAAGTGGCATGCTAGTGTTGAGCTGCTGCTTCGAAACTGTAATCAAAATCAGAGCAGAAATGGTTATTATGTGGTTTTCCATGTTTTAGACGAAGCAAAAAGAAGCAGGAACTGTTTGTTTTCTTCCAGTGGACGTAAATACCTCACTTTGAGCCCTGTCCAATCAGAACCCTTCCCAACCCCCAAATCTAAAGCGGAATTAAATAAAGACAACTAAACGTGTTTTCCATGTAAAAAAAACAATAAAAAAAAGAAGAAGAAGAAAAAGCACTTCCTCCAGCACTACATGACAGCACCTGTGTCCAACTGGACTCACAGCATGACTACCACTTAATCATGACGTCCTGTCCTGTTTGATTTCTTGCTTGTGTTTTTGTTACTCTCAGATGTCTGCTAAATGACTGTAGAATAGAAACCTCAACTTGGAATTTGATTTACATGTAAACGTGAAGGAGAACACTTTAATTCTGAATTATTTAATTCTGAATAACCATGGACAGTGTTTTAGTTTTGCTGTAATCGAAATCCCTTAAAGGAAATTACTATTTTCAAATCACAAAACATTCTTTGTGCTTTGGCCTGCACCTTGAGTTGATGTTGTCTGTCCAACTTAGAATCTATTAGGGACCTTACAGACTGTTATAATCTGTCTGCAGGATGCAGAGAAAGCAGTAACTTTTACCTGAAGCTTTCGTCAAAGGCACAGGTCACACACATATAATAAGTACCACTAGAAAATGACTTTACAGACACCTCTGTGGTGGCTTTGGGAAGAAATTACATTCAAAACTGGATGCCGGAAAGCCTCCACATAAGTTCAGAGCCCAGATGATGCAGGAAAGAATATTTTATATTTCTGGATCTGTTTGGTGAACATTGGGAACATTGTCATGAAAAGACTTGCGTATAGAGAGACTGTCATGATTGTATCTGCTGCTGACAGGGACCAATTCTAAATGTTTTCATGGTTCAGGGTACAGAACAAGGAATTAATATTTAAGTAGGGATTGTGGTGCCTTTCCCCCTCCTCATGGTGCATCACGGAGGATCTGAGGACTCTGTACTCTAACCAACCAGTCAGGTAAAATCAAAGAATGATTGGATTTGCAGCTGCAGAAACTGAAGCATCTGTGTTCAAATTGGTGGACAGTGTACAATGTCTATAACATAGACTGTAAATAATTAATGGACAGAGCTGCCATTACACAACATGTTGGTTTGTAAGCTGCCTTTTTGAAATTCCGAGTGAAACCTTCGTCACTTTGATGAGCTGGAAGTCACTATGTTTAGACAAAAAGGTGGAGCTGAGGAGTAGCTCTTATAAGTTGATGAGATAATATTTTTTTTACAACTTAAATTTATTGAATGTATAATTAGGGAAGGTACTCCAGGTACTCCAGCTTCCTCCCCAGTCAGGTTATTTGGTAGCTTGGTTGCTCCTTTGGTTTGTTTCTTGCATGGACCCTGTGACCCTGCCGCTTACTCAATGACAGCTGGGACATGGGATCCAGCCCCCCACCCTCTCCCCCCTCCCACTGTGACCATGAAGAGGATGAATTAAACAATTAACTTATTTTCAAAGGAAGCACAGATCAGAGGGCATGAATCTAACAAACAAGACCATGATAACATTCATGCTTGAAATTTATGGAAGACTGAAAATGCCAAAAAAAAAAGAAATAAATACAGAAATATAAAATTAGGCTTATAAACTAATTGATATGCCAAAAAACAAATTAAAAACATTTTTTTTTCATTAAGAAACGTATAAGATGTGACAAAATAAATGCTACATTCTTTTGTCATTTTAAATTGTTTTAAATTTTAAATTGTATTAATATTCCAATTTATTTACTTTTCCACATCATTCTCAGTTTAATTTAATTATTTGTTTGGTGCTTTTTTTTTTTTACATTTCTTCCCTCCTTTATTTGTATGCCTGTATTTATTTCTTTATTATTTTCCTTTCAAGTTGTCTTATCCCCAAATCATAAGTTTGTGTATTTCATCTGACACTTTTATTTATTTATAGATTTTGTGACACTTTTTACATATTTATGTCCTCATTATTTCCAATCTTGCATTTTCTTCTTCTTTTTATTTCTCCAAGCCTATTTATTTGTGCGCCTCCTTTTTACATTTCTGTATGCATTTCTGCTTCATTATGCAAATGAGGGGGCGGTCTTACAAGGCATGTCTCAGGGTGAGCCCCTCACTTATTGGTCCCACAACCCTTATTGGGATTATGAAGAGAATTTGTCAAACTTCATTCACAGACACAGTGATAAAAAATAGCTCTAAAATAGCCCTCGTTCTGGTTAGGTTACATCCAGCTTCACATAATAGTTCTGTTGAGTGCTGTTTGGGTCCCATTCATTCATCGCACGGTGTTTGAACTAATCTTCCTGCTTGCTTGCTTTATCGACTGGTGTGAGGTTAAAAACATGCAGAGGAACCTACTGTTAATTTTCCTCGGATACAGAGCAAAATAAGCACACAGTCGTCTCATTATGCAAAATGTTTACACTTACCAGAATGAAAATACCTTGAGCACACTTTTAACCAGCCTGGGATATCGGATAAATGTATATTCATGCGTCTCACAGATTTCCACACCATCCGCCTCCTCCTTCTTACTTCAGACATAAGACTCCCTTCAGTTTTTTTTTTCCATTTAGGACAAGAATAAAAAGACAGTCTGTTTGAATAACATCACTAATGTTTTCTTTTTGTTTGTTTGTTTGTTTGTTTTGTTATTTTATGGACAAACAGATTTAATGTGATTTGTCCTTTCTGTGTGGTAGGACAACATACAGCAGTGAAGACATGATAATGTGATCTTCTCAAACTATTATATGTACATCATCCATCAATTACAAGGTATTCATTACCTTGTAACTCCTGGATATGACAATGAAACAGCAAGAACAAAAGACAGATGCCCCAGAGCACTCGTTGTCTCAGCAACTGACATGAGCAATATGCAGCGACTCCATGACATGCCATTCAAATCTCCTTCCATCAATATCTTTGATATTGCTTGAGACATTGTTCATTTGTTGTTACACACATCTGTCATAGGGCAAGTGCCCCTCCCAACATCCACCCTGTAACACACGCACACAAACACACATGCGCAAACACCTGTCATTCTTCCTTGTCTGGGACCGGAATGAGTATTGACGTTTGGGTTTGAAATGTATTGGAATGGAGAAAAGTGTGTGTGTTTAGGTGTGTGTGTGGATAAAAGGAGTGGATGGTCAGGAAGAGAAGCAGCTCTGACAAATCTGGCAGTGAGACGTTTTTCCACCAGTAGCATTGATAGCTAACAAAACAGCTATTCATTCTGTGCTTAATAGCATATTTTTCTGCCTCTAAAGTACCGGCTACAAAATCTCTGTAAAAACACAACATTTGTTCTCTGTTTAACCACCATGGGTTCAAAAATATTTTAGTTAGTGAGAGGTTCAGGTTTGCAGTAGATTGTTATATTTAAGTCTCAGTTCAGAGAACAATTCTTCAACCTTTCCAAGTCAAAAGTTTTGCATTTTGATAGGCTATTATGGGCAAATACGGGGAAACAATGAGCGTGTAGTTTGTTTCCTGCTTTTGTTCTTGTCAGTCTGAGGTTTAGTCATGTCGCATGTTTGAGTTGCATTTCAATTGTATTCCAGGTTTTCATTTATCTCTCCAGACTTTCCAAAAACCATTATCAAGCCACAGTTTGGGATCATCTCATGAATACAATACAAATATTTTTGTGCCGTTACTCTTCATCCTCAATTAGAAGAAATTAGATTTTTCCCTACATAAATTTGCTCTGCTGCTTAGAGCTTTGTTTGTGCACATATCTGCATTCTGGTTTCCAGATGAACTGGCTAAACTAAAGCTGCAAACACACCAGCAACACTTGTCACAACTCAAAATGGACATTTTCATTACTTTCTGTCAAAACCCCACAAACCTGGCGGCCGACCACATCGTGGTGCTCTCTGCTCCCGCCCACACTCCCCTTCCACCTTAGGAGACCTGTTCCATGCAAGTACATCCTGACTCCTGTCCTACCAAATCCTCCTCTCTGGTGCTTTAGCAATGTTTTTTTTTTGTTGTTGTTGTTGTTGTTGTTTGTTTGTTTGTTTGTTTGTTTGTTTGTTTGTTTGTTTGTTTGTTTGTTTGTTTGTTTGTTTGTTTGTTTGTTTGTTTGTTTGTTTTTTTATTGCACAGTGTGATGTATAAAACTTTGTAAAATTATGGAGAGTTAAATTATTGGGGTTGAGAATTCACTGAAGATGCATCAGAAATATTACTCTTCAGGAAGATCAAAGAAGTTTAAGCTAATATCTCAATGTGTCTTAAAACCGGTTCATGGTAAACCTTTATTTGAATAAAGCAATCTTAGAAATGTAATATAATCATATTTTATAAGTATAGTTTTTGTTCAGTCCCACCAAATGGTACAACATTCCACCTGCTGTTGTAAACTGGTAGGCTATCTTGCCACCAGTGTATTTACACCTTTGGGGAGTTGAAAAATCCCGTCAAAGAACAGCTCAGCATGCAAAGTTAGCATTACATTGTTTAACTTAATGACTTAATAAGTACACAAATTAAAAACTGACAACTAAATATACAGGAACACTCAGAACAAACATTTTCACATAAACATAAAACCTACATCATGCATTTATGTTGAAGCTACATTAGCATGCACTGCGGTAGAAGTAGCACAGGGAGCACATTACATTACAAAGCTCAAACCTAAAGACACACACAATCTGCCAACAAAACCAGAAGTCAGCTTTTATCCTAATAGTACAAAGAAATTATGTGGAGAATGCGTTTATAATATTATCTTTTATTAAACTGTAAGGAACAGGAATGGACAACAGGTAGTACGCTTCCTACTTTCGCTCTTGCCTACAACCATCGTATCATGGACAGTCCCCCTTGTAAGGCAAAGCAACACATTTCATGTACAAGACAATTCAAAGTGCTTTACATAAAATATCAAAAACATTGTAGTGGGCTGCAGGAAGCAATAATATCCAATAATATTCTAATCCAAAATTTGGAACTATTGGGGTTCAAGAAGGGACGAATTATTTATTTTTTTTATTATTTTTTTTTTTATGTACTCACAGATCAAAAGGCTGAGCAAGAATGATATCAGACTTCTGACTGACCAAACACAGGTGGATGACAGACCACACAGAATTTCCACCTTCTGTGTTGGTATTATAACGATCATTAGAACAAGTTAGCATTGTTTACTTACCTTCGTACTCACACGAATGCAGATTCTCTCTCCCGCCTGCAGTTTCACATGATTTATGATGATCATTAAAGAAAAAGAAAAAAACAAGGATTATAGGATTTTCAAGTTGCATTATTGTTCCCCAAAATGGTTGCAAAATATGAGAAAAGGGTGCAGTCTTTCTCTTTAATGCTATTCCTGAGTATGATATCAATGTGTGTGTGTGTGTGTGTGTGTGTGTGTGTGTGTGTGTGTGTGTGTGTGTGTGTGTGTGTTTACCTTGTCCTTGCATATTTGTCTTTACATATCTCTTTTGTTCTGTTTTCCTCTCTTTGATAGAGGTGAATCTTATTATTTCTCAATCAGAATACTGATCTGTAACACCCTTGCCTGCTCAGCTTCAGTTCATTTAACAGGGATAATTGAGATTGATGTAAATATTCCATAAGATGTATCCTCATTCAGTTAATGATATTTTGTTGATAGCTCTTTTCATACCACCTTAGTATGAAGATGTATGATAAACATGATGTTATTACTGAATGGCTTATTAAAATCTACACCTTTGTTGGGTAGGACCATATTGATTGAACTACTCCCTACTTGGAAAATAAAAAAAAATGGGGAATGTTGACAAAGTTATCTGATATCTACCATCAGCAACTCCTGCCTGTCCTAAGTATGAACACCAGAAGTCAATGTAAGAATGCTAGTTAGTGAATATTATTAAATATTTGATTAGATAGATAGATAGATAGATAGATAGATAGATAGATAGATAGATAGATAGATAGATAGATAGATAGATAGATAGATAGATAGATAGATAGATAGATAGATAGATAGATAGAGCTTGAATTACTTTCAAAATGAAGATATTAAAACATTTGATGAGTTAATTTATTCCATTTTACAACCAAACATTCAGCTAAACACAAACACACACAATGTGCCATATGTAGTATTAAAAAACTAATTATGTAATATTTAATATAATGACCCTTGTGAATTTTACCCATTAAGGGCGATTTGAGTGCAGATTATGCATTTACATAAAGCTCATAATGCAAAAGAGACTTGTTTTGAGGTATTTCTCCATTTTTTATTGCACCTTTTATCTTATAGCACCCTGAGGTTTTCCTTCTAGTGCAGTAATCTGTCAAATGTGTACCCTGACTTTTTTTCTTGTTCATTTTGGGAATTAATGTAAATGAACCAACATACATTTTAACATTTCGGTATTAACAACAATATTGTTTGTAAACAGGTTTCAGGTAAGTTAAAGTACTGTGCAAAGGTTTCTTCACATATTGCCAGAAACATGGTTCTTTATTGACTGTAGAAACAACACTGCTTCAACCCTTAAGTTAAGCTTCCTTTTTATGATTCATAGATAATTATGTGGCTTAACACACAAAATAATATGCGCCTCGGAAAATGGTTAGGTACAACGAATGATCTGAAAATGAGTGAACAAACATTCAAATGTTCAAAGAAAAACTTTAAAGACCTTTAGAAAGCCCAAAGAACTATTGATCAGGAGCAGTTTAAAAGATTACAAAATATTCTGCTCCATCAAAGCAAAATATAAGGAGTTGCCCCCAAGTTTTGTCAGAACACTGTACAAAAGCAAGTTTATTCATTTTACATTGAGTGACTGGAGGTTTGTGTACTATTTTTATTTATTTTAACACAGTTATTTAGATATTTAAACTTTATAGTCCAATCTAATCACACATTAAAAATAAAACTAGTTCACATGCTTAGTTAAAGCATTTATAGTTAAAGGGGCAATAAGCGGAAATTCATCATTTCTTCATTGAAGAAAATAAAAAATGTCTATGTGAAGAACTAGAGGTGTAATTTCACCATGATGTCACACACCGTGCGTTCATGTACATTCATGTGAATCCCCGCCTCCTCTCCTCTCAGAGCTCTCGGCCCTCCCACCCTATAAAAGGCCACAGGAAGCAAGCAATGGCAGCTCATCTTTTTGAAGCCAAATGGTTTAAAGCAGAAAGAAACGTTCACTTGCAGATGATCAGGATCCAACATTACCTCTAACAAAACTACCGTTGGTGAAGAAGTTGTCAGATAAACAAAATGACGGAACCCGGATTAATGTTGACCTTGTATGTCCAAAGTGGAGAGCGCTGCAAAAGCGAAAGAGGCTACAATTTGACTCAGAGCTAGCTCTTCTTCTGGACAAGTAACAACATAAATGTTATAAGTTACTGTGACGTGCTCAACAAAATGGTGATATTGTTTTTCTTAGCGTGTTTGCACTTTGCACATCTGCCCACAGACGAGGCGAGTTGGGTGTGGAGGAAAGCGGTAGAGGAAGGTGTGGCTCATGACACACTTTGTTTTGGTCTACATGCAGTACACAAAGCAAACCTTGCAATTAAACAATTTCACTTTTTGCACCTTTAACAAATATTGCCCTTACACTTGCTTTTATCCCTACATAGCCCCAAAAATAGATGCATTTAGAAGACTGTATGACTCACATTCAGAATAAGCATGTTACTTTTGTATGTTGGGCTTCATTTTAGAAAAAAAAAAACTTTGAGTATATATATATAAATGAGAGTGAAAGCATCATTCTACAAAATGCCTCAGAGACATCTGGTTCCCTGCAGGCTTTGTGTCAGAGCCCCACTTCCAGGCAGGTGCATTACTTTTGTGTTTGAGACAGAGGACCAGAGTACTGCAGTGTAGAAAGGATCGATCCACCCCGGGAAGTGTTGTCTCTTCCTCTGCATGACATGAGGTTCTAACATAAAGAGGGAGGTCACCCAGCTCGAGTCAGGCAAACGCACCTGTGTCCATTAGGTACATATGTTCAGGAGTGCACATATGCACACAAGCAGGCATATAATACACCTTTGCACTGTGGTGGAGGGGGAGAGGCAGTGGTGGGAGATAGCGGCTTGGATTTCTAGTTCCAAATATAAATTATTGTATGTGTTTTTCTAAAATTACAATCCTTCCTTTTGCATTAGGATGTGTGTACATTCTTAAAGAATGACATGGCCTTGGGAATATTTCTTCATAGCATAACCCTGGTTAACTTTTCTACCATCTAATGATTTAGCACCTCGGTAATGAGGTCTTGGTGGGTAATTAACAACAGCCCCATGTCAGATTTTCTGTCTCTGAGCAGTAGGGCGTGTAATAAGACGAAAATAACATTTCTCTTCACAAACTGAAAACTCTATATGATAAAATACACTTGACAAATGTGTACAAATTGAAATCATAATTTGCAAATACTATTTAGCATATGATCATAAATACGAGCGTGGGTAATTGTTAACATTTTTGGAATATTGTTATATTTTTACATTACAAGCCACCCCAATGCAACTGATCAAATTTGTGTCTGCTTGTGTATAGCTCTCAAAAATGTTATATCAGTGTGTGGAATCAGGGTAGTGAGTGTGTGAGGTACAGTTTAAAACATAATACTGTTAAAACATTTTCTTGTCAGCTGCATGAGTGAGTTTAAAAGAAAGACAGTGAAGGCCACACTGAACTTAGCCCTTGTGATGTGCCTTTCCCTGTGGGCTTACTATATCCAGATTAAGAGAGAGTTCACATATAGGCGACAGGCTCCAGCACCCATATCCAATCAGACGGTTCCCTCAGGGGAACCATGTGGTGCACACATATGTGGCCACAGCCTCACAGCATGACACAAGAGTGTCCTCCAGGAGTCCTCCACAAGGATCATGGAAAGGTGTGAGTAAGAGAGCCACACTGAGCGAAGACGAGGTGATGCATTTGAAGATTAGGCCACGAAGTTATAAACACAAGCAAAATATGAGTTATTTTGTGTTCCTGCTGCAGTATGAGTACAATTAAGATGAGGTGAGGAGGGAGGGAGCATACTCTTGTGCTGTCGTCTGCCTTTTTCAAAGCTCACACTTTTCAAGGTTCTCCTTCTCTCTGTTGAAAGCCTTTCTGAAAGTCTATTTGTGACACTGCTTACTTCTTCCCTGCTCACTTTATCCGATAACACAATGAGGGGCCCGTATCCATGTCTGTATGGACTGTAATGATTATGTGCATGTGTGTTTGAGAGTACTTTATATAGTCCACAGCACTGCCAGCTGAAGAGTAGTAAAGTGAGTCATATTTTCTCTATGAAAGGACACAAATTGGATAATGTGCACCTTTTTGGAACAACCTCGTTTTAACTCTTCTGTATTCAGTGTGAGTTTTTGTCAGCATGGAGGACTTTGCTCTTGAACTGCTGGAGAAGCCCTTACTGGAAATGTCCATCTTTAATTTCCAATTGTAAATAATGAAGAATAAAAATTCCTTCTTTAAAAATAAAAAAAACGGTTAAGTTTCTGATAAAAAAAAAAACAGGCAACAAAGCAGTCTGACAGGAGTAACTTGCCTTGGCATAAAGTAAATCGTGTTCTTGATTTAGAATTAGCTAAAATACCGAGTGAGGTTAATAAAGTAAGGCAACCAGCTGCAAAGCTTTTTTTGAGTAAACTCAACAAAGGGGTGTAAAGGAGAGTAAACACAACTTCCTCTGTTTGGGAACCTAAAATAAGAGGGTAACTCAAAGTAGAATCTTAAATTTAACAAAGTTAGGGTAGAGATTGAGGTCTACTCGTGTCTTTGAGCTGAGATCTTACACCTTAGAGAGGACCCCCACTCTTAAAACACACTTTAATTCTTTGGTTTTAAACCTAAGCAAGACTTGGTTTCTTTATTTGATCTTATTTGTTCCTACTGGTCTTAAAATGTGTTTTTTGTTGTTTCTATATCCTGTTCATGCATATGTCTGATGTTTTTATCTATTTGTTTTTATTATAGTTTTTAGTATCCAGTTATGTGCGTATTTCATCTGGTTTTCTTACTTTTGCAGCTCTCTCACTCATTCTTTATTTGGGATGTCTGTATTCCATCCATCCATTTTCTTTATTAGCTTTTCAAGGCAGGATCACAGGGGGCTGGAGTCTATCCCAGCAGGTACTAGGTGGGAGGCAGGGTACACCTTGGACAGGTCACCAGCCCATCACAGCTCTGACACAGAGACACAAACAATCATTCACTCATAAAGACTGAAGCTTGAACCAGGAACCAGTCGATGGGGCTAACAATTAAACCACCGCGAAGCCCAGGAAGTCTGTATTAAAGAATTCAAATGCCCCTCTGAGTAAAGGTTTGCCTTACATATGCTCTAAACCTGGACTAATCAATATACTTGAAGTACACTTTAGAGGCAATTCAGGGGTGTTCATGAACTCAGCCAGGGTGCAGCCCTAAAGAGCCATTTGCTGATATAATTATGGCTTTAAAATATCCTGCAATGATGTTGCAATGAAAATATATAATTGTTCTTAATAAATAAGAAGAGGTTATTTAACATTTTTCTCACAGCATTCCCACCTGCATGGTGGTGTGGTGGTTAACGCTGTTGCTTTACAGCAAGAAGATTCCTGGCTCGACTCTCAGCCTTCCTGTGTGGAGAGCGCATGTTGCATATATGAGCATGAACGACTGTCTCTTTGAGATGACTATTCAAATTTATTCACACAACTAAGTTGAGGCAACTTGTAAATATGAGACATTTTCAATTTGACAACACAAGTTGTGTTAGCTCAAAGACATGAGTAGATCTGAAAATCATCCTTACTTTGTTCAACTTAAAATTCTGCTTTGAGTTTATTCATTTAGGATTACGCAACAGCAGAAGTTGCGTTTACACCCATTTGTTGAGTTTATTCTCTGCAGATGGCTTCCTTGCTGTTTTAAGTTTACTCAACTTTTACTCAATGTCTGCAGGTGGTTGACATGAGGTAAGTGGTTTCTTTGTTGTATCGTATTTTAAAGACAGCTGTATTTCATTGATCCCTAACATCGTCTCAAAAAGACCAAAGTCTTGAGACAGACCTCGTTTCTTTATATATTGTCCAGAGAACTCAGTTCTTTGTTGAGTTTGTGTGTAGATGTGACACTGCATCAATCCCCTGCTTCAATGTTGGCTTAACAGCAACGACAAACTAAAATCGATGGGTACAAAGTATTAGGGCGCATTTACACCAGACTTTTTAATTCGAGTCCTAGTCCGCTTCGTTCGGGGAATCGTAAATGCACAAACAAACTCTGATCTGGATCAAAAAAGTGGACCGAGTCCACTTACAAATGCTGGTCTCTGTCCGCTTCAAGAAGCAAACAACAAAGCAGAGTGCATTGTGGGTTCCGCGAGTCCCAACTCATATCGAGTCTAGTGGACTGTCCTGGTGTGAATGCATCCTAAAATCACAAATTCCCTTCCATCATCTTTCCTCGTTTAACCACTCTTGCATCTCAATAACTGTCACCTTGTAGACACACCAGGACGTTTTATAACTCAAAACTTGAGGCTTATACATTTTTTTTTCCCTTAATCTTAATTAATTTAATTAATAACTTGCTAATTTTCCCAAAATGGCTGACACCTGAACAAAGAGAACCACTGTACTTTGAAAAATGGAAACTTTAATTTCCTTTCTCCTTCACATAGTTCATGGTGATAAACATGTTTGTTTGATTTGCATATCTAGACATTGCTGTATGATTTTCTCCTGAAGACAATGCGAAAGCAGGTGTAGGTTGTCACTTGTATTCATTTCCGTTTCACTTGTTGATGCTGACAAACGTTTGATCTGTAATTGTATTTATGTTGTTTTTATGCGTCCTATAATTTACTTTCATATACAGAGAAATCATCTGCCAAGTGATCGATTCCCATTATAGTGAGTTGGTGCAACTCACTCTGAAATCATGTGTTTAAATGAGCACAGCATGTTGGATGAATCGTGCCTACTTAACAGCTATGTAGTTTTTTTCACAAACACCTGACTGAATGACAGATAAAGCAGCCAATGTAAGAAGAAAAACTGAAAGACTTGCAGAAAGCCAGGAGAGGTGATTAAGCCCACTTCAGAAAAAACTACTAAGATAAATCTTGTTCTTTCAAATAAAGAACAGGTTGTCTCAAGACTTTTGCACAGTATTGTAACTGATCTAACTGTAATCTGTACACACAAAGCACACATATATGTAGATCATATGCCAAGACTACATCTTTCCACAGTTTAGGGGCTGTATTATATTTTATGAAAAACCTCACACAATGACAATAGGTTCTAGAAAAGCAAATAATCCAGCAGCACTCCCAGAGCCATCACACTTGATCCGTGGATGAATGAATCACACTATGCTACCATTTCCCTCTCATCTTCCTTCCTGCCCCCTACAGAACCAAAGCAAAGCCAAAGCTCATATTTTCCCTGACAAAAGAGGTGACAGTGAAAGGAAAGTGATGCGGCTTTAATAAATGCTATGGGAAAGGTACAAGGAAGAAGGTACAGCATTTGAAAACGGTAACCTTTTTCAGATGCTGATTTAGTATTCATTATTAATGACCTTTCCCTACCTGAGTAAAGCCGTTGCCAGGAGCCCCTTCGTGTTTGTGTCTGCCAGAAGCTGGGGGCAGATGCTACAGCCTTGTTCAGACTTGTTGGCTGATGGATTTCTACACTTTATGTGCATCTCTCACACAAATACTGTTTAATTTGTCCCACAGAGTCCACATGCTGTGTAAAGAATAGTAGGAACATTGTGAGCAGGATGTTAAAGTTCAGGGAAGCGTGCTCGACACAAATTAGGGGTCACACAAGCTCGACTGGTGCTTTGGTATTTAGATTGTCTGTCTCTACCTGACAGAATAGAAGAAAGGGATGACAGGATAAAGGAAGATGGGAAGGCTGGTAGCACAGGGGGGCTCTGCTCTCCTATAAGTCTTCTTGCATTTACCACCTTCTATCTCATAAAAAAAGCATTTTCATGCTAATTGATCTTTGAAGAGTAACCATGCATGCAATGCACTGTGAGCGTGCATCTGCGAATGTGTGTGCTTGTGAGCCCGAACATTCAACTGAAATGTGCTCATGCAGGCTCGATATTCAATTCACAGCACCTACACACTGACAATCATTTCTGCACTGTGAAAGACATACTCCTAAATACATTCAAACTTCCCTGGTAGACAGAAGAGTAAAACTGATCTATCTATCTATCGCTCTACCTGTCTGTTTATCTAGCAATCCTTTCCATCACTCTGCCAATCATTGTCTGTCTGCCTCCATTTATCTGTCATTATCAGACAAAAAATGTAACACATAACTCCTCTCCTCCTCGATAAGGCTCTACACATCACTCAGTCGCAAACTGTGGTGACTCCAGAAATATACACACCCACAAGAACTCACCTCCATTACATCGTTATTCCCTTTGTCATCATTGCCCTGTGTGAGGCTGAAAACATATTTCTGTTTGGCTTCTTTGTCTAGCCAAATGTCAAATTATTATATTGCAATCACTGGCTCTTCTCTCTGTGCCAGGGATTTAACTGTGCTGTCAATATTTGCTATCACTTCCCCTTTTAGCTGCTATAATTAGGCTTCTTACAGGGATAGTGCTGTGAAGAACTTCAGCCTAACCAGAGACTCACAGCCCTCTGTGAGGAGACTATTTTCAGATTAACAATACCTTAATTTGGCATCCTTCGTTAAATAATGTACGATGCTGCATGCTTGCCAAACCTTGTGGTACACTGATATTCACTGCTGCACTCTCAGGTGGTTTTGTCAAATTTTTTTTTTTTTTTTTTTTTTTTTTTGCCACAAATGTATGCATAGAGAGCTTTGTGAGAAACATTAGGAAATCCATTCAGAAACAGCTTTTTATCATATGCTTCAATTTAATTTTAGAACATTTAAAATTTCACTGCAGTTTGATTTATTGTGGATAAAGAACAGTAATTCATTTGTACATGTCCTAGATTTCAAACAGGAACAAGGTGTTTATTAAGAAGGAACTGATCTTCTTTTCCTATAGAAATATATTTTCAACCTCCTATGATTTATGAAAACAATCTAATCTTAAACTGCAGCCACTAGTAGGGTATCCATCCATCCATCCATCCATCCATCTTCTATACCTGCTTATTCCAATGCTGGGTAATCGGGGGGCTGGAGCCTATCCCAACAACTCCCAGGCAAGGGGCAGCGTACACCTTGGACCTGTCCATTGCAGTGAAGAAAATTATTCCAGAGTGTGAGCTGGGTGACATAAACATAAATTACTAAAAGGAAAATAATTAAATCCCTTTCTTTTGTATTACTAAAGAGTTATAAAAACATTTACTAAGTTGTAGAGTGTCAGGACCCCCTGCATGAGATCACAACATCATTCTATGGGTCACCAGATGGTTTTTGAAAACTACAATAACAAAGTTTAAAATGATATAAGAAGCAACTTATATTTTACATTACAAAACTTGTATTAATGTATATAATTTAGCTTAGAATGAAGTTTGAATGTAAAATAGTCCAAGTGACCCTCCAAAAATAAACAAAAGTCTTTACTGTGGTGTTTTGCCTCACCGTATCAAAGCTGCTGTAACTAGTTATAGACATGGTTCCTCAAAAAAATTTAAAAGCAGAATAAAGTGGAGTTCCTAAGAAGGCTCATCGAATTTTCCAACAGCAGCACCATCAACCAAGAAACACAAGGCATTAACACTAGTTTCAGCATAGCAGTGATAGCTGGCGTGCTCCAGCTATCATATATATATATATATATTATTATTATTATTATTATTATTATTATTATTTACTTATTTTTCTTTTTTTTTTTGTAAGTCATTGTGTTCAAAACATAAGTTTACTTGTAAATACCTAATTTAAAATGATTATTTAGCTGTTTTGGTAATACAGTAACACGGTGTGTTAACTGCTGGATAAATGGAGTTTTTATCAGATGATAAATGTAAGTGTTGCTCAGAAAATCAAGGAATGCTCATACACGCCTTGCTGGTCACTGGTAATTTGGGCTGTGATCTACCAACCTACAGTATCTAACTTTATGTATTACCTGTCACTTCTCATGTATTAATGTTACTATTGTAGGAAAATATGTAAATCCTAAATGAAACTATGCTCCTTTCTGAAGATAAAAAGCAAGTCCTTATAACACAAGTCCTCTGGTTTTTCCATTAGAAGAAGTAGAAGAAGTCTTTGTCAGTACATATCATGCATATACACACACAAAACTCTTCCTCTGTGTTTGAACTATCACCAGTTACATTTTTTTACTGGAAGCAGTGGGCTGCCATATTCCAGCACCCTGAGAGCAGTTGGGTGTTAAGGGCCTTACTCAGGGGCCCACAGCAGTCCCCCTTCATTGCCAGTCTTGGGACTTGAACCTGGGTCGTCCAGCCCTAAATCCACCTCTTTAACCATTACTTGTTTTCAGTGGTTAAAGGTACACTGAGTAAGAATTACTGAGGGACGGTGGCTGTCAGTGGCCAAAATTCATCCAGGCATAAACCTCTTTTCATCTGCAAGTTGATCCAGATCCTCCGGTGCAGTGATGACTGCACCACAGGTAATTACTCAGAATTGTGTACATGTGCACTGTCTTCTTGTAGGGCCCTTGTAGTGTGTTATTTATCTCAAACGGTGCTCTAGTACCTATCAAACAAAGTTGGTACTGCCATTTTAAAGCTCAGAGAGTTCTCACTTCACACAAAGAGGTGTTTGTCCATTCAGACACACCGTAGCAAAGATGGTGGCTGCCATGGTGAGGACCTAAAGCAAGTAGATATTAATGGCTCATTCTATCCAAACTTTAAACCTTTTTCAGTTGTGGCACCCAAACAGTGATATGAGCTTCTTGTTCAGATCAAACTGGCCACCACTCTGGAAAATTTTCAAATCAAGCCTCAACATGGTTTTTACTTCCTGAGCATGAAAATAATTTATGTTTGTCTAATAATCTGTTTTAGCATTCGTTATCTGTTTTAGTGGATCTTAGTCTTTTAAATTCACTTTGTGTATTATAGTCTTTCAGTTGTTGTTTGTGTTTTTTGTCTTTTAAGTTTTTATAGTGTTCCTTAGGGGGCTGCACAGTGGTGTGGTGGTTAGCACCGCAGCATCACAGCAAGAAGGTTGCAGGTTCAAATCTCGGTCGGGGGGGAGGTTCGAACCTTAAGGGCGTGGCCTTTCTGTGTGGAGTTTGCATGTTCTCCCCGTGTATGCGTGGGTTCTCTCCGTGTACTCCGGCTTCCTCCCACCGTCCAAAGACATGCATGTTAGGTTAACTGATTATTCTAAATTCTCCCTAGGAGTGTGCGCGAGTGTGAATGGTTGTTTATGTTGGCCCTGCGATGGACTGGTGACCTGTCCAGGGTGTACCCTGCCTCTCACCTGTTAATGCTGGGATAGGCTCCATCTTACCCGCGACTCGTAATGGACCAAGCGGTACAGAGAATGAATGAAAAAAAAGAGTGTTCCTTTGGTATATTTTAGTCTTCTACTTTTTGGTGTACTTTTGTTTTGGAAATCTTATTGTCTTTTGGAGTGCAGAGTTTCTGGCTGTGTATATCTAGATGCACTACAATTATGCTCTGTATGTACAATACATTGGCAGCTGCATATTTTTTATACTGTGTTATATAAATAAAGTGGATTGGATTCTAAGAAAATAAAAACATCATTTATTTTAGTGAAGTGATTTGATACCAATAGAAACACAGGTTTTAATGACATATTACATTTTTCTCTGTGTATTCTACTTTTATCCCCAGAGCAATTAATGCAGTAGAGTCACAAAGTCTAGCTTCAAAATGGCTGAAAATCTAGAGTGGAGGTGTTATATCACCCTGACAACCAGGTCAAGTGACCTTAAAGTATCATCAGCGTGCACCAACAAAGCCAGGGATCAGAGTTCACCTCACATTGTGACCTCTGTGGAATTGATCTGTTGTAGTGGAAATAGGATTTTTGGTGCTTCATGAATCAGACAGAATCCAGACACTGAAGTCATTTTCTGTTTTGACTGATTGACTAGATCAGGGGTGGCCAACGTCGGTCCTCGAGAGCCACAATCCTGCAGGTTTTCCATGCATCTCTGCACTGACACACCTGACTTAAACTAATGAGTCATTGTGCAGATCCTTATAGGCTGTTGGATCTATTTAATTTGAGTCAGGTGTGTTGGTGCAGGGATGCATGGAAAACCTGCAGGATTGTGGCTCTTGAGGACCGACGTTGGCCACCCCTGGACTAGATGATTCAAGGCATCTGACACAAAAACTGCTTTATAGTCACAAGGAAAAGGCAAAAGAACAAGGTTAGAAATCTGAATGTGAAAGCAAGTAAGTGCCAAAGCTGGATTTTAGGTGCACAGTGCAAGTGTGTGTATGTGTGATGATGTCGAGAAGCTGGTGTTTGTCAAGAGGCTTGTGTTTTCAGGGGCAGCCAGTCCGTCAAGAAGAGGAGCTGTCAGCATGGCTGATCCATGTAGCCTGCATTCTGCACAAGCACAGATGCCTACCCATGTCAAATGTCACAGCACTAATCTCTTTCCAATGCAGGCCAGGTATAACTGCAGGGGCAAAAGACAGGCACACCTCATTGCGCCACAAAATGAGAATCCCAAGAGATTCTGCAACGCAAAGATCTGCAGACTGTTATGTTAAAGGAATCTATGATTTTTTTGTTTTGTGCATAGCTGTAAGCCCAAGAAGGAAATGCTGTGCAGCATATAAAGCAGCTTCCAAAGGTTTACTAATAAGAATGAGGGTTGTATGCTTGCTAATATCTGTGGCAGCATTTCAACTGGTGTATTTATTGAAAATTATTTTTGATTGAGTGGAACGAGATGCCTTGCATAACTAAATGTACGGCCTTGGCTCATATTCCCTATGCTATAATTACCATGTGTATTAAACTACACAAAGGTATAAGGACATATTTAGTCCCTGGATCTGCTAAAAAGCAATTTTCAAATAGTTTTAATAGTTTAAAGTGTTATTGAATGCTTTGGTGGCTTTAATTTATTTATTTATTTATCCTAAGGGGAGACATTACACCTCCTCTCAGCCCAGTGTCAACAAACTTGCACTGTAAGGCTGTTCATTCTACACATGACCCAATAAAAACATTTTCCTCAGGAAATCAATAAAATTCTCTCAGTTGCTATGTTTACACATAGTCTTTATATTTTTTTTTACTTAAAATGCCTCTTAAATGCAAAGGTTTGTGCGAACTTTGTGGAATTTTTGCATTTGATAAAACTATTTTAAAACATGCACATTTAGTTTATGTAAGTAATATTTACAAGGCAGCATGCACACATTTTGAAATACTGCAACGATTTTGTTCTTGGCACATCCCTGCCAATCTCTAACAAATTGGCACTAATCAAGTAAAAAAAGGACCCTCCTGCCCTTCTTGTCCCTCTAAACTTTCTAAGCATTTAGTCATGCGCCTGCCATTTCTTCCTTCCTTTGTGCTTTCCCTTCTAAATTACTGGGAGGTGATATACAGCCTGGATGTCTCAAGGCTAAGGGAGATTTAGAACTTTGTCCCACATGAAGGAGAGGTGAGAATAGACATTACTATGCAGAATAGGTAATATTGAAAACGCCAGAGCACTTTAGGGTGCCCTATGCAGATTATCAATCTATTTGTGTAACTTGGCTACCCAGGATTTCATTTCCCTTTTCATTTATTTGCCTTGCTGCAATCGTTTACAGTGCTGAAACTGAAAATTGAAGCCATGACGAGCAAGGGAGCAATATTCCAAGGGAAAATAGGCTTCCCTGCTGTATGATTGCAAACGTTCATTTGGGGGAATAAGGGGGGAGGGGGGATGAAGTGACCTCTTTTTGATGAGCTCAAGGAATGTTTTGAGAATTCAAGAGCGTCTAAATATGGTCATCTACACCCTTCTTTGCATAGGTTTCTTGAAAAGGATTTTATGGGCTTTTTTAAGAATCACTTGTCAGTATTGCTCTGTATTAAATTCAGCAACACGGGCGGCATAAACTAGACACATTGCACTAGTTTCAGCACCACGGACAGAGTATTTTCTCTGTCAACATTCCTCTTAAATGTATTTTGTTGGTTTTGCTCAACAGCTCCAGTCTATTCACCATGAATCCAAGTTCAGTGTAATACTATTTAATTAAGAAACGTGTTTAAAAGTATTACTTTCTCAGAATACCTAAATGTACTGATATGGGTATCACTTAGGGAGCCGAAAGACTTGCTGTTACACGTTTTGCTCATTAATTTTCTGTTACCACTCCGATGCGCTCAGAAACAAAGTCATTGCTCTACCTCACAGGTAGGCTGTGTCACGAAGCACCGGGAGGGAACCATCACGTCGCCATACCTTACATAATCATCACGGCAGTACCCAGTGAACATAATTACAGTGATTTGTGCCCTCCCATTTCACTCTTGTATTAAAAAATATTGCTGGGGGTAAGTCAGGCGTGAGCGCAGGCAGGACTGCTGTGCTGAATGGAGTGTGGCCCCGAGGGAAAGCTTGGAGAGCAGAGCACAGTGTCATGCCAAAGAAAGCCAAGTCGTGTGTCGCACCCTCCTCTACCCTACCCTACCACAGCAACTGCTCCGACTCGGTCATGCCGTGAAAACGGGATGACATTACCGGGCCATTTAACTGGCAGAAGAGCAGAAAGAGGACAGAGGTGCTGTGCCGCCGAGAGAGTGACTCTTTTGTTATTTAATGGTTAGCTAATGTCTTGGTGGTGAGGTGAGGGGTGCCTCATAGTCCAAAAAAAAAGAAACACAGCTAATCGTTTTTAGGATTTCGTTCATTTATAAGAGCCGTATTGCTGGCTTATTTTGGCGCCTCGGGATGGTCTTGCCCACAGCAGTCCCCCTGGGGCTGGATTTCACACTCTGAGTAAGATAATAGGGAAGAAGCTTCCGGGAGGTTGTCCAGTTTAAGACACAAGTGCCAGAAATATCGTAACTCCATTGTTATTCTTCGTTAATTTGCTGATCGTTAAAATGGGGTTCATCAGGTTGGACTCAGACAGGATTGGTAGCACACTTACCATTTAAACATTGCCACGACGCCGGCTGCTTTTGTTCCCCTTTGGGAGAAAAGATCGAGAAATGAACTGATTCCTGAGGTGGTGAATCAGTACTAAAGATCTTAATCGGTATCAGTAGATGTTGTGTCATTATAAATTAGGCTACATCCGTTTGGGGATCCAGCTTCTAATCTTTTTCCCAGTAACGTCCCAGGAACTCTCACAAATTAGGGGCAAACTGACCTGTGTTTGTCACAGAGGAAGTCAGGTGTTCTTTGTCACCCAGAAAAGATCACGCTGTCTTGGGACATGGTGTTAAAAGTGTTGCGTGCGAAAGCAGAGATGGCTTCCTTTTCCCCCTACTCCTCTAATAAAAAATTTACTGTTTGTTTCTATTACAGAAATAAAGGTATTGTGAGCTATGTGATGAAAGTCAATTGAATGGTATAAAATGGCAACTAGATTTTTATAAATGCAAGACAGCAAGAATAATTAATATAAGAATAATTAACACTTGGTATAGATTTAATTTTTCTTTCTTTTTTTCTTTTTTTTTCCTTTACACTTATTGTGAGCTCAAAGAGTCTGATATTGGAGTCATTGAATGGATACTGAATGCCTTTGCAAAAGGGAAGCTGATCTTTGCATGGGAAATCAAACAATTGCCCTTTGCTTTGTTTTTCTCTTTTCTTTTCTTTTCTTTTCTTTGTTTTTCTTGTGGTTTTGTTTCTTCAATGTGGCCCCTCGCTACGCCACTCGGCGGTGCTCACAGACTTTCCCTCTCGGAAAACGAAGTCATATTCAACATGACTTTGGAAATGGCGCAGGAAGCTAATAATTCGCCACCTAACCAGGGGAAAGGAAACGTTTCTTATCAACAACAACAAACAACAGTCCTAACCGAGAGATGAATTCCCCACCAATAAATTTCAGTTTGGCGTGTGAGGCTGTTTTTCAGCACCGCGGAGCTGTCCACTGTCAGGAGCGGAGTGATGGGGAAGCAGCGATTCACTGCTGCTGCTGTCGAGGATGAGGAGGGCGCAGAGACGAAATGAAGAGTAATTTTAACACAAAATCAAACCCTTGGAAAACCACAGTCACGTTCCCAAAAGCATTTTAACCGTGGCGACTTTCGTTTTATTTTACATGGACGGAGACGTTTTAGTACGATCAGTTTTTAGCCAACAGTTAATGACAGTAGGTGCAGCTAAGCCAGTCTCAGTGTATGAGAGTCGTGAGCTCGTGAATGTGCTGTTATTTGCTCTGAGTAGGAGCACAAAGGATCGTTTTCTGTATATCTCTCTATTTATAGACCCTCTCCCCTTGATGGAATGTACCACTGACTCTTTGTATAAGAAAAAGGGGGGAACAGAAAACGCTGAGCCTTTACATGCTTGGGTTTAAAACACCCCCTTTTATTCCAACCTCCCCACTGTCCGAGCAGAGACTGAGCTGGTCCTGTTCGTTTAAACCGAGAAGACACCCATACCCACTCCTCAGTGCAAAAAAATAAAAGGGTACCAAGAAGCTGGGACGAAGGAACGTGGGTGTAAATAGACAGTGAACGCTCTTGGTCTCTCTCTCTCTCTCTCTTCTCTCTCCCTCCTCCTTCTCCTTACCACTCTCTCTCTCTCTTTTCTCTCTCTTTTTTATGAAATCAATGAACGAGTTATTGGGTAGGACATAAATATAAGGAATCAAAGCCTCCACCGGGACCAACGACATTGCGCGCTTTTGATATGTGTCTTCGCCAAAAGCTACATGTGTTTTCAAATCATTGTAAATTCTGGCTTTGATAGGACGACAACGGAATCATCCCTGGCACGGCTTGGTCTCGGAACCAAATTTTGACCCAGACTCCCACCAGATTTTTTTCTTTTCTTTTCTTTTTTCTTTTCTTTTCTGGCTTTGAACGTAAAACGATTCTCCACCATCACCATCTGCTGCTGTTGCACCCATCCCAACTCACTGGCCGGTCTGAAGATGGCAACTTTAACCAATGGCCAGGTGGACGGCACGGTGCACGGCGTCGGAGTCGTGTCCGCCAGCACGAACGGGCTCGTGAACGGATTAAACCACAGCCACAGCCCGGCGGGATGCCCGGCGACCATACCCATGAAGGACCACGATGCCATCAAACTCTTCATTGGTCAGATCCCCCGCAACCTGGACGAGAAAGACCTCCGGCCCCTCTTCGAGGAGTTCGGCAAGATCTACGAGCTCACTGTGCTCAAAGACCGCTTCACGGGCATGCACAAAGGTGGGTCAGACCCTCATTCACCGAAAAGATTATGGCTCTATTGTTTTTTATCAGTTAAATGTCACACGTTTGTGAGCGACAGATAAAAAAAATAAAAATAAAAAAAACGTGCAGGAATTTATGAGTAAATTGTGCAGTTTTTTGTTTTGTTTTTTGTTTTGTTTTTTAGAACTGAAGCTTGAATGACTTTTAGCTTGTTGTCGGGGTTTGTGGCAGCAGAATTACGACATTTTCCTTTGTGAGACTTGTCACTTGGCCTCAAAGTCAGCGCATCATTTTCCACCTTATTGAGCAAACATCAAGCATGAGAGTGTCACGAAGCGGGAGTCACGACGGCATGAATTAATGCGGGGTGATAACAGGAGGAGTGGTGTTTCTGTGTGACCAACGTGCACGGGAGGATTCACACATGTAGTCCGCTGGCGTGCTTTCATTCACAGCGCTAAATCGGAATGTTAACCTCACGTTTTTACGTTGCACACGGTGGGGAGGTTTGTGTTTGATCACCCGCAGTACAAAACACTCCGTTGCCTGTTCGGTGTGGGAGAGTGCGCGTTGATGGGGGTTGGGATTGCGCGTGAAAAGGCGTGTGCACGTGAACGTGCATAAGCAGGAGTAGTCCTATTGTAGTTTAAAAAAATTCAGGTGTTGGTTACAATAGCCAACTCAAGATAAACCGCAAAATATAAATGCTAACACAGTTTACACCAATATAAACATTTATTTATTTATTTAACTAACCAATCCCAGCTTCAGTTACTATTCATTTCCAGTTTATTTCCCATTATTTTTTACAATTTTAACCATGTGTGGTACCGAGCAGAATCTCCTTATGATAATAAGCTATTTATTACTGTAAATCTTTGTGAACTTTTGTTTCATCAGTGTTACATGGCCTTTTTTGTTTAAAAGTCTATAAAAGACCAGCCTCTGTTTTATTCTGCACTCTCAAGGGAAGAGTTATTGTGTGCAAATCACCATCTAATGAGAGGTCACTAATTGATCTGCTTTACCTGCAGGACATCTCCCAGAGGAGCAAAGTACATTTAGAAAAAGCTACCAGTCCTCAGGACTCTTGTTGACCCTCTTATAGGCTTTTTCTGTCCATTGTAAACAATGTGTGACGTCCACCATGTGTTAGTAAATTATTATGTTACACAAATAATTTCTGAGGATGGAGACTGTCTGCAGGCGTAGAAGAAAACCAAAGAGGTGGGAAAAGGTGTGTGCTGGAAGGATATATTTTATTAATAGCCCAGCTGTAGCAGCGGCTCCCACTTGGATGGTTAATCACCAGTGGCCCCAGAACTATAGGCACTGCTCGCCAGCTGATTCTAAGAACTGTCTCCTCATTGCGATATACGGCCCTGCTTTCCGGGCTGGGGCCCCGCTTTCATTAGCGAGCCCCCGCTGTGCTCATATTTTAACTAGCTGGAGGCACTACGCTTCCCTGGCTCACCAGCTCTCTGTGAGCTGTTTGAAGGCCGTGTTTCCTCCACAGCCTCTGAACACCTTCCTGAGGTTTCCATGGAGGGTGTCCAAATTAGTGGTAAAAGACAGCACATCCCACAAATAACAAAGTGTCTGACTGTGTGCACTGTGCCTTCATACTGGTTATAAACTTAACACAGTCATAAAGCTATTTTGGATAGAAATCCTTAATTCCCCATCTTTTCTTCTATAAAGCCTAATCAGAAGCATTTAAACCATTTTAAGTGTTATTACTAATGATGATTTTATGTTTTAACAGGATCATTTACTGTATATAAAACTCATTTTCCCTCATTTCTTTTTGTATGGTAGGGCTCTCCCCTGTTCCCTGAGCTTCTTCAGGCCATTCGCCATTTTTCAGAGTCCTGCTATAGAGCAGAGACAGTCAAAGCGAGGGCATGATGACCCTTTGAGGTGTGACATGCTCCAGTGGAGTGAAGTCTATAGAGCTGCCCACCAGAAAACTCCTCATATTCCTCTCCTCCATCTTTTTTTCCTTTTCATTAACTCCACTTGACACTTCATTCTATCCTTTCCTTCATTTCCTTTTTGTCTTCTCTGTATGTACTGACATGTTGCCTGTTCAGTGGCAGTAATGTTCTGTAATGGCAGCAGTTGAATGAAACGTCAGCTTGAACCTGAGATTTTAGTTGATTGACTGCTATTTCCCTCACAATTTTGCCATACCCCTGATTTTTCCCCTCTCAGTGACTTGCACTATCACTGCAAACATTTTAATGCCTAATTTGTGCATACTGCTGTCTTCATTAACTTTTTTTCTAAAATACTTAGAACTATAACAAAGAAATACAGTGAGCGTGTCTTTTTACCTACTTAATACAGACCTTTTTACCGTTATGGCAGGTAATAAAAGGCCTTCGTCCTTTTCTGCTGTACATCAACAGGCCTAAAGAACAGCCTTTGCTATGGTAATGCTACCTCTGAAAAAAGAGACCCCTATTATAGCCATTGTCAGCTGTGCCTGTGCTACTATTGCCATAACCCTCCCCATAATGACTCCATGTATCAATTGTAATCTAGTCTTTAGGATTGTGTCCCTTTGGAATGGGGAGCAGGGAGGAGGGAAGCTTGGGAAGGGGGTCGGCAGAGCTTGATAGCGGGCGCAGGGACACCAGTGCAGGCCTACATTCTCCCAATGATTTTATTTCTTTCCCCTCTGCGACCGAGCCATGCTAATAGAGGCCATTTATAATGGTCACCGGCTGCTGCTGCTGCTACCAAGCACAACGGGGCTGAGAAGCATGGTGAGCACAAAGAGCCAACCCTTTCTTTTTTCTCTGGCAATGCAGCACAGGAGATGGGGGATTCATTCAAGAGGAGTAGGTGTAGATATGATTGCAAGCACTATTCATCAGCCTGATTTCATGTCATAACCACTGCGGCAACTGAGCTGTGATGATACAAGGAAGACATTTAATAAGTGACGGTGTTATCTACTGTTTACCGCTGTCAAATTTTCAAGCAGTATTGTCTTCGTAGTCAAACCTTTACACCTTCCTTTCTTCTCAGTAAATGCAAATTTCACCAAGTTTGTTTTACTGCCATTGCTTCATTTGGTGGTAATTTAATGTGAGTAATGTATTTGTCCTTGGTCAAACTAAATACATTAGCGACAGCTCTCGCCACAGGCTCAGACAGTTAAAGTAGTTACAAAGCCAGAGAGTTGCTCAAAGTCAGAGCAGGTGTTGAAATTTCATTTAGAGTTGGGCCACATTGTCCATTTTGACCTGGCAGGTGATGCAAACAAGAAGCCACAGGTGTTCAAGTTGGGAGCAAAGAGTCTTCTTCATTAAGCTGCATTGGCTATTAAAATACTCTATCATTTCATATCAATATGTCTACAGAAAATATTAATGCACTCACTTATGTTTTAGTATAATGGAAATAAAACAAGGGGGGGGATAAGGTGTAATGACCAATTGCAATCTTGTTTAAATTCACACATAATGCAGATGGCTGATGCTACAGATGGGGGCTATAATCTGTGCAGATCATAAAGGGAGTTATGGTTCTTGCTGAATTCCTTGCTTTTCATATTTCAGCCATTTACCTGAATGTGTTAGGCAAGCAGATTCAGGAGAGATCAGATCATTGAGCTCAGTGTGTTTGCTGAGGCCAGGAAGTCACGATGCCAAAAGCACCAAAGACTCATGCTGTGTTTTATCACAGGCAATTAGATGTTACAGGTTGCCATGTTCACAAAAAAGGAGGCTAAGATCCAACCTGACTTTGAACAAAGAAAAGAGACAAGTACGGGTGTGTTTCTTCGTCCTGCAGGTCTGCGTTAATGCAGCAAGAATTCCGGCCGAAAAATTTCACTCGGGTTGCATCATCTTCTCTGTGGGATCCGTCTCTCTCCTCCTCTCCTGTTTGGCTTGGGATGCCTCGATGAGTGATTGTGTGTGTGTGTTCATGTGCTCCTTCTCTCTCTGGCCCAGAATGCTCCCCTCAGCTCAGTTCAGAATGCACGCTCAGGCCCCACATTGCGGCCAGCTTCCACGAAGAGGCATCATAATCGATTTTGGGTGTTTTGTCAGGAATAGAGGCGACGTGTGTCAGAGAGAAGGTCACTACATACCAAAGTAAACTCGACCACCAGCGCTGCACCACACCCTCTGTCCTATCAGAGCTTAGAACTGCCAAGCAACAAGAGGTAAACAAGAGGTGGAGACAGAGCAGGGGGTAATTTGTCAGGAAGAACATTGTCAAGGCACTGCTGCCTCTGTTGTCCATTATTATTTGAGAAGACTGTCCACTGGGGGCCGGCTGATGGCCGAGCAGGGAGCCAGTTAGTCACAGTGAGAGATGGCTCCACCAGGCCAAAGGAGGGAGTGCTCATGGAGCTCCTGCAAGGATTAGCATGCTAACGGCAGGTTCGGAGTTATGTGGCCTGTCAAGGAGGTGGAGCCCTCTGGCTTCTCTGACCTCGGCAATCCTCTCATTAAAACCACTGACCTTTACATACACAGAGAGAGAGATGAGGTAAAGGGACAGCTGGACCTGTCTGTTCATCTCATTTCACTTCTTCAAGATTGATTGGCACTAATTAACACACAAACTGCATTTAAACTGCAAATTATCTAAACACAAAAGCAAATATCTTCATGTATAAATATGAGATCTATCAAAGACATGTTTGCTGTTCACAAAAGCAAGTGTTTGAAAGGTGAATTACATTTTAAATTCCTACATATAAACTGCAGCTCCATAATTACGTTGTTAGACACTTTATTTGCTGTTTAGGAGCTTATTTCTATTAAGTGAAATGGTCTCATTAGTATATGGGGAAGTCGTGGCTCTCTGCGGAGGGCAGTAGTGACCCAAGGACACACACAACCCCATTTACTGCCATTCCAATAAGTTGGAAAGTTTGCTGATATTAAATGTCTTCGCAGAAATATACCTTGACTAATAAAAAGTTCGGCAAACTCCTGATAGTTTTTATTTGTTTTTCTTTTAAACAAGTTTTCTCTTATGGCAGTATTTCTATCAACATTGTAACACCACAAATTGAACCAGGAACAAATATTAGTATTCGGAGACATAAAAAGCCATAAACTGACTCATGGCATATCCAAACATTTCTAAGGTGAAAGGCACCTTTGAAAAAGTTATTCATATAGTGGAAAAGCTTTCTTATGTTTTGACATAGTTAAATAGCCCAGAGCAGGCTTAGAATAAAGTCTGCCTTAAATGTTTAATCAACATTTGGCCTTTTGCTTTCCATAAAAAGAGGCTGAGGTGCTTCCAGTAAAATTCTTCTTTTTTGTATTTCCCACTATGTTTGTTTCCTAATGTTGCTTTCCTATTGCTGTGTTCATCACCCCGGTGTACCATTCTTTCACAGGATGAAAAAGAAAAATCATTTTTTGACAAGTGCTCCTTGGAGAGGTAAATATTTTCTGTTTTCGAGGCTCTTGCATCAGCGAAGTATTATTGTGCTTTGTGCTGAATTTTTAAAAAGTTGATGCTTTGGGGCTCTTCAATCTTTAGCTAGCTTATTACCATTTCCGCACCCCTCTCCTTCAAATACCATTGGCCAGGACCTGGGAATGCAATTTATTAGAAATCTTGGAAAGTCTTACATATTTGTTTTTGTCTTCTACTTTTGTTTGCAGAGCTCTTTGTAGAGCTTTCTATGGGGGAGAAACCTGCCTCTTTCATTTTTAGCTGGATAACATTTCACAGAAACCTGGTTGTGAATCAGAAGGTTGGCGGGAAAAGCTGTGATAAATGTAGACACATTAATGCAGTTTTATGCCTACTACTTCAATAGCACATTGTGTTATAGTCGTCAGAGTAGAGCCGTGGGACTGTTTTCTTAATCCCGCTCTTGCAGCATGTGTGTTCCTCTCCTGATGGATTTCTGACCATTTTTGCCTGCTCCTGCACATGCTGACTATTTTCATCATAGTTTCTTTGATTTTGTTCATTCTCCCAACAGTGAGGGTTAGTGTTAGATATTTCTGGCTTTGCTTTTGCAAACTAAAGTCCAGCTTTAATCTTTCTTTTAAACTAATTTATTGATTTTGTCACTGTGGTTAAAGCTAGCTAACTACTGGAGCCGGTGTCACACTGTATTTTGATTGTTCGCTAATGTGAGAAATGTGTTGGATCCCAAGAGATACACCAAATCCCATTTCTAAAGCAGCCTTTTACCTCAGAGTGAATCTAATATTTCACATTTGTCACTGTTTTATTTCACTCCCCCAAAAAAGATGTTTTTTGTTCTACTTCTTGAACACTTATATGCTCCATGCAATTATAAAAACCCTGTGCAGTGTATGTAAGCGTTCAGTACAAGAGGTTTAAACACCATTTCCTTTGCTCACTAGTCAAAACACTACAAATCTCTGCTGTGCTTGAACTCAGAAAATAGTGTTTTTCCTTCTGAGCAAAAGCTTCTGATGATGCACAGTCAAGAGACATTATTATAATGGTACTTTATTATTCCCAAGTCTGCACCTTTTGTGCAAAATGCAAAATGTGAAAACTCATTGTGAACTTTTCTCTTTTTTAATGATTATAAACAGATTTTAGATCCGGACTTCAACTAAAACTGTAACTATGCACAAGACAACAGGTCGAGCTGCAGCTCCCTGCTGCAGAGGCTTTCCACAAGGAAACAGCAGCATGACACAGCAAGAATATGAAATATAGTGCCAAAGTTTGTCACTGCTAACTGTGGCAGTGGCCCATTAATGCACACCCCACAAGCATTAATTCATATTACACAGCCTGCTCTAAAAGTTTTTAATTCCATCTAATGTGTTTTTTATTTGTTTGGTCCTCTCTTGAATTCTCCTGAAGGTTAAAGTCTGTTCCAACAATTTAAAAAGAAAATTGTTATGAATTTGTAAACAAATAGCACTTCACTATCTCTCCAACCTTTGATGCCTGTACTCTCAATGACCCTTTTAGCCTGAACAAAATAGTTGCATATCCACTAAACAAATCACTCAGCTTTGGTGATTTATGGTTCATAGAAAGTTGAATTGATGTTTATTCTCCTCTAAATTGCTGAACATAACTCAAAGTGGCGTATCTAGGTCTGCCTGCTAGGATATTCTGAAGCAGGGATTACATGAGCCGTGCACTATTTGTCCCAGACAGAAAGCACGTCAAACACTGGTGAGCATGTGTGCCTTGTCAGGCCAGACACATATTTAGCCTTCTCTGTATGCGCGCATTACACCCTCCTATGCCGTGCGTTGACTGCTAGGTTTGAGTGGCCCTGATTCAATTCACTTTCTTCCCATCTCCCTTCATGCCTATTTCATGTCCCTCAATTAAAAATGCACCACGTTAACTTGTAAAAGGAAGGTGGGAAAAGGAGGTTAGGGCTTTTCAAAGATCCCTTTTAATTATTCAAAGCCAGGTTGATTCGAAAAATGGAGGAGGATTAATAAGTCATGTGGAAGATTTCGAGGGTTTGGGTGGCAAATGTAATCCAGGATGTTCTGACAAAACTGGGAGATGCATCAACCTGAAGGAAGTGTTTGTTGTAGATCCAGCTTGACAAGTTTTGACTCCAAGAGTCAGAATCCTAAATTGAAACTACTTTTTCTCTTTATCCATTGTAAAAGCAACGTATTAAGTAAGCAACTTAGTTCAGAGAAGCTTTGAAATGCTAATGTTTTGTATTTAAGAAAAATACACAGCTCACATATTTTTCTATTTTATGTTTCCATATAAATTTTACACTATTTCCATCCCTCCAGACCAGCTCATTGCAGTGCATTCTGCCGTCAAATATTACCATTCCGATTATATTGGTATCACATGGAGGGAAAGTATCAAGGCTTTTTCCTGTCCTGCTGGTTGGAGAGCAGATAGACCAAAACATATCCCTGCAGAGAGAGATGGTGCAAGAGTGCGTAAAACGACAAGGAGCTCAAGACACTGAGAGAGAAAGTGAGAGAGAAGGAAGAAGAATTAGGGAGATGTTGAAACTGGGATGATGTAAGAGAATGCGTGAAAAGAGGCAAGGGAGATCCATGGAGAAGAGTTTGGTTGGCGGCTACACACAAAGACAGAAAGAGAATATCAAGAGCCTGAGTGATATAAAAGAGATGGAGCAAAGATTGCACAGTGAGGTGGAGACTAAAAATGGAGGCAAGCAGAGATTGTTCAATGTCAAGCACAGAGCGAGTTAAAGGAACGAGAGGCAGATGGAAAGGGCTGAGGAGAGAAGACAGAAAAGGCTGGAAAGGAAACGACAGGCAGAGATAGAAGTGGAAAGAGTGAGGGACTCCCAGAGACAGATGTCGCCGTCTCTGGCCCCAGCAGATTGATAGCTTCTGGCCCAGTTCCATGCCAGGCTCTGACCCCTCTGTCCTCTGCTGTAATTTATAGGCTGCGTTTTGCCAGATTTAAGCACCACTCGGTGGCTATCATGGGCTCAAGAAGGGAGAATGACCTTCCTGAGATGGGAGCAGAATTAGACCCCTGCAGCTTCCAGCTGCCCCGTGGGTAGATAAGCAAGGGCCCTCCATATTAGCATGATCTCTGACAACATGTTAATGGGACAATTGGTCTTACTGTATACTGGTCATACTTGTGTTTGTGTATTTACTTCCTGTCTTAGGTTTAGAAGTTAGTTCATGTATAGTGTTTCATTATTGCGATGCAAAACACGTTTTTTTTTGTTGTTGTTGTTGTTTTGGTTTTTTTTTTCTGGACGATTTGTGTTTTATGACAAAAAAAAACTACTAAAAACATCAGAATACAACATTTCTTCTATCCTCAACTTACTGCAGCAGAGAAGTCGGAGAACCTTTGATTCATTTTGTATGGCTCTGACACTGAAAGCAAAGTCTGCAGAATCCATTGTTCTTTTAAAGTAAGTGAAACTCAGGATAACTAAAATGAGAGATCACTGATCATGTCTTCATTTTATTCCATAGAGCAGATCCTTTACTCTCTTTTTAGGTTGAATCAGTCGGAAAAATAAAAGGAAGCTCAGGCGTTTGTTCAGCTGTTTATGCCCGACAACTACTAAATCTATTTCTGGCTGTTTCTTTCACTAGCTGGTTAAAATCTTGTGTTCTCAAATATTAAAGTTATTAAATTCACCGTTTTGAGAGCATGACGAAGATGTTTTTTCATGTACAGCATGTGTCTTTTACTCAGTCCTATAAAGATGTTTATATTTAAAGCCATATTTGGATTTATCAGTTTTCCCTCTGATGCACCACGCTCTGCTCTCCTATATACATGAGCATGTGAAGATATTTCAAACTTAATTTTAGATGTTAGTTATTTACCATAACATTAAATATGATTCAAAGTTGGATGTGTTTGGAAAAGGCCATCATCAGTCATCATTAATTAATAGTTTAAGACTTAAAAATTGAAATGCTGTTAAACGTTGATCAGTTAAAGAAGTAAAGGTAAACTCAGAAACAAGGCTTGAGCTTTTGTGGATTTGTGACCACGTTTTAAGCTACAGACACGAGAGTTACTTTGTGTTAATTAACAAGTTTAAGAAAAACAAAGCTGTCAAAGATAAGAAGCAGCAAACAGATTGCCGGAATTTTAAATTGTTTTTCTTGTATTCACTCAGCTGTTAATGGCTACATTAATTTGATAAGACATTTGGATTACACTGCTCTGGATATTTTGCAATGTTCTCTCTAAAAAATTCAACTAATTTCCTAACCACAAAGGGAAATTGTCTTTCTCTTACATTGAAATTTGACTAAAGTTAGTAGTTTATTATTTGATTATTGCTGTAAAATGAATGGTTTGAATCAATCTGAGTGTTTTTCTTCTTTTTTTAAATAAGTAAAATATCCTTTTAAATCCTGCTGACCATAACCACCTTAATCCACTGCATCACAGCTCTTCTTCACTGTGAGAAAATGCCCTTTTTGTCTATGACATGATTAGCTGCCTTCATAAATCAGGCTATGTTTTTGTGCAGACTGGTGGTGCAAATTAAATGAGAAGAACACAGCAAAACTTAGAACTGTGGTTCTTGGAAAGTAAATATGGCTGCTGTGTATCTGGAGCATGCCCCCTAGTAGACTAACTTGGCTGATTAGCTGGTGGGCTCAGCTGGATTTGTGCTTGGCCATTCAGAGCGTTACCTCAATGCACAAATCAGCCCAGGGAATGATCTGGACAGAAAGCCTTCAGCAAATTATTACAGATTTGCAATTTAATGGCTTTGGAGGTCTCTCCCAGCCTTGCACAGGTTCCCAATGAGACAGAGCCTATTAGTTTGGACCTTTAATCACAGAACAGGAGATGGGAATCCAGGGCAAACCTACACATACCCAGCTTTCCTTGGTGTGGAATGATTTCATGGGCTTGATAGATAGAGACAGGGAAGTCTGTGTGTGTACAGTCGGGCGTGTGTGAGTGTGTAAGCACTGGTTTGTTGATAAGCATTGCATTCCCTGGAGCAATAGTGCGTGTGTGTTTGTGTGTGTATGTGTGTGCACACATTTGTGTCTCCAGAAGAAAGGGGGTTTAAATATGTTCGTATATGGATTGTTCATTAACACCATGAGAACACAGTGGCCAGCAGCAATTAATTCCGCATAGACTTCAGACAAAGTTAACAAAACTCCACTTACCAAACAACATGAGTCTGAAAATTGGAAAACTAGTTTTATGGTGTCATGTTGTTGAAAAGTATTTACACTCAGAATTGTTTTTTATTTAAAGTTAAACCTGAAGATAAATTTGAAAAATTAGACATAAATTGATATCAGGTGATGCTGAACTGCGGAAAGTAGAATGTAAATAAAAGCACTTTATTTTTAAATAAATGAATTAGATGTGGGGTTCAAAGTTCAAGCTTCCTGCTGTAATATGAACTTACACTAGAAGACATTTACATTTACATACACTTCAGATAAAGGACTAACTTTTGTGATACTATTTGTTACAAACGGCTGGCTCTCCACAAGGTGTTTAAGTCTTTTCCCAAAGCTGTAGTTGCCCTGATTAATGTGCCGATACAAAATGTAAAAACTATCACTTCAATCTGCCTTTCAATGTCCCAATTTGTCCAAGAGAAGGCCAAGCTTTTTAAATGAGCTGGATAAAAGTGACTGCCAAGGGGGATGAATATATATAATTATCTGTGGTTGGAGCGCCAACAAAGGGAGTTTTAAAATCAACTGTGTGCGCCAAAGGCTTCATTAGCCAGACAACAACTAAATGTACCCCCCCAACTTGCAGACGGAAAGATGCAGGTATCTACAAAGCTATTAAAAGCATGAAATCATGCAGCCCTCTGAAGTCTAGCCTCTATCTGTTTAGGATTAGAAGCTATTCAGTGTGCTAATGTTAACATGCCCGTGTGTTAATGTTGTGTTAGAGAATTATAAGGTGATTTAGGAACTGGGCAACGTTTTGTTGGTCTTAGCATTGACACGTTAGAAAGGATGGATAACTATTTACTTTGCATATGGAAATCCCTGGATGTCTTTCATCCGCCCTTCCTATAGCAACTACTGGTCCATGTTAGCTTTGCAAACATCTTAATTGTGTTAAATGGAGGAAAAAAAGGGGGAAGATTAAAAGCCATTAATGTGTGTTGTGTGAGGGTATGCTATTCCCGGGACGGTGCTTTTGTTCACTTTGGCAAAGCAGATGAGAGAGTTTCACCTTGAAACTCAATGCACACCAGAATCATTGTCATTGTGTACCTAAAAAGCAGCTGAATCTCTGTCTCACTCTTTCGGAGACTGTCAAACTTGCTGTGCTCATCGTTGCATTTCTTTTCGTTTGCCTCTCACCATCCTTCTTACACTCCTTGCACGTCTCTCCCATGTTCTCTCTGTTTGTCTCTCGTGCTTTTCCTTTTGTAGCCCTGTTTCTTTCCATCTCTCCCTCTCTCGTTCTGTCTGTCTGAGCGTCAGATAATCTCACTGGGGGAGACTTTAGAGGACTCTCCATCTGTGTATAAATAGCTCTGGATGAATTATTGAGGGACCTGGGGTTGCTAATAATCCCGCAGGACCCATCTGACAATGACACAGAAGATGGAGAGAAAACAATTACGCAGGCTTTCTCCTTCAGAAGAGTAGGAATGAGGGTGGGGGCGATCAGAGGCCTCTGGGAGCCTCCTCGCGGGGCCCAACATCTTGGCTAATAAACCCAATTAAGTCTCCGGAATCAATTGAAGGCCCCGGGGCGTCCACTCTCTTCCTTCCCCGGACAGTGTGCAACAACAGGAAGTGTAATGATTCATGTCCCCCTTCTGCATTTGGATCATCCTCTCATCTCCATCTTGCAGGTTGGCAAGGCGGATGGGACAGGACAGGATGTCCGCTGAGGCAGGATAATAGGACAGGGAGAGGGAAGGAGGAGAGAGGCAAGTAGAGTAGAGAGGAGAGGAGCACAGAAGAATATTAATAGGAGTGTTTATCCTGTAAGTGTTTTACCAGGGGGACAAGACATGGGACCACTCTCATAACAGAATTAAAATGCTCTGTCTTTTTAGTGATACTGTACACATCTATCTATCTATCTATCTATCTATCTATCTATCTATCTATCTATCTATCTATCTATCTATCTATCTATCTATAGCACTTGGAAAGATGTTTTATGGATATCATGCATGGACTGTGCAGATGAACAAGCATCCACTCAGAAAGCTGAATCATCAGATGTCCGTTAGTAGCCACACTAGCCAGGTCTAAAATATTTTAGCTCTTAAATGAGACTTTTTGCCCTTTTTTCTAACTTTTAACAAGCTGATGCTACTTTCGAATGTATGTCTGTGATGTGCATTGGTCGAAATTCTACTACAGCTTCCCTTTCAGTAAGGAATTTACAAATACTTTCATATTAGCAACTGTTTGGAAGCAAGCCTCTTGGCCCAAAAGTAAATCTGGACACAAATTTTACTCACTGAAGCAGGATTTTTCAACTCTGGTCCTCAATAGCTACTATCCTGCAGATTGTAGCTGTCCATCTGTTTTCACTCGCCTAGCCCAAATTAATAACTTATTACCGTGCTTTTCTGGAACCTGAAAACAAGGTGTTTAGAAGATTTGAATGGGACGTGTTGAAGCAGGGAAACAACCAAAATCTGTGGGGTAGTGGCCTACAAAGTCCAGTTAAAGAACCCTACCCTAAAGCCTGAGCCTGGGAGCTCACTCTAGCACACAGAAAAAAACTGATTCTCAATTACCAACATTTCCCTGGTCTGCTGTTCAACCACAGGCTGCTGCTATCCATCCCCTTGTTAGTCATACGCTCAACTGGCTTAGGTTAATCAAAACTGCACCACAGATAGAAACACTGAACACAGACAGATGGGTCAGTAATACAGCAGCTTCATAAGTCCTGCATCACACATAGACAAAAAGACAGATTCATAGTATAAATATAAAACATAAAAAAATAATGGTGAAGTAGATAATAGACATTATTACCTAATGTCTTACTTAAGTGAACTATATGACTGCTGATAAGAATTTGCCTTTAACAGAACATAAAGAATGACATGGTTGTGTTTTCTCAGAGTTGTTGAGTTGGCGACTTTTGACAAATACAATATGATTTCAAGCAGAAAAAATAGATTTTTTTTATGATATATCTGCTTTAAAACTGGTATTTTGTGTCTGTTGAGTTTCTCTCATGAAGTGCATGAGAGCTACACAATTCACAGAGGAGCTCTCTCAGGCTTTAAGTGCTGTGTAGTCTAGTTTTTGAAGGAGTTTTAGCATCCCATGATAGTCTGAGCACAGTTTCAGACGTTTTTCCACTCTGCTGAATACGAAGTTCCCAAAAGAAATATTTAAGTTTTGTAACTTGGACATGAACATGTCCATATGTTATATGCGTCACATTGTACAACATCAGCTGGTTTCCCTATTTGAGCGAAAAGTCTGCGTTGTTACTCAGCGATGTTACAGAGCAGACTTTTGATTCCTTTTGGGAGCCATTCAATGTTTAATAATTCATATCATGACAAGCTAAATTTGGTTCTTCCAAACATTTCCTGACGAATGGCTGAGGTGAGGAGATTTGTCTGAACACATATTAGGGACAGATTGAGAAATTCAGTGAGTGTGTTTAGCCGTCAGGGGAGCCTTTTTTTTGAGACAGGAAGCATGTTAAAGCATTTTTATTTCATGTGATACACCCTGTAGTGTTACTTAAGAACAGACTTTCTAGCATGAGAGCAAAGCATCACATACAAACCTTCTACATCTGGATGCAGCTGCGTTTTTCTGAATGTGTGCATGGGTTTTCACTCCTGACCCTTAAGAAATGTGGAGTGAGGGATGGGAGGGATGGGAGGGTGAGTGGGTGACGGTGTGTTGGTGGGGGTGACAGTGTCCTAATGATGCATTTTCTACTCCATTGATTCAGTGGTTCTGCTCTCCAGTAAATCCTTCACATGCAACACATTAAAGCTGGCCCTTTTTCCTCCTTCACCGATCGATTAGCACAGCTTAGAGACGGCCACTGAGAAGCTGGGCGAGAGATGGGACTTGTTATCCACAGAAACTCACTCACATACACACAATATACCATTTAAAGCTTAATTTTTTTCAAGAAAAAAAAAGAAAATATCATATCAGCTCTCTATCTATAGCCGTAATCTGACACTCAATTAAGTGTTTGAGGGGAAAATGCAGTTAGTTTATATCAGTGCACAAAATTTTCTATGATTTTTTTTTTCTTTTGCCTGTTACCACGGATACCATGTATAACTCATTAGTTGAATACATATGATTAAAAAGCCTCTATCATCAAAAACCTGATTATTAAAATAAAAACAGCTAAAAAGGTAAGAAAAGTTTTATTGCTGAACAGTAGCAATATGCCTGTGAAATTTCCCCATCTCCACATTATTAACATTTGTTATTTCTTGCTCGTGTTCCTTCAGTGCCTTCTTCGTTGAGTCTTTCTATATTATAAATTTGTCTGGTTTCCCTGAAGTGAGGATCTGCTTATAGGTGCTGGGCTGCTACTGTAACACACTGCATTACAAATGAGTTCACCTCTTCTTTCATATTGTTGCCCCTCAGTTCTGCCTCTCTCTCTCTCTCTCTCTCTCTCTCTCTCTCTCTTTCTCTCTCTCTACTTAAATTTAATATCATACTTAAAGACCTGCATTGATTAATCTTTGAAACAACTACTGAATTTTTAAGGCCTGGTTTAAACATGGAAAAGAAAAGAATGCTTAACGCAGGAGGTTGAAGGTTTTTGTTGTTGTTGTTTGTTTTTTAGTACTGTACTGAGCTCATACTGTGTATCATACTGTGTATTCAGAGTGCTTTTTTATGTAATCAGAGTTTACAGCTGCCAGTTAAAGATATTAAAATGAAACAGGAGAAAGTTTTTTTGTCCCCATGTCCCCTAAAATAGCTTCTATCCTCTGTCTTTTTTTACCATGGTGAGTAATGATCTGAAAGGTCAGCAAAGGTGAAGGGGATATGACTGACTTTTGCTCTCTCTATTGAATGCTATTCTTCACAGCACCAAAAACCCAATAGTTAAATACATTAAAAAGGTACATTTTCAGTAATAAGGCATTATAACCAAGCATTTCAGTTCTTGCAAGTGTTAAAGTTGTAAGTGCTATTATTCCACAGCTGAGAAACTGGTTTTACTGGAGGCTTTTTCTTGTTGAAAAAAACGTTTTGTTTTTGTTTTGTTTTTTTTATCTTTTTTGCTGACATGTCATACAACACGCTTGTACAGGACAGGAGAAGACACAGAAGCAAAGGTTCAGAGCCATCCACTGGATCCTTGGCTTTTTTAAATTTGGAAATACTGTACTGAATTGCATTAAACTGAACTTGAATAAATTGGAATGAACTGGATTCAAATATATCAGACTGTGATTAATTAGACTTGGTTCTGTAATGTTTAACTCTGTAGTGCCTTAAGATTACTTTTGCTGTAAGCTTGTACCATAAATACCAGTTGAATTGAATTGAATTGAATTGAATTGAATTGAATTGAATTGAATTGAATTGAACTGAACTGAATTGAATTAAATACGTTTCTCATATTAGGTGTCAAGTGATAAGATTTTGATACTATATTTTAATATTTAGATGGCCTTTTCATACTGAGCTTTGTTGCAGCACATCCCATCAATTTCTGTCTTAAGAAGTCTGTTTAAGCTCCAGTTTCATTAAAGTGCAAAATTCATTTTCCCCTGTTTCATTCGAACTGGTCAACTGGCCCAGGAAAAATGGGGCAGCTTTTTTTTGTTGCATACTGTACTGCCACTTTGGCATATGATCAATTTTTCAGAGAGCTCCTGCAAATTGCAAGATTAGATAAATAAATAAAACTTGTCCAAACATTCCTAATCTAATGTTTTCATTACTTTGATTGGGTGCAGCACTTGAAAGCCTTTTATCTCAGTAGCTGAGCCAAATGAACTGGAAAAACTGGCAAACCAGAAACCAGTCATTTATACACAGAGCAGGTGACAGTGAACCCATGTAATGGATGTTTTTTTTTTTTTGTTATTGTTGTTGTTTTTGTTTTTTAACAATTGGTAAACTCTACTGTAGCTGCAGTTAAAAAACATACTTTTATTGCACTTTGACCACTCTTAATAACAAGAAAGCAGAGGAAGGTTTATTATTTGACATGGATGATATAGCAGGGAGCAGAGGCTAAACAAAGTACTAGGAAGCAGTTCAGGAAAGAAAACTGGATGCAAATTGAAATCAGAAACTCTTTTAATACACTTGAATTCCTATTTGCCCTTACCAACATTCATTTCACCACATATTTGAACTAGTAAGAGTGAAAAATACAGTAGGTAAAGAATTTCCACCAGGAGTGTTAGCGAAGCCTAAACATTTACAAATATCCAGTCAGAACATTTTTATCTTAAGGTCAAAGAAACATTCTCCTGTTTATTGAGCAAAGGGGTGTCCTTGGTCAACCTTTTTAGGCAGAGATAAGTGTTAACAAAACTGAGGTAGTGGGAGACATGAGAATTTCTATTGACAGACTAAAATTGGACAGCCTCAAACAAAGTTTCATGACAAAGTTTTGCGAGGCAGAGTTTCCGGCTTATGCAGCAGAGTTTTCAGCTGTTCCGTGGATAAAGCTTTTTAATGCTATTGACTCCTTTCAGGCTCTTACCAAGATGTTCTGAAATATTTAAATGATCACTGGGAGTTTCTCCCCGTCTGTGGCTGGGAATAAAAGGAGAGCGAGAGGAGGGAGCTTTTTATGTCAGCCTTTTACACTTCCTGAATTAATAGGCACAAGATAATTAGAGAATTCTGTGCAATAACATTGTCCCTCAAGTTTTTCTAGTCTTGGGTGGCATCAGCTATGCATGATAGTATAAAGTAATTCATGTGTCCCATAACTGTGCAAAGCACTAAACCAGTAGTACTTTTAATTTTGGTAGAATTGTAATGAGTGTCAAGGGAGAATATGAGGACTTCAGCTCTTCATCTCCATCTGACCCTTCAACCAGTAGTTAAACATTCTACAACTGTTAATTTTAATGTATATTAAAGGTCCAACATATGGGAATTAGTGACATCTATCAGTGAAATTGTAAATTGCAGCCCCCTGAATATTACCCCACCTTCCCTTTGACAAGTGCTTCAGCAGCTGTCGGCATCAGTGTGTTACCTTACCTGCGCTAAATGGCTAATGCACAAAGTTAGCACCTGACTGGAGCATTTAGTTGCTTATTTTTCTTTTTTTTAAATAAAATTTAACACAAGGAGTTTAAGGAGAAGCAATTATAGTCATTTAAAACAAAGAAAATGTGCTTTTTTTACATGTGAGACCATGTGAAGCAAGTTATATTTTCTTTGAATTGATGCTAGTATACATTAGCTCTTTTGGATGTTACGGGATTAGCTAAATTATTATTTTCTAAAACATGACCATATTATCTTTATACTGAGGAATGTGTTATTCAGTGATATTGAACTGTAGGTAGTGAGAAGCATGTCAAATTTCCCCAGAATTCAGGTCATGATGAAACCTCTGTGAGTCCATTTTGGCTGTTTCAGTCTCAGAAAAAACATTATGATCTGCAATCTAAATAATTTAGCTCTTTAGAGGATGGATGCAATGACTATGGGATATGATAAAGCGGTGGCCAATGATGAGAGCTCTTGTGGCTATTTGTCTTTGCCAGATTCATTTCTGAAAAAAATCCCCCGAAACCAACTGAGGGAATATATGTTAAAAAATGACTGAAGAATCTAATGTTTTGAGCCCTTGGACATGAAGAGCTGTTAAGTCTATGATCATACACTCTCAATTCAATTTAATCTGGATTTAGCCTCCAAGTCATGACACAAGTCTTACCAGGACACCCCACCAAGCAAGATCAAGATGCCACAATGTCACAGAGAGGAACCATGAAGAAAGAGCAACATAAAGCAACAGAGAGAAAAATTAAGCTGAATTTAGGGCATGTGAGGTAAAATTCTATATTTACATTTGAAAAGAGTATAGCATGTGGCAAAACCTCTACAGGTCCACAAGCCCATTCAGGAAGAGCTGCTAATATATGGTCTCACATGCACCATGCTTCCTGTAACCACGTCAATGATGATGTTTTTTGCATGAAAGAAGCTGTTCTGTGCTCACCAAAGCTTTGCATGAGAAAAGTGACGCTCAGTGAATGAGCTGCATTAAATGAAGCTAACAATAGTACAAAAATAGACATGAGCTGCAAGTCTGTCTGGGTAAGTGTTGAAGCGATGTGGCAAGAACACTTGGATAGTCATAGTTATAAAACTAACTAATTGGTGACATAGACTGATTTCATGAAAGACAAGAAAGAAAGGAGCAAGAGGCTGATGACTAAAACAGATCAAAGTAGAGAGGGGCATGCCATCAGGTGGGGAGAAATACTATCAATGTTGACGACAAATGTCAAATATCTTATCCATATAAATACATATTTCTATGCTTGACCAAACTAAGGCTTAAATAACTTAAATAATGTTGGTGTCAATATGTAAGTAAAAGATAAAATACTTAGATTGTCTGAAAATTCAAGAAATCGTCTTCTAAAACAACAGTGAACCAACCACAGGTATATCAAACAGGTATAGAAGATAGATGGGTGGAGCTTTTAATTACATCTGTATGAATATGAATAGATAAACATTTTCCATCATGAACTTGTTGGGAATCTCTTCAGGCAAAGACAGCTCATCAAGTCAAGGTTTTCTATAGTTAACAAGGTCAAAGCTCTATGTGGGCTAACACAGCTGTCTTCTGAATAAGGCCTAGTGACAGTTGGTAGATTTCTTTCTTCTTCCCCCACCAGAAAGTTATTCAGTCTCCACCATTCCCTTGCTGCTTTCTTTCATCTCCTCTCTTTCTTTTCCCCATATTTTTCTCAGTCTCTCGCTCTTTTTCAGTTTCTCTCTCTCAGTGGGTGTGTGTCCCTTTAGGGTGTCTGCAGCAGTTGAGATAAGAAGCGAGTGTAGGACACAGGGGGATGGTGTTCACAGACGCTAGCTGATCTTATCTACTCTCCCTCTCTTTCAGAGCATCCCTTGCTGTTCTGCTTTTCCTCTCTGCTGTTCCTCTCCCCCTATTTCTTTTTGCGCCTTTGCCCTTCCCTCTCTCTCCTCTCACACACACATTCCCTCAGATCCCCTCTGCACTACTGTTGATTTGAATTTAAAGTGATGGGAAACTAAATTGGCAGCATTGACAGCAGAAACAAACAGCTTATCTCTCTCTCCTGGGCCAATATGGGTCTTAGTCAGATACTAGTGCCGCTGCCAGCATCTGACTTGTGACAATGATGATAAATTGAACGTTTGTTGACTGTCACTTTTCATGTGTGTGTATGTGTATCTGAGTTTCACCATGTTGGCTTTGATGACTTGTCCATACATTTGTGAATGTAATGAGTGGTAGAATCCTGTTCATAGTGAAGTTTTGATGCACTTATATTCAGTTTCTCTATAATACCCCTAAATTAAACATTGCAACATATGCAATAGTCATACATGCTCATTTGAACTAGGGTATTTGTACCCCTCAAGGTACTGTTACATTTTCAAGAGGAAAAATCATAAAATAGGAAGTAGCTAAGCTTGATTGAAAACACATAACTTCAGTGTCTTTAATGGAAAGACTGTGTATATAGTCAATAGTAGTTCATATAAACATAATGTAATTTGTTTTTCCAATTAAATTAAGTGGGAAATGGTATAGCTTAGATCATGTTCCCCACAGTTTTTTCCTCTTTAGTAGTAGGCTAACCTTAGCCAAGTGCTGTGTTGAGATATGCTTCCATATAACTGCATGTTTGCTAGTGAGTAAATACCACATTAAAGCTATCTGCACATGAATGGTAGGACCTAAGTAGGTGCAGAACAGGGATATGATCAGTTGGTTAGCAGTGGAAAAAAGTTAGATTTTAAAAAAAGTTTAGATGAAAGTTTAAATGAATTCTGTAATTAATTTCTGCATGACATGTCATAGCTTATGCACAGTGTTGGGTAGTAACGTGTTACTGTAATGTGGTTACTTTTAGACTTTAGACAGACTTTATTGTCATTTTGTAAACAGTCGGTGTATAGAAAATGAAATTTTGTTTGCATAGGCTTCAGTTTTCAGTTTATTTTGACAATAAATACTACTCTAATGCATTACTCTTTAAATAAAGTAAACCAGTTACCATCACTCTATGGTGCATTACTTTGTTAATAGCTAGATTAATATATTTTGGCCAGCGCCTGTGAGCTTCTTTCTGTTTACAGTGGTGATACAGCATGACATGGGCAGAGCTGCAAAGTCCACTTGTTGGACATTTTCTGTGCAGTTGCTTAGAAATATCGTCACTCGCGGGTTGAGGGTTCTTCTGCTTCCTTTGTGAAGCCCTCCAGATTCTGTCACAGCCATCCACAAAGCAATAACCCCTGGATGCAGAATGGAAAAATAAACGCAACAGTCCTTTTTTCAGGAACCAGTCTCCACAGCCCTGTTTCCTTGGTTACCATGGGCATCCAAACTGACACGCCCCTGCCCACACACACTAAGGAAATATGTAAATAAGATAGAGTTGGAGAAAAATAGTGCATCACAGGGTTTAACAGGCAGCATAGGTTTAATTTTTGAGCAGCTGTTATATTACTTTTTATTTATATTTATTTATTTTTCAAATAATCTGCTGGCCTGAGTTAAATAGAGTTAAAAAATGTATTTATGTTTGAGTTTTTTATGTATATCGTACAACACATTCATGGGAGAATTTTTAAGAATGTTCTTTCACAAAAGCAACTAAAACGTTACTTTTAACAGTAACACATTACTTTTTGGTGTAAGTAATCAACAACATAACTGAGTTAATTTTTTAATTAAGTAACTAGTAACTCTTAACTAGTTACTTTTTTCATTAACTAGCACAACACTGATCATGCACAATAAAAACAGGATTTATACACAAACAGAACTTAACTGGTTCAACTTATCTGTTTTAATTGGTTTTTGATGTTTTATGTAACATCTGACATACTTACAGGTTCTTGGGTATTGATGAGTCATACAGATGTTTAGAAAAGGGACCTGTTTATACAGTAAAAAAAAAACTAGAAGGTACACAACTCGCCAAAAATGTGTCAAGAAAAGGGCAACTTTAAACTTATCTTAAAGGTCCCATATTATACACTTTATTCCCAATCTGAGACCATTCATTAATATCTAAATGAAATATTTCCGCCATGGTATGGACAAATCGACCCTCAGTTTGAGTGCAGCGGCTTCTCTTCACCTCCCTCTTTTTAGCAGCTTCAGAAATGTGCCGTTTATGGTGGGCGGAACCCTGGTGGAGCAGCTCAGCTGTTGGCTCCGCCCATCGCATCGCCCGTCATGAGGTGATTGACAGGTTAATATATTTTCAAGCTATCAGACTAATAAGGCCGAAACGATAAAATAACTGCCAGCTCTTACCTCTCCAGCTGTGTCACGGACAGTTGGTATTGAACCTGGCTTCAGCTTCAAACGGTTGGCGAAGCCTGCTTTCCATGCCCCCATGTTGTGGAAACAGTCCTCTTTGAAATGCTGGCCACAGACATGCAAAACCTTTGGAAGTTTTCCGGGTACATTTCCTCCAAAAATAAAATTAATCCACTCAGTCCTCGTGGGTTCAGTGGATGGAAGTAAAAAAACGTTTTCGTGTTCATTTATGCAGCCACAAACAGAACAGTGCTTCTGTCGCTTAGCCATGTCCGCTAACGAGGGTTGCCGAAGAGGGAAAAACACTGGGCGCTAGGTGATTTTTAGAGGGCGGGCTTTGAGAGCCGGTAGACGGGTCCATCGCTCTGTGGGGAGTGGTTATTGTCCCTTATGACGTCATAACGTACACGCTTTCAAACAAGCTCATTTCAGCGCTTACTTCCCTAGAGGTGGAGCAGGGGGGAGAGAGAGCGCCTGAAAGAGTTTCACACTTACGGGTCTCCTACACATGCGGGGGGACCAGTATGACTGTTCCAAAACCATTAAAAAGTGAATTTTGCATAATATGGGACCTTTAATGTACAGGCAAGTATGCCCACAGCTACTTTCACGAATCAGACAGCTGTCTACCAATCACTTGAATGAACCTAACAATAAAACTATAAGTTAGTTTCTTATTAACCCGTTGGGACATCCTGTGGGTGGAAAGTTACAAATAAACTTGGATTTTATCCAGTCCAAGTACCTACACATGTTATAAGTGTGGGGCAGTTACTCTACAAAAGTAATTAGTTACTAGTTACTCATTACTTCTGTAAATTGTAATGGAATTATTTTACTTGTTACTGCATTTGACAAGTAACTTCACTACTTATTACCATATTTTACCATTTCTTAATTCACCGTGTAGACATGGGCAAACATCATAGCCAAATCATCACTGCCACTAGTGTTTACTGTGTATTGTAAACAAAAAAGATTTAAAACCATAAGAACAACATCCCTGCTTGTGGGAAGAAATGGACACACTCGTCTCATCATCATTTTATCTAGTATTTTTCTAAACCTGGGCGATTCAATAGTCGACAGGGGGAGCATGTCTCCTACAGTGAACCCTGCAACTAGCTTGTTAATTTCTGTCTTACCGGCTGCTGCGCTCCAGGAAATGTTGAAAAAAGCTTAGCTTGTTTAGGCGGGTCGGCTGCTGAAGGACTCCTTCCACTGACCGGCGAGCAGGATCTTTCACCACAAGTTTGGACTGAAACTGGACTGAACTGAAAATAATGCGAATATCGCCACTGACCAAAAGCCTGTGTCTCTGACTCTCCAGCTTCATTTTTCTTACTCTTGGCGCACAATCAGCTACGTCACTCAAACTGATCTCTACGGCAACGTGCCCAGGCAAGCACACACACAGGCAGCAGCATGCGCATACCACTTAAAACAAATCAAACACTTCTCAAGTAATGCAGAAAAACACGTTACTGTAGGCCAGTAAGGTACTTTCTTTACCAATATTTTAGGTGTAATGCCCTACTTTACTTCGTTACCCAAAAAAGTAATATCGTTACTGTAACTCGTTACTTTGTAACTGCAATGTGCCATCAAACTTTGTAACGTGTTACTCCCGACACTGCATGTTATACACCATTGGAAAGCGAAGATTCTTGAGATTCGAATCTCAATGAATGTATACCATTCCAGGCTACAATCATAACGGTTTTAATAAACATACTTTACTAAACTTTAGAAATTTACCTTTGAAGCCATACTCTACTTCAGTAGCAGATGATACTGCAACAGAAATGATCCTGTAACATCAGCAAAGTTTCAGAAAAAGTAATCCAGTAAAATAGCTGGTCCTCAAGTAGTCTTTTATCCGTAATAACCCATTTAAGGCAGAAATTTAAGCATTTTAAGGGGTAAAAACAATTCTACATAAGTTTCTGATCTTAAAACTCTCTACTTCTGATTCGTTTTGATGGCACATTGCAGCATCTCAGGGCTAAGAAACCGCACATAATAATTCTTTTCTTCAACTTGGAGCATGACTTTACAGCTTACCATGGCTAACACAGCAAAGACACACAAGAGGACATTATCAGAGGGAGCAAGGAAAAGAAAGAAAAATCACAGAGCAACATTGGACTGACTTTTACTGGCTGGAGAGAGCTCAGAGCAGAGACAGGTTGCCAGATGGATGCCAATTAGTCTTCGTTAGGGGATGCCAAAGTACGAAAAACTGCCAAAGTTCAGTAGAGCTATTTTAAAATATGAGTCGGGGTAGAAATCAAATTAATTTCTTGTCTCTGAACATTCTGCTGATTCATTTTTATCTATTTGGGCGAAAAACAGACAAAATATATTGGTAGTATTTTAAATTCTGCTAACACTTTCACGCATGAAACAACTGTAAAATGTTAATGCTTATTGAATTTTTTTTTACTTTTACTGTAAAGAATTTAGCACTGTAAAGGAACATTGTCTCAGGACTGCTTTGCTTAACATAAAGGATTCAAATTGCTCTTTCAGTGGCAAAAATACTGGTTACGGTAGATTTCTGTGATCCAAACATGCGAATGAGTGTCAGGCACATGAATCAGAGGCTCGCATGTTTTTCCTGTGGGACAGTGCCTGCATGTAGCATTAACACGACAGGCCCTGAGAGGATAGGAGGTAGCAGAGCTGTCAGCGGCTTGCTCCCACTTCGCCTAATGAGAGAGAGGCCCGTTAATTAAAAACACCAACAGGCTGAGTTCCCCAGTGTCCCAACATCAGGACGACCTGGGGTTAAAGACACGGAGCAGAGAGGATGGAAGGCGTGCTGTTTCTACATACAGTATACGGTGCTGCCCTCAACAATAAATAGCCCTGAGTATTCACAAAGAACAAAGAGAACCACAAACAGGAAGAGCTATTATAAGGGGGCACTTTAAACTGCACTTTGTGTCTTTGGGGGACGGGGGTCTATGATAATCGTCTATTGCTTAGCCCTTGATGTTCCCAGAACAAACTGTGGCTCTTTTGTCTCTTTGTGCTCGTGTTTGCTGCATGGCAGCAGGGAACTGCTCGCCAAAGCTTGCATGCAGACAACTGTGGTTTGAAGAAATGAAAAAAAAAATGTCAAAGCCTGTGCGTCAGGATTTTTTTCCCCTGCTGCAATGTTTATATCTACCTGTTTGTTTATTTGTGTCTGTCATTAAGAGATTTTTCTTTTCAAAAAGCTTCAAATGCTAAAAAAATCATTATTATTACGCAAGTCCACAGACATGTTTATCATTTGGATGATGTTTTTTTCTTTGCAGAATTGACCTGAAATTAGTTAAATAAATGTACATATGTATGTAAGGGCAGAAGGTATGAACCAGCTAAACACCTGCTTGCATATTATGAACTCAGTTTGCATTGCAACAACGCAGTCTTTTCTGTGGTTGTGTTTGTTAGCGTTTTAATACACTGTCAAACACATAAATCATTAGCAATGATCTGCGGATTGACAGTTTGTCAGCTCTCTGACAGTGGTGTGTGCATCTCTGTTAACAGGGGGTGGCGAGGGAACGGCTTACACGTTCCCCATGGCTTCATCGTCTTCTGTGCCTCCTGCGTCTCCATCTTCTTTCCACCCCCGCATGTCAGCCCAGGTGCTAACAAAACCGAGGATTGTGGGTAGTCTTGGAACATATGGAGCAGGGAGATGGAGAAATGAAGGGTGGAGCGGGGAGCGGGGAGGGTGGCTGGGGGAGAGAGGGGGAAGCTGTCAGGCTGTCTATCCCTGTCACAGCAGCCAGGAGAGTGCGATGGACAAATGGATAACTGCTATTTCAGACTGCCAGGGAGAAAGCTCAGTCAGATTTGATGTGTTGATGTGGGCATAGTGACTCTATTGCAGCAGAATGCACAAATCGTTACATGTTGATGCGATTTTTGGTCCCACGTGTTTCTCCTCAGCATTTGTATACACAGAAATGTTCTGTTTGTTCAATCATTGAAATGCAGCTCATTGTGCACAAACATGCACAGGCGCACACAAATGTGAAAAAATTGCTGGTGCGGCCATGTGGACAGAGTTTTAGAGCTGTGGCTGCAGGCTTTCTCTGTATGTGTGTGTGTGTGTGTGTTTGTCTATGTGTTGCATTTAGCGATTTGCTGATGACCCCCCAGTTCACTGACTGTAGCATAACTATGTCTTTCTCTTTCTTTCTCTTGCTTTCTTTTCAGGCTGTGCCTTCCTCACCTACTGTGCCAGAGAGTCAGCCCTGAAAGCCCAGAATGCATTGCATGAGCAGAAGACCCTGCCAGGGGTAAGTCATACATGTAGACCCAGATGCTAAATCTTACACAAACCTATCTTGGATTTACTCACAGATAAAAATAAAAATAAAAAATCAAAGAGGAATCTCCATCTTTGCCGTGCTGATCACGCGCTGAATATACGACAGCTATGAGCACAGACCCTCTCTCTCTTAACCCTCCCCCCACCCCCCCCACCCCGTGCAACACACTCTTTTCACCGCCTTCCTCTCTCTCTTCACTTTGACTGTCACATACACGCAAACCCACAGGGAGAAACCACACAGCACCACATCATAGGCATACTATTTATAGTCCTTCCCCCAGTTGTGCATCTGTGCGTGTGCACGCACCCGTGTGTGGGCAAATGTGTGAGATAGACAGAGAGGGATGAAAAAATGAGTGGGTGGATGGATGGAGGCTCTTTCTACATTCATGTGCATGCTCTGCATTGTGCCGGCAGCGGACTGGCAGCGGCACGAGTATGTGTGGTGAACACGTACGTATATCACAACGGTACATCTCACAACAGATGTTCACATGCTGTGGACGTGATTAGTCACATGTATGGTGCAGCTGGATGCAGGGCGTGCTCATTCGTATGCTCAGCTTTTATTCATACATGATAGAATGAGGGAGTTCTGACACTGTCATAGAAGAAAAGTAGATATTCATTCATTAGCAGGGTGTGTAATTTTGAAGGATTGTTTGCAATGTGAGCATTTTCTTTAATGTACACATAATTTCATGATTTTATATTTGTGCACATGTGTGTCTGTCATGCTTTTTGATTAGTGAGTGCATGCACCTGAATGTGTGCACATGGACATGAATGTGTTGCATGCACCAGCTCTGCTTTTGTGCGTCTGTGTGTGTTGGGAAGTTTTGATGCGTTTCTGTCAGGCCCGGCTCGGTTTGCTCTGTTCGTTTTTAATGACGCCTCCAGGGAAGCTGACAGTCGCCGTGTTGAGCGCGCAGCCTTTGATGTGAGTGATTATGACATCACAGACGTGCAGCCGAGAAGAGCGGAGGAGTGGGGATCTGTGCTCTGAGTTTTTTTTTACTTCCCAGTGGCATGTTATTCAGAAAGAAAGCGAGAGGGAGAAAGAAACAGAGACTCAGGGAAAGACAGGAGGAGAGATTAAATATTTGGCCAAAGCCAGAATGCAATCTTCTGCTCACATAAACTTTGCTGCCGATTCATATTCTTGTCTTTATTGTTCTTGTTTGACATGGACTTGAATATTTGGGTACAAAGACAACTCTTTAAAATATTCCGTCTTTACATGTTTAAGGGGAAACATATTTGGTCCCTACACTGTGGTGCATAATCAGCAAACACTAGTCGCTTAACAGCAACCTAGTTATAAAAGGAAATGCTAATTAGCCATGCTTTTGCTAGCAGAGCACAGTCTAAAGTTTACATTTGATCAATATTAAGTGGTAAGTAAACAAAAGTAATGCCATAGGACAGACCTAGATGCTAAACAAACCCTGAAACTGAGCAGTCAGGGAAGCAGAACAGGACACTGTCTTCTGTTGCCGGGAGAGGTAAAGCTAGCAAAACAGAATAAATGAGTTCATTAGAAACACAGCAAGGACTTGGCCCTGGAAAAGGCAGTTGGACATTTTATAGCAGACAATTACACCCTCTTTCCACCATTCATTCATTTTTTTCTAATGCTACATCTATCTTCTATCAATCCCTCACTCATGGGCCAAAAGAAGCTAAACCCAGCAGATGAAATCCCTTTTGCTCCCCTTTAAAGCCTCTTTCCCCTTCACTTTGTGCACTGATGCTCTTTTTATCGTTAAAGTTGTTCCCAAACACTTACATTTAAAAAGTTTTCCACTGCCCTTTTTCCTTTTGCTGCCAGGTGAGCTGAGTGAAGAGAGGATTTTGCTTCCTAGTGGAAATGCCAAGTAAGCATGGCTGTAGGGTGTTGATGAAGCTCAGACAAAATATTAAGGACTGCCGTATGCGAAGGTGTGTGTGTGTGTGTTTGTGTGTGTGATGCTGAGTGCAGCTGAGCATTTGCAGTGTCAGGAGAGACTTTGGGCAAACAAGCGACAAGTAAAAATATTGATGTTGAAGTGACACTGATTCTGAAATACTCATGAAAGATGACAAATTGTTTTCACATTCTTCATTCCACTGTAGCCCAGGAAACCACAGGTAGGCAGGATTATGCTAATGGGGAAGAGGTTTCTGCTAACATAATCAAATCAACTCAACTGACAGAAACCAGAGCTGCTGCATTGTTCATGGTCATCAAGTTATATCAACCAAGAGGCGATTTCATTGAAAATAGAGTTGTCATGATGTAAGGTTTCTTCTTATTATTCTTTTTTTTTTTTTTTTTAAGCCATGTGCTCATTTTTTAGGCCTCTGCTCAAAAATTGCATACCCATAATGAAATAAGGATATCTCTGCAACCACAAGGCTCATTTGATTATTATTGAAGTCACAGTAAAGAGAACACTTGTGAGACTTGCTATGATGTGTAAATATCAGTATATGTGTTACTGGTGAATAATAAATGAAGATGGAACGTGACACAAATGACAAAAAAATTCCTTCATTCTTAAAAAAAAAACACTTTCAGAGTGAACATAAATATCTCTTTAGAATGATGCAGCAGAAGCTCTAAACCTCTATCAAATCACAGTCCGATATCTCAGCATTATCTCTGCAAAGGCCAACTCTGATAAAGTGAAGCAGAACAAAATTAGAAAAATGTTTTAGTGCCAACAGTTTGGTCTCCAAACTGGCTATGCTGGCATTCCCATTTAGAGAACCTAAGGTTTTAAAAGGTTGAAGTCAACAATAAAGAAATGGTTGTGATATTTGTGGAATTTGTTAAAAACAGTTCAAACAAATTCATCTTTAACTATTAACTAACTAACTATTATTGCACATTTTGTGTATTTTTTGGCAAATTAATTATAAACAAAATACAAAACTAAAGGGTTGTTGAGACAAAAAGTATCTGGCTTTATGGGTGAAAAGGCAAACAAAAGAATTACTTATGATGAACTTTTAATAAAACTGCAACTAAACCTACACCACTTGTGCGGAGCATATTTTGACTATCCTCTGTTCTTTGAACTCTAGCCTCTTTGCAATTGAAAAAGACATCATATCCATTACAGTGAAGTAGACCAAGGCTTCATCATGACGAGTATGTCTGCTTTCCTTACTTATTCTTTGTTTCAAACAGACCAACTAAATCCCTCCTTCTCTCCAGCTTCTTTGATGCTCCTTAATACATAACCAGAGGAAAAGAAATACTGCCAAATCCAGCTGCGTGATAACTTAGTTATAACTTAGTTTCCCATTTCAGGGCTCCACGTGAAATGCATCTTCATTTCTGTACTGTAGTAAAGATGGATGTGATGGTGATTGTTTTAGTGGCATTTCCCTCTTTTGAAGTTTACTATTCATCAGCAATCCATGAACAATGGGGTGTCTAAAAGCATCCAAACCTGTGTAAAGGTTTGGATGCTGGTACTGTGCCCTAGTAAGTTGGTTTACTATCTACAATAATATCAAATGATTAGATGAATTATACTGAGTGAGGGTTTTTCTTTCTTTAAAGTTTCATATTATACTGATTTCATCAGTACTAGTAGACAAGACACATACCCTCTCAGATTAACCAAAAGTATCCTTTGATCATAAACCTTTGTGTAGTGTTCCTTTGTATGTAACATCTGTTAAAATGTGTGTCAGTGTGGGTGTGTTGTGAGGAAAATTTCTGTGAAGAAGAAAGTTTCTCTCTCAAGCGCCAAAGCTGTTGGCTACTACAATAGTTCAGATTATTGTAAACTTAAAAAGACATCTTTAAAAAGTAAACCCACAACAGTTGGCATGATTATAACTTTCCATAGCTGGAAATGTGCAACCACATTTTCACACCCAGCTCGTTACACACATCCACAATCTGGAAGCCTTTAGGTGTCACATTGTATTGAAAATTGCTACTCCTTCTAAACTGACCCTCCTCTGCAACCTTCCCAGTTACACATCATTGGGCTTAGGCCCAATCCCATTTCTCTTTTTTACCCCTTCCCCTTGCTTCTCCCTACCCCTTGTCCCTTAAAACAAAGTGGATTGGAGGGTAGGGGTAAAACAAATTCCCCCTCGGAAATGAGATGCCCATACTTTAGTGTTATACGTCATCAGAAGTCGCCGTTAGTTGATCTGTCAGATGAAGCAACGAAAGTCTATGACAACTGTTGTCAACAAGCTGTTGACAACAAACAAAGATGGCATCTACAGCTGTTCAAATCTTCAGTTGTTATTTCATGTGTCTGGGTTGTGGGCATGTTTTTGAGTTTGTCTTCAATAAGACAAAAAGAAAATGAAAGGAGGCATTATGTTTGTTATAACGCTATAATACACTCTCAGAGGGGTATACTGACTACCGTTAGCGACATTAGCAAACTAACGTAACATTAATGAACAGTTGATTAGCGATTAGAACTAAGTTAACGATTTTGATAAAAAGACTACAATGAACGAGGTTGTAAATAAGATGGAACCGATTTTAAAATAATTTTTACATCATTGTTAATGCTGGAAACACATTTATGAGTGTCCTGCCTTCATGCTGTTGCCATCTTTGTTGACGTATCCAGTGTATGATGGGAAATTTTTTTAGCCTTTTGTTTGAAGTGTGCTCCTGAGCTGTCTTCGTTTGGAGGGCTGAACGCACAAAACAGAGGGAGAGCTAAGGGGCAGAAATGAGATTCAGTCTTAATGTTCAGTGATCCATGGTCAGATTCAGTGAATGGAATACAAATATTTATCATTGTTCTACTTACTTTTAAATTTAATTTTATAATATCTTTTACAGTCGTTGATTGATAAGTTTTAGGGAATTAAGTTACTTGGCTCAGCTTTAAGAGAAGCAAGCTCTCCAACTGTACTGTGAAATTTTCTTCCTGCATCCTGGAAATGAGAGTTGTCAAACAACAGATTTGGGAGAAGCAGTGCAGATTCCATTCTGGCATGAAACCAGATTTTTTTTACCCTTGCAGCTTTGCTCAGGGGGTTTAAACATCCTGACTGCATGTACTTTGTGGACTTGGACAAGGCTTGCAACAGTGTCCCCCAGGAATGACTCTGATGGAAACTCTTGATTTACCAGTTGGCCAATGTTCCAACCCTTGGATAAGGTTAAATATTTTGGGCAGTGACCAAAAGAATAGATCATAAATCCATTTGCAATAATCTCTGCAATGTTTTTTAGGGTTATAGTCAGGGTCGTATAGCACCGATTTAATATGTTAAGAAACTTAAATCTGAGGTGTCCTGTCTAAATGTCAATATCTGAAGTGTTGGGAGCGAGAAGAGGAGGAATACTGGGGGAAAATCTTTGTTTCCTCATTTGAGGTACACAATTTCTGAACATATGAAATAAGTATTTCCACCTGGTAGAGGGATGGTGATGTGAGGCAAACTTGAAATGGGGCACACCTCAAACACCAGGCCTTGACTGTCATCCTTGTGCTTCTGCACTACAGTTTCAGACTACAGTAAGAGGCATTTAAAAGCTCCTTTATTGATTCTGGCAAAAGTCCTCACAAGTGGGTGGATGTATTTTTTTGTGTGCACGTGTGTGTGGTTGTGCGCTTCTGTGTGGGTCACAGGGTGGAGTTGCAGAGCTGCAGCTTATGCAGCGTGTGCACAAACCACAGAGTACAAATACCCACCAGCGAATCCTCCCGCACACATAGAAGTTCTAACACACGCAAAAAAAGTCAAACAAAAAAAAATAGATCTGGCATCCCCTCAAACGCACAGTCAAGCATACAGTATAGGTCAGGGCACTGACATATGCCCCAGCACTTCACACAGTAGCATGCACTCCTGAATACCTAACACCCTGTTCCAAGTTTGGAAATAATACATCCAAGCACACATGCAGGTACAGTACAAAACACCCCACTGATACTCCCAAAACACTCATATTCCAAACACTCCTCTTGTAACTGCAACACAACACTCCTCGTAAACACTTCCATTCAACAACATGATACTGTGATACTCGTAGAAAGAGAAAGAGAGGGAAAGAAAGAGGGAGAAAGTGAAAGAGAGAGGGAGAGAAGGAGAGAATCACAGCATCAATTGACTCTCACTGTAATAGTGAGCCAGATGAGAAAATATAGAACACTGTGAATCAATGCGTCATTCCAGAACACTTTAACACACACACACACACATATAAACACACAATGTTTTCAGCCTGAGGGCAAACAAACTACAGAAAAGACAGGACAGCAAATGAATAGAAGGAGTGAGGAAAGTGGAAGGAGTGCATGACGGCAGACTGGAGAGAGTGGGTGGATGGAGGGAGTGGGAGGAGAGGTGTAGTCGAAGTGCCTCTATACCGACTGATTTGTGTCTGTTTCTTTTTTCAACCCCCCTTTCTGTCAGTTGAGATAATGCCAGGGCAAGAAATCCATGGCATTGATTAGATACTGCGACCCAGTTTCATGGCAGCTTTTTCTCAATAAGTCACCCTCATTGGTCAATAACTGCCAGGCTCCCCAGGTAAAGTGGGTGAAGAGGTGTTTGGACGGGGGTGGGGGAATTAGGCCGAACTCAGTTATGATTAGTTTCCTCTGGCATGCACAAGTCCAAGTTCACTCTTTTCTTGTAGATTTTAAATTAGTGGCGTAATGTTCAGTAGGCAAAGCCTTACGTCGACATGACTAATGCCACCGACTGTCGAGCTAAAACATCCCCTCCCTCTCCAGAAGCCATCACCTCATCAACTATCCTAATCGCCCCTATCCAAATGAAAACCATTTGCCAAATAACGTGCTCCACTTAATCAATACACAGTCATTGACAGAATACCAGAGTGAAGTACAAGCAAGTTTTAGCCAAAACAGCTCAAGCTTTTTAAATCAATAAGCACAATCATGCAACAAAGACAAAGATTTTTATGAGCTCATAGACCTAAGTAGTAACTTATTCAAGGAACCAAAGTTTAAATCAATCTCCTTTAGTGGACAGTAGAAAGACAAAGAGAAATGACCAAGCTGTGTTTCAACATACACAATATAAGGTGCCATTCCCATGGTTTTGCCCACCTTTGTTCAGGGACTGTTCTGGCCCCTCATAGACAAACTATGTAACTTTCCAACCTTAAAATCAGCATTCCTGACTCGTTTGATGGTACAGTGACATTTATTATGTACATTTCTGGAGCCATCCTGATGCTGAGGAACTAGACTTTACAACTTTTGCTTGCAGATGACGTTGTAGCTGACTTTTGCTTTACACACCGCGTCAAGCGCTACCAAGCACATCAACACACCAGCCGTTTTGAAAGTGCATCGTGGCTGGTTCAACAAAAAAATGAAGGAAGGCATTATCAGAGGAAGAGAGGAATAGAAAAAGAGACAGGAACAGAGAAAGGAGCATTGAGCTTAACCCCATCAAATATGTTTGGGATGAACTGAAAAGGTGTTTCTATCCTTTGACTGGAGGCTGATGGAGCAACAGATTAATGCCCATGGTTTTGGTTTGATTGATTAACTGATTGATTTCTGTCATGAACTGCAGTGTCTAGTCCATACAAGCTCAAGCTATCAGTACTGTTTAATCCAACCCAACGAAACTGCTTGTCGGGTTGTCAAACAACATCTGAAAACCATTGTTATATATTCACAGCAACAAAATGACGGGCCTAAATTCACATCCACTTCATAAAGTGGGTCAGAAAGTATTTAGAGCGAAGCTTCTCTCCTGTATGCATGTAGTTTTTTTATTTTAGTTCACATAAATTTTTCTATCCTACACCATCTTCCCTCTCCTTATGATAGCACACCATCAAATGCAGCAATTCTAACAAGCTATAAACACTTTGCCTCTCAACAATGGTTGCATGGTGCATCATAATAGCTCGCTCTTCATGAGCACAATGCCCACCAACTTTATAAAACAATAAACAGAAGGCAAAATAAATCCAATAAGCTGCATAACTGAGTAAAAAAGTAAAAAAAAAGGTGCTTTACGTAGCAGAAATGCTGGAATGACATTTTTTATTAATCTCATATAGTTGTAGTTTTAGGATACACGTCTGCATACGTTTTGCCATCTACACCAGCTTTGGTTAAACCCCTGTGAGGCATAACACATGAATGGTGCTGTAATTGTAACATCATTACCAGCCAACACCCCATCCTTTGTCATATAAAGTCTGAATGCTTCCATTATCATTAGGCTTTAGGCCTGATGTTACAACCTCCCATTGCCAAGTGGAGTTTGAGCAGATTGTACAAATGAGAAGTATTCTGCCTTGAAGCAGTAGTTCACTATAGTCCAATAAGCCAACTAATTTCAGAAGTGGTGCATGCTACCCGCTGGGTCCATAGATTGATGATTCATGAATGAAATCACACACCTTTTTACAACTGAACCTCACTGTTGTGCATGAAGCGTCATGGCAATAAACTGGATTTTAGTGTTAATATTAAAGGGGGAAAAAAAACCCTGCTACTACTTGTCCTTGTGACAAGTTTTTAATTTATAATTATTTTAATTTAAATTTTCAATGATTAGGAGGAGAAAGAAGTCCTCAGACACCAGCTGCTTTGAAAAGTGCAATACACACTTTAAAGGAATGGATTGAACTGTATGAGTAACTTTAAACACCTCTTTTAAGTGCCCTTATTGGATGATCTGAATGTTTTTACATTGACAGCTGAAATATGTTGGCACTTTAGAGATTCCAGGGGTGCCATGCTCTTTTTAGCATCTCATTCGGTTGCTGGCACAAAAGCTATTGTCAGACTGAAGTCAACTTGTCCTTTCCTTGAGGCCGTATTGATCCACAAAAGCATAGTCTCACAGCTCACCACCAAATATTCATTCTCAACACTCTGCCCCACTGAGCATTTACAAGTGGTAATGTCACAAGTGTCATTTAAGGCTCTTACATGTACTCACCAAAATGGAAAATGGTTTAAAAAAAACAAAAAGAAGTCAATTCCTGGATGACTTTATGCACTTTTAGCAAGTTAAGTTTAACAGAAACCTCTTTTTGATGCCCAAATTATTGTCTAAGTGCTGAGAAATCAGCCAGCCAATTCTTGCATGACCAGAGTTGTTTCATAAATCCTCAAATGACTGGACTTCCTCACTGATGTAAAGCCAGCTATGGCTATGGCTGTCACTGGGGAGAGAAATGCTGCAGCTGGAGTTGCTCTTCCAAGAAATAAAGAATTTTATAAAAGTCTTAATGGTGCCCTATCCCATCCTATTCAAGCGTGTGTGTGGCTTCAGCCCTTGCCCTACGTATAGTTCACAGATTTAAGTATCTCCATAAGCTGGTTGTGATAGTCATTCTGCCATTGTCACAGTTTTACCTCCTGCTGCTGCTGCTGTATTGAGTTCGCCTGACTCCAGCTGCTTTGAAATATCCTGCCAGTTCAGAGATTTTTTTTTTTCTTTTTCACTCTGAATAGTTTTATGTCACACTGCTATATCTATTTGTCTTTCTCAGGCTCTCAAGCTGTAGCAGACATACAGTAGAGTGTGTCTTTCCACAACAGTAAGTGCAGTGTTGTCAAATATTTTTATTGTAGGCTGCTCAGGTAATTTACCATGCACATTAAATGTTGAAGAACAGAGAAAAGATAACTGGAAACAATAAAATGCAATAAATCAGTCACACTTACAGTATAATTTATCTATAAAAGTGGTGTTTCATGGCTCACGGGAGCATATTATGGTCCAGACGGTGTGTACCTTTCTTTTCTGTCAAGCATTAGAGTGGCTTGGGATGTCTGTTCTGCTCCCAAGTCTCTTGCTCAGTTGTCAGTGTGGGACAGAGCAGATGCTTTGAAACAGCAGAGAACATTTTCATTCAATGATCTCATTTTTCCCCGAGGCTTTACAGGGCTCTTACAGCTTTTACTGAACAGCATGAAGCTCAGTATACTCTGCATCTCTCTTTCTATAATAGTTCTTTCTGTTAATCAATGGTCTCCAGTTTTTCAAAAAAGACCTACCGCTGTTATGAAATTAAAGGTTACTGGGAGTAGTTGTCTTAAAGCTCTTATATTTTATTCAGAGTCCCTTTAGGATACTTAATTTGAGCAATGAACATTAGTTATAGCTTGTTTTCAAGAACGACTTTGTAGAATGCTTGAGTAAAGCTGCTCAATAGATGTTGAAGTTACTTTCTAGATTCAATATAACAGCATTTTAAAGTGCTCCTTTGGCACTGAACTAGATTTAAAAAAAAACTTGTGCCACAATGATGGCTGAAGAATTCTTTACAAACCAGTTTGAGCAAGAGTTTTCATAAAGAGAAAAATGACTACATCAATGAAAAGCAAAGGGCAATTTTCATGTCATGCTTCCACTGCTGTTGTCTCTGCCTTCTATCATCTTAACCCTGATGGCAGACATTACTCAAGGAATGTAAAACAGATTATAAAAGAGCTAAGCCTGTAGCCAAATTGGAATAAATGGCATTGCAAAAGTGATTAGAAATCACTAAGATAAAGGAGGTTATGGATGCAAACAGTATGCAGTGATGTGTTACTCTACTAGAGTACTGAACATTTTTAAAACTGGAACCTACTGGTGAGCCAAGCTGCAATATTAATGTTGTTTTGGTCCTTTAAAAATTCTTATAAACCAGAAACACACCCCACAGTTTTCACAAAGGTGTAGCGAAATAACAAAACCCATTTTATTCTGTGACCTTCAGCACCCCATCTTCACTGAAGCTGCTGGAATATATAATATGGCAATAGTAATTTCTTTGTTTGGGCCATATCATCTGATATGTTGGACACAGTGAGAAAGTGGCACTCGGAAATCTTATTCCCGACCCCACTGAAGCAGCTGGAGAGCTGGTGGCCAGCAGATGTGATAATGATACAACGCACCAGCTGAGACGGGATAGCGGGCCACGACTCAGGCAGCTTTTAATAATTGATGGCAGCCATGGCCCCGTATTGGCCAGTAATTGCATTACAGGTCACTTCTCAATAGCAATTTGTGAAAGTTGTGGTGATGTGTGCTGGGTGGCGATCAATAGACACTGTCCAGGGAGGCAGCGCCCCCACTCCCCTCTCCCATGCTGCCTGTCTCTCTGTCTCTGTGAGGGGAAACTGGAGATATTATCTTTCAGTGAACAATGCAGAACGGATTCTACACCAAAATACCTTCTTTGGTTTAAGATATTTTTAACTATGAGCACCACAGATATTAAACAAAATGTGAATGAAGACGTTCAGAAATCATGCATCAGTATCTGGCCTGCCGTTCTGAAGCATCAGCTTTAAGGTTTTGGGAGCCAGAAGTGAAGTGTGAGAGATTGATTTTTTTTTTTTCTGAACACTACATTCACACAATTATCTATAATATTACACTTGAATTCACTTCTAAGTAATAACTTATTTCATATTTTGTTTTATTTATCTGTTGTCTGTACTCTTTTTTATTATTATTTTGGGTTGTCTGTTTTGTTTTGTTTAGACATTTAGTTTCTTAAGTTGCTGATTAAAACTTAATAATTTCTTTCAAACATACAGGAATAAGTCAGTTGCTGCAAAATAGGGAAACGTGGACTTTTCTAAAAGTGGGGGTTGATTTGTTTCTCCTGGAATGCTGTAAAAATGGTGGTGAAAAACTGCTGAGGAACTCAAAAGAGAACCTGCTGTGATTTGGATAGAAATTATTCATTTAAGCTAATAATGCGATTATTCTTATTTCCCCACAAAAATTTCACACACTATTCTTATTTCACATTATTTTATTAATTATTAAGTTGTCCAGCACCCTAAATATTACATACTGAAATTTAATCAAGTGTCCATGTGAGAACTTATACAGTTTCGCAATGCTATGAACAGCAGCTGTGTCTGTAAAAGTTGACAGCAACTACTGAGTGACACTGATGGCTTAGGCACAGTACTATCAAAAATCATTATCGCTTGTTGTTATATATATATATATATATATATATATATATATATATATATATATATATATATATATATATATATGTTTATATATAAAATCACAAAGTGCTCCACAAAATCCAACAATGCAAAAATAAATAAATAAGTAAAATAAAGAAATTACTACAAAGCAGATTTAAAAATATGTCTTTCTAACTGACTTTAAAAACAACCACAGAGTCCACTGATCTCAGGTCTGAAGAAGAGAGTTTCAGAGTCTGAAGGCCACTGAACAGAAAGCGCTGTCTCCTGGTCACAGGACCTTGTGAACCTGCCAGGGGGATATGGCTTCAGAATCCCTCTGGTACAGGCTGGGGCTTCTGTGAAGAGATCTCCAGGTCAGTAAAAGAATCTTGAATTGCATTCTGAAATAAACCAGAAGTCAGTGCAGTTGCATCAAGATTGGAGACACATTAGAAAATGTGGAGGATTTTGTCAGAAGCCTGGCAGCAGCATTTGCAATTATTTTCAAGCTCAATCCATAAAGTGACATCCGTGCACCTGTTTGTCATCAACATCAACAATTTATTTAACACCAGTCACAACTGCACAGTTGAAAGCATGAAAATGCATAAAATAACAGCATACAACAATTAAAATGAGTAAAACATTAGTAGTAAAATAGACACACATCTAATCCAGACAATAAAACTAAATAAAAATAAATTAAAAACTAAATAAGATCAGTCCCGGGTTGGGTTAAAGGCCAAGAGTAAAAGTAAGTTTTAACACGGGTTTTAAAAAATGGACGCTAAGGGAGGCTGTTTAGATTTCAAGCATCTCTCATGAGTTCTGCATCTTAATCCAATGCAGCACCCAAACACTGCAATGGCCCGTTAAAATAACAAAATATAGCCTACAAGTCTGAAACCTAAATGAGTTGAAAGGAAGCCTCAGGTTCCAGGTTAAAATAGCACGGGAGCTCAGATCTGCCCTCGTCTCAATGGACAGCAGAGTGCTTAACTGTCTGCTGGAGCCTGGTGGCCCTCTGGCTCTAATCTTTCTCATGGAAGTTATTTACTGTTCAAGTTTTGTTTTTGTTTTTTTGTTGTCTTGCTCCCATTGTTGATGTCTCAGCCACGTTGACATGTAAACTATCACTGTGTCATTTTGCTGCATCTGGCATTCATTCGTTTTCTGTATCTATCTCTTTCTCTGTCTCGCTCTCTCCTTTTCTCCTCTTGCTCCCTCTGTTTTGGCGTAAAGAGGAGGAGAGGAGAGTGGAGGAGACAGTAGATTTTGCATGCTCTAAATACAGCCTCTACGTGTGTGGGGTGTTGTCATCAAAGGAGAGAAGGGACAAGGGATGGTTCACTTCCTTTGTGATAGTGTGTGTGTGCATGTGTAGCTGATTCTATGTGCATTTAAATGTGCACAAATTCTAGCAAACATCAAAGCTGTGCCCTCATCCACCTCTCTGTCTTTACTATTCTTCTCCTTTCCTCTCTTCCTCGGTCACTCTCCCTAATGCCCATTTTTAGCATAATTTTGTCAGCTTTTTTTTTTTTGGTGGGGAGGGGGGTCGTTGTATTCTACCTTTTGCTTGCCTGTCTGTGTTGGTGTGTCTCACCTCTCTTGCATGTGCTTGACGGGGTGTGACAGCATTGAGAAGTCACCAAAGAGGTAAATGATGATAGGCCATCCATCATGCTTTATGGACCCTGTATGGTGCTGCCGTGGAGAGTGGCTGCACTGTGCAGTAACTCAGAACACTCTGTCCCTCCATATAACCTGGCAGGGGCTCTGCTGCTTGCCTCACCTCCGCTGGGCGAGTGTTTATGTGTGTGAGACACAGGGGGAGTGTTGGTCTGACTCACCCTTTTAAGTGTTTCTCGGTGTGTGTTTGTGATTCAGCGTATGTAGATGTGTGCGACGGGAAACGAGAGGGCGCTTGTCCACACTGGCAGACTGTATGCAGCACATGAGCTTTCATTATAGCCTGATATGCCACTACTGGGAGGAGCTCTGACCAGAACACACCCACGCAACTTACACACAATGCAAAAGTGCTCAAAAGAGAAAAGGACTGAGGTAATCCAAACAGTATTTGCAACACTTGACCCAAATTTCTCTTTCAGTCGTTTCTTAAAGACAGCTTAAAGGAAGAAAGTAGTTCCAGTTTGTATTTTTATTTACTGCATGTTTGCTGTCAAGTGAAAAGTAATGTTTAAATATCAGGAAACTATTTTTAAATAATATCTGTTTCTAATCAGGTCGTAAAGTTAAGGAAATAGAAATAGAAACTAAGTCAAAATGCAGAGGCAGTAACACCAACCATCTGGCATGGTGGTAGAGGGGAGATGATTTGGGCTTGTTTAGCAGCCACAGAACCTGGGTACCTTGCAGTCATTGAGTTGGTCATGAACTGACCAGTCTTGCAAAGGCCCAGTCAGGATTCCAGATCTCAACCTGACCGAAATACAGTGGCTTGAAATATCAGCTATTTGATGTATTTATGTGAGACCAGACTAAGACAGAAAATGTTCTGGCCATGAAGGAAGGCAGATTCAAGATTACTATAACACAAAAATAAATGAAAGTTGCACAATGTCTGACCAGATTTCAGGGCTAAATATGGTAGGGTATCATTTCTGGAGCCACAGCTGGTGCACAGCCAAATTATTTTCTGTGAAAACTTTACATAAACTTAGGCACAAAGAGACTTTTGAAGGTTTGTTTCAGGAGAGGATGTCTAACATCAAATGTTTCCTTACAAACGTACAGAGACTTTTGACCCAAGGTTTCTACTTCATAAACATGCAGGGATTAAAGGGAAGGGAAGCCTAAACTACATAAGCAGAAACAATTCCAAGTGAAATTGTTTGTTGAAGGAATCTATAGAACACAAACCTGCTCTCGACGAGTGGAATAAAGAGTAAACTCTGGACTCTTGAGCATTATGGAAGCTGCATCTCAGCTTTCAAGGATTATGATTTAGTTGTGAAAGGAAGGCAGAAAGACAATTTAAAACACTTATAATATTGCAATATTAGGGCCAGATGAAGATCAGTAGAGGAGGTGATTTATTTAAATTTTGTGTCAAGCATCTCAAGAATAAACTAATCCATTTGAGAATAAAGATCACACTGTTTAATAAAATGAATTACTTGAAAACATAAAAGTTTTTCTCTGTGACCCCATTACTCGTTTATGCATGTGAGCATCGTACTTAAATATTCTAAACCTTTTCATAAAGATCGCTAATGCTATTTGCACAGGAACTGTACCAGCTGACTTACAACCATCTGAAATCTTTACATCCCTCTTAGGCTTACAGCCTCTCCTGCACCCCCATGCCTTTCCATCCATCTCTCCTCTCCTCTTTGTATCTTTCACTTCAATAACCCCCTCCTCCTGGTGAGCCCTTTCACACTTTTCTTTTCTCACCTTTCCACATGGAAGAACAATTGCTCAGAGTGCTCTCTCTTCTGTCTCTGCCCTCCTCTCCTCCACTTCCTCTCCACCACTCGTAGATCCAGAGGGAATCACACTGTCTGAACCAAATGTGCCACAAACTTGTCAGATGATGTTTGTTTTCCACTCTCTTCCCATACTTCTTTTTCAGCCCGACTGTGTGTTTTAACACTGTCTACATATTTGACAAAGTGCTGTGACACACACGCACAGCGCTCATGCATCAACAGACCAAAAATTTGCAATGTCATTAATGAAATAGGAATCTGTGGAGGGGGGGAGGGTAGAAAAGAGCAGCAGCCGGTCCCAAGGTTCGTGTGATAATAGGGTTTGTACGGTAAGACAGCTTGTTAGTGTGTGTGTGCAGACTAAAAGTAAACAACTTCTCCACTAAAGCTCCCTGGAAACGTTGAATATGGATATTTTGCTGAACACCAAAGGTGTTTTTTTCAGGGACTAAAACAGCTGCATTCATGTTAACAACAACAAAAAAATAAATAAATAAAAAAAAACGAAGTAGCACAAACCTGAGCTCTATTTCTCCAAGGAAAATGTTTGCCCACTGAATATCTGCCACTTTCTAGACTACTACAAAGAGAGACTAGATATCTCTCCTAGCTTAGTCTCCATCACCAAGGCCAAGTTCTGTCTTTATTCCTCAAGTCAATGGATGTCAAATAGTTTAGACTTTTGAACAAGGGGAATCAAAATCTAATATTCTCCATTCAAATTAATGTATCTAGCGTAGGTTCAGGTAAGTTAACTCATTTTTACTTCAATAATCAAGCCGCTTTGATGATGAAAACCTGTAACTAGTGACAGTCAAACCTGGAAGAATTTAGACTTTTGGAAATTGCATCAGATAAATGGTGAAAATAACCAAAGGAAGAAAAGACAGAATATCAGGGCAGAAGACTCAAACAAGAAGGACAGTTAAGGCCAAGTCTGCCAGGAAGCGTTGTAGCTTACCTCTGGAAACTCTACATTCTAAGTACACCTCTAAAACTCATTCCAAACTTTGGCAAGATGCAGCACCTGCACCAGCATCCTTTATGAATGTCACACCCCATGAGAGGAAAATGATTACGTTGCAAAGAAGACAGGGGGCGGAACAGGAGGGGGTGGGAGAAAAAGAGAGAAGAAAAATTACTTTGATGGATTATGCTTCTCATGAGACAACCTTGTAACATTTTTGGACAGGAGTCTAACTCATCCAGAGTCTTTCTTACAGCAGCCATTCCCGTCTTTCTATCATCTCCTTTTGTCATCCCAGACGTGCACTGGCTGTGACAACACTGCCAGCGGTGATACCTAATGATACCGCTTCCAGGAACTAATTACTACCAGTGATTAAGAGGGGAGACGCGGCTTCTACCACACATGCTCTCTTTGGGAGTGGGAGCTTTTTAATTGCCTTTGCCAAATAAATGATGACCAAAGATGCATGGATCCAGGATTCGTAATGGAATCTTAGTGCTTGGTGGCAAAGAGCGAATACTTCAGGGCCCTTGGCACTCCGTGCATGCAGATGGTGCCGCCTGCTCACAATCAGAGCCTGTTTGTTGATCAGTACATTAAGGGCACCTGTGAAATTAAATAGACAAATAAATTCCTCACTGGCTGCAAAACAGAATATTAGCATTGCATGAAAGATGACTAAAATGATGCATGCATTAACTGTGTTTGATGCCAAAGGGAAGTGTATTTTAACATTGCAAGTCAGAGGTTTGGGCCTGTAAAGTTACTAGAGGAAGTAAAGACAGGCTGTAGCAGCAGTGTAATCTCAGCTGGATGTTGAAGATGTGGTGCCTGTGCACATTTGTTATCCCTTAAGCACATCTAGACCTAATTAACAACCATGTTCCACAGCAAGGTTGTCTTTGGCAAGGATCCAGCCAACCAATAATTCATTTACAGAACAGTAACACATCTTCATGGGTAGTAAAGGACTTCTAAGTTTGACACGGCTCTTACAGGAGCACTTAGTGGTAAGCTACTGTATATTTTCTCCTTTAATGACTTCTGTGAGAAGAGTTCTCTGCATGCTGATAATTAAAATATATGGTTTTTCATCTGAGATTTTTCACCCTGTTTTTAAATTCCTATCCGTAAGAATCCTACTTATCATTTTATTGATTTTGATGACACCTTTGGCAGTAAAAATGCAATGATTTTGTGTTCTTGAACTTCATTTCTCAGTGTCCCCTTTTAAACTGTGTTTATAGCGCTTTAAAAGAACTGACAGCACCTCCCTTAATCCCAAACAAGCGAATGAAATGAACTACTGACACTAGCAAGGCAAACGCAAGGGCAGATTTTACAATGGAAGCCTCCTTGTCTATACTGACAAACTAATATCTGCACTGCATTAACACGTCAACAATCATGATAGGATAATTATTTAATAAAATATACATGTGCTTCAAATTTAACCAATACTAACATCACGTTAACTAAGACCTTCCCCTGCTGAGCTGCTGTGCATTAACAATACATCCATATAATTGCATCTCCATCTAGAACCTTTGGAGGCAAGGTCCAGAGGAGATATTTTCCATAAGGTTGGGCCTTGATTTGATTTCCGGTACACCAATTAGAGCGACACACACGTCAGAGTTCGGCTTAATCAGTGTTGCTAATTTAACTACTTTAGGGCTAAATTTAGTATCTAACTCTATTTTAAAGAAGCTACTAGCAACAAATCTTGAGACTTTTTCTGGTGATATTGGAGTCTTTTGGTGACTGATGTGAGACCACGTAATGTTATTCTTCCCAACGAAAAGCGCTTCCCTCCCACATCCATTAGTCCTCAGAGCTTAAGTGAGAGCAGGAAACGTTCGCCTCTGCTTCATGACCAGACTGAAAATGAAACGCTTAAAGCTGGCACTGGCTGATCCCGTCCTGGCTTACTGTAAGATATTAATGTCTATTAATGGAGAATGTGGATGAAAACATATAAAAAGTTAAAAGTACTTTTACATGTTAGTTAGTTAAAGTACTTAAAATGACACTTTAACTTTAGGTCTGTTCAGGTTTGACGAGGGATATTTTATATTTTTTTAATACTGTTTTGAATTGAAATGCAATTAAATGCATTTTTCTAGATGTTACTAAAGCTTGAGTTTAAATGTTAATGTCCATGTCAATTATTTAATTCAGCTACTAAAATCCACAGTGTTGTGCCTGAACGAGCTCATTGAACGATCGTTCATGAACTCGTTCATATTTTGGGTGAATGTGAACTGAATTTACTGTGTGTCTGCCTGATGAACGCTATTGTGAGCACGCTCATTCTGGCGTTGGTGGACGGCGTTTTCTCACAGTTGAACTTTGTTCAAGAGAGTGCCAAATTTCAATGGAGCCTTCCAGGCAAAATCCCAACTAAAACACATCGTAAACAGGCCTCAATATATAGGTGAAAAACACCAAATCTGGCAACACCAGCCACCACATGCGTCCAAAACACAGAGGCAAAATCCAGTGAAGGCAGCAGCACCTCTGCCTCAATGAACACAGCATCTTCTTATGATCACTTAAAATAATTTGTTGAAAAGGTCAGTGATGATCCAGGAGGGAGAAATCTTGCCTTTTAGTGTAAACTTTGCCCATCGGGTGTCAAGAAGCAACTCCGGACATCAACAACATCAACAGCAAACCTGAAACGGCAGATTGAAATAAAGCACCCTGCCAGCCTTCCAAGTTATGTGAACTAAATGTCACTAAAAACAGTCTAAAGACTTGGCAACAGCATGCTAAAGCAGATCCTCTACCAGCCAGAACGAAATAACGGCGTACTGTAGCAGCAGCTCATCTCCAGCCGCAGTTAGAAAACCTTCTGCAGTATGTTGTAGGAGACCTGCAGCCTTGGAGGAAAGACGAACTCAGCTTTCATAAACCTGACAAATGCAGACATATGGTCTTGCCTGTCTTTTTTTGTTGTTGTTGTTGTTTGTTTGTTTGTTTTGTTTGTTTTTTACTAATTCATTTGGGCTGAATGTTGCACATTTATGACCCAAGTTCTAGAACTTTTCTTTGGACAAACAAGTCAGAAAAAATACATTCACAAAAGATTGAAAAGTGACTTAATGAAAAGATAAATAATGTTTAAATGTTTTTCACTTTAAATATTGCACTTTGTTTCCTACCTCAGACTAGTTCTTACCTCAGATAGTTTAATAATTCATTTTAGAAAAAGACCATTCAAGTAAGTTTTTCCTTATGTTTTTATACTGTAGTAGTGAAGCTGCAGCTGGCTACGAGCGTGCACTGAATGGGTGGCAACAATAGGAAAATGACAGTTTTCTGAAGGTAATAGCTCGTAACAACATATTGGGAAAAAAGAACTATGAAGTACTTCATTGTTAGGACTGTAAACTTTGTTTAAAAATTGGAATTATGAGCTATGAACTGAACTAGTTCATTTTAAAAAATGTGAACTGAACTTTGAACTAGTTCATGTACAAATTGAACTTTTCCAACACTTAAAATCCATTAAAATAAAATAAGTATTGCTTTTTGGGACAAATATTGTTATGCAATTACTTGAGATTAATTAATTACAAAGCCTGTAATTAATTAGATTATTTTTTAATGAAGTCCCACCCCTATATATATATATATATATATATATATACAGTGATCAGCCTCACAGATAAGAATGCTTTTTGAAGGGCTGCATGATGAGCCCTCCAATACACTCTCATTGTCTCATTGTCATTGTAGCTTTCTCAAGTGAAGTTGTGCATGCATGTATGTAGCGGTGTGCCAGTCCGGACGGCCGTGGTAACCAAAGAAAACAGGCCTGTTGACGCTACTTCATGAAAAAAAAAAAAAAAAAAACAGACTGTTGCACACATTTCACCATTCTGCGTCCATGGGTTATTGCTTTATTGTGAACACCTGTGAGAGAATCAGAAGAGCTTCATAAAAGGAGCAGGGCAAGCCCAAATAAGCAAATACAAAAACAAGCCGCAACTGACGATACTTACAAATTACTTCACAAACAAATAAGCCCAACGTCGCTAATAACAAGTGGATTTATCTGCCTTTGTCTGGCGCAGTCTTTTGTATCGAGCTGGCTTTCTTCCTCCTTCTACCATCTTGTCACCTGCCTCTTAACTCACATCTGTCTGCATTGTTGTGCCGCAAGGTTTATCCATGTGGGACAGGTTCTGGGTCCGGATCCAGATCACGGTCTGCTTGTTAGTGTCCTCTGATCCAGGAACCCATCTAGAACAGGGGCGTTGCTAGGCTTAAAGCTATACTGGGGCACAGGCCCCCTACCACATATCCCCCGTCTCCCATACACACACACACACACACATTGCTCTGTGCCACTGCCACATTCCAATGGAAATACTAATTGAGACATTAATGAGTGTAAGAACATATTTAACAAACATGAACACTTTCCACATGGCAGCAAAAGCATGAACGCCTTAACAAACGATGGCAAGTCAGAACTCTCTTCATACACATTCCACAGTCATGGTTATTTCCTGGTTTTCAGGGTGATAGTTCAACTCATTCTGAACAGTTTGTTTAATTTTTGAGCATTAAAACATACTGCCTATTTTTCTATTCCACAAAGTGGTCAATCACTTGACTGTGACTCAGCTTTAAGAAAGTCAGGAAGAGTTGTGTCTCGTTTGGATGGTCATCTGCTCCAAGTCAGCTTTGGTTTGAAGTTACTGGGTCACTTGGTTTAGAAGCTATTAAAGAAAATAGGCTTCCAAATGCAAGTATTGATTATTAGAATAATAATATTAAAATATGACAAGAGATGAAGAAAATTAGGAAGAATTGTGTCTTGTTTGGATGGTCGTCTGCTTTAATTCAGCTGTGCTTTGAAGTGACTGGGTCACTTGATTTAGAAGCTATTGGATTTTTTTTATCTTAAGAAATTATTAAAATCTCAATCAAAATTTGAAGCAATTCAAAAGATTTGGCACCCTGCATGAAAACCAAAAAATATGTGTTATTACTCTCTAGTTATGTCCGAAGTCCGCTTTTCTTTAGTATAAAAATATTGTTTTATGTCCATTATGAGAATTTCCGTTTCACAGAAAGCCTGTTCTGATGGTCCCTAAACGAGACGCTGGTCGCTCCAGAGCAAATATCTGTTGAATATCCAACCTAAAACTGATTTCACTGCGGTTTTACCTCCTTCTTTCTCATCTCTCCTTGCTGATTCCCTATCCCTGCTTCAGGAGAAGAATTTCCTGATATCCATCTACAGAAGTCACAGGATGACATGTTTCAGTTAGTATGAGCTGATTTGGTTTCATTTATTAACATAATATAAAATTGACTGTTTTTGTGACACATTACGAGACCTCAAACTGCGCTGTGCGTTCACTGCTCTCCCGACACATGGAAGAGCTGCATGACGTGTGTGTGGTTCACCTGCTGCTCATACATGGTGACATGCAGAGACAGAATGTGCCCCTGAGCTGGATGCTCTATTTGGAGTTAATGCTCTTGCTACACATTTGAGTTTAAATATATATATATATCTGTTCCTGTCTGAATAATCTGATTTAATGTATAATAAATATTTATTGTTGAAAATTAATCGTAGCATTTATACTGGGGCATGTGCCCCAGTAAATGGGGTCTGGTGACGCCGATGATCTAGAGTAATATCATAAGTCATTTAAGACTGTGACTAATAAATGACAGTCCAAGAAGAATCTTGAATGATGCAGATTTTCCATATCAAAGGGATCTGCATCACTCAATTGATATCTTCTGGTTTTGCCTTTTTCATCATACTAAAAAGGAAACACTGACCTTTACTTTAAACTCAAAGACAGATGCTTTTCTTTTCAGCCCCACTCTGAGTAAATAATGTTAAGTCTGAGCGTCTGCAGATAACGCTCTGTTCTTCATCCATTCAGCCTGGATGACTGCTTCCTGTTCTTACTTAGAACACAGTTCTACTTGTTTTTCATGCAGTGACTTTAAGCACAAAGGAGAATCTTTAACAAGAAGCAGCTTCCTACTCGGGACTGGCTATTGTAAAATGCTGCAGATTCACACTCACAATAAGGTGTTGTCTAATTCTATAGCTGCTGAGGATTTCAGAATCCCACTACATTGCCAGTATATAAGCCCTCCATTTGAGCTGTAGCTTGGAAGGATATATACCATAGATCATTCACAGATGTGTTTTCTTTATGGCTGTCTGCCATGGGAAAACAGACTGATGATGACAAGGGAGAAGGACCAAATGTTTTTTAATTGAATATCCTCATCTCATTCCCTATAATCACTCACATCTGGTACCATAGATGGACATGTGAGCTTTATAGGTATGTGTTTTTTATATTCTATTCTTCCAAATCGTCTGTAGAGTTTCCAGCAGAACTTTGATATATAATTCCCTTTGTTGCTAGCTGTGTGCAGGCACCGTCCGAGGTGAATCAATAGTAATTTAACAATGACTTATGGCTGAATATGTGCATATACTGGACAGAGTGAGCACAATATGATTGTGGTGTGTTTACCCAGTGAGTGCTGAGTCAACAATAATGACAGAGCTGTTTCTTTTCTTTCTCTTTTTAGACACCCCCACCCCTCTCTGTTTCCCTCCATCCCTCTCTGGGATTTCTGTGTTATTTTGCTTCTCTTGATCTCATTACATCATGTCTTAAGGGCTGTATTCATTAAAGTTTAAAAGTACACTGCACTCCAAAGTCACTTGCGGTGAATAGCATGGACCCCGTTAGTCTATCTCAGACTTCACGCTCTCTCTATCGCTGCTGTCTTCACTCCTTCATGTCTTTTTGTTTTCTGTGCCGAGCTTTGGAAGTTTGAGCTCCTTTCATTCACTCTGACTCTCTTTTTTAACCAATGAGGTAGACCACTGAGAAAAATCTGCCGACACTGGTAGGAGACCAGATGTTGAGACGGGGAGACAATACTCTGTTCTTTAATTAAACTCATGCAAAGTTGTTCTCATTTCCTCTCAGAGTGAGCTGTTTTTTTATGTGAACATAAATCTTTTGGCACTTCAAGTTTATCTTTTCTCTATCTTGGGTATTAACAAAGCCCTTTCTGACTCAATGACAGAACTTGTCTCATCAGCAGTGGCAGGTTTTACCAGGCGAACTTACATAATGTGACCCTGCGAGTGAAAAAATTGCACATAAATCTCTATAAATGGAAGCTGACAGAGTATCTGGCCCAGTGGAGTCATGGCTAGTGATGGAGCTGAGTGGGGCATCTCATACATGTCCTGCTAGGCTCCCTGCATTGCCTTAGATTTTACTGTTTCTTCTATTTCAATGACAAACTTCACAATTCTTATAGGATAATAAAGTCAGCTTCCAAAAATTAATGTGTGAATACACAAAATTATAGATTAATGCTGCTTTTCTTCAAGTCCACATAATAACTCTAGATATTAAAACACTCAGCAACCAATGCAAATCTTATTAAATTCAGACACTATTTGACTTTTGTGGGTTTATTTATTTATTTTTTTTCTTTTCAATAAAGTTCTGTCCAATTATAAGGCATCAACTGTTGAAGAACAGATAGAAGCGTGTGTGTAGTTATTAATCATGAGACATTATCTTCATGTAATGCACAAATACGTGTGGCAATAAATTATTGATGTGATCTTGGAGATAACAGTTTCTCTGTAATTGCATGTTGTTATTGTCAGGTTTAAACAAGTCTCCACATCTCCCTTAATGTGATTACACATTCATAAGTGTTCTGTTAATAGCTTGGTTTATTTATTCATGACAGTAAAAGCTGACTAATTGACATGAGTCCACAACATGTGCTTCATTTTTTGTTTTATTGTTGTGTTTTAGCTTCTTACTTTGCTAGTTTTTTCTTTAATTTGTAACATGGCTGTGGTTTAGCTATAACTGTGGAGGCAGAATACTTAGTGATCTGTGGCTCAACTGGAGTTCGATTTAGAAACACAGCTCTTTGCAATGCTTTTTGTTGTTGTTACATTACTACTTTGTTTATTCCTTCTGGCCATGAGATGTTACTTCGGATGTCTGTGCATAATAAGGCTCCTCAGACAGAAAATTATCGTAGTTTTGTTTCCAACTTCGCTGCCACCAATAAAAATCTGCATGACAAAGTAAGACTGTACTCTCAAAAAGAAAAACTGCATCAAGAAATGTTGTAAGTGGGTTTCTATATGCTTTTTTTAGGCTGGTTGCACAGAAACACATGAAATGAGTCACCTGCTGGAAAAACTGTTTTTTCACAGCACAAACACATGTTCAAAGAAAGGGCTGAAAATATTGTGAAATTGATAGTTTGCTGTTTACTGTTAACAGTTTATGATTGCTTACTGTTTTAGGGAAGCGTTCATGTGACATGATGGTGCACCCCAAACATGTAGGTATTCATTTTTTTTAACCTAACCACTTCTTTTATTATACCTAATGTGTATTTTGTAACACATTAGCCCAACCGTGAATATGTTTTAGTCCTAAACCTGATCAAGTGACAGCAAAGCAAAGCAGAACAGAGAGGGAACTTTAGAACTGGCATCCGTTGCAAAGGAATCCAGGGATCAACTCCACCAGCGCTTAAAGATCTTTCTGGGAATATTAAATTTGACATCAGTCAGTTTCAGTTTTTTATGCATAAGGTTGGCTTGTTTTAATTTTCAATGAAAAACATCTGTACCTTCAAACTATAGATATTTTTTTACATTTTAGGAGCCTGTATTTATTTGTTTATAATCTAGTCCCTTTTTTCCTTTGAGTGACACAGTGTCTGTAAAAAAGACAGAGTTTTTCCCTTTAGCAATAAATTATAAACATGTTCTTAAATAGTATCAAATGCAATTAAGGCATTTGTGCAAATTGCCAATGCCTAATTATTATCCCACTTATTTACAGTGTACTACCCCCTGTCTGTCCACACACTCAGCACACTCCACTGATTGGTGGCTGCAACTTTGCAGATGTTAACAATAAAACAAATAATTTGCTATTATTACTTTCTGGTTTCATTGGGTTCCATCTAGGGTAAGACCAACAGAACCAGCTGCAATATGAACAGAGAAAATATGTGTGGAAAACAACACAAAAGACTTCTACCGCTGAATTTGCTGCACAGCCAAAGAGAGAAGCAACAATCACCCTCCAATCACACAACATGTTGATGATTTTAACCAAATTGCATTCTGGTTACTTCATTACCTCACAGTTCACACGAAGCAGCCTCTATATAATTCTATAGAGGCAGGAGGTCTCTCTATAGTTTAACCATAATTTATTTAATCAATAATTAAATTATTGTAATTTGCTGAATTTCCAATCAGTTTTCAGGGGTTTGATTATTGCAAATGCAGCATTTCTATTTATGACACAGGGTACTTATAAAAAGGAAGTTTGAGCCTTTTTTTAACAAACCCCTCCAGAAATATTTGACAATTTTTTTTTTTTTTTTGCCCACAGATTATTTTAAACCCAACCAAGTCACTGATGTCCTGTCACCTGATCAAACTTTAACAGTCTGAAGGGAACAAAGAAACGACATCCTGTTGGCAGAAGGGTTGGAGCAGTCTCATCGGATTTTCCTTGAATTAAGAAAGCAGATATTTTCTGTCACTGTTTTCATTAGTTTACTGAAGAGGGTACTCCTCTGTCTTATGGGATAGATCTTCATATTTTATTGTAATCTCTATCCTCCTCTCTTCTCATCATTTTTTAATCTCCATCATCCCTAACTTTTTTTTTTCAAAGAAGATGCCCTCATCCTCTCCTTGCCTTTTTTACTTTATTCAAAACCCCTCCAGTTCTTCCTTCGCTCTTTCCCTGGCTCATCCACCCACCCTTCCACCCTTCTGTACACATCCCTCCCCTCCTCCACCCTCACCACACTCCATCACCAGCTTCTTATCTGCCTCTCTCTCTGCATTTGCATCACCCTCACTTTTCCCTCTCCCTCGTCTAACTCTTTGCAAACATTAACTCACTTTCTCTCCCCTCCTTCCCTCTCGCCGCGTCCCTCTGAGGCATGTTTAATTAAGCGTAGGGCTATGTGTCAGAGAGAGGGAGAAAACTATTGCTATCTAGAGCACCAGGCTAGACTAGGCAGGGTCTCCTCCTCTTCTCCTCCTATTTTGTCTTCTCCCCCCCCCTCTCTCTCTTTGGCCTGGGCCAACCATAATTACCCTGCTCATTAGCAGAGGCAAGAGGTATGGGGGGAGAGGAGGAGCCAACAGGGGAGTGACAGAAGACAAAAGGGGAGGAACAATTTGCAGCAGAGGTGATGGCAGGTGTTACACATAAGATTGTCCTTTGGGGCGTAATGTGTGAAGGAATGGACGACCTGGGCATCATCAGTAAAGTTAGAGGAAGCAAATTCTTTAGACTTTTTAAAGTATTTACAAGCCTTATTAGATTTGAGACAAGCATTGCCTCTACCAGAGAAGATGTTATTTTTCAAATGGGAACCATTAAAGTGCTTTTACACGACTATATACTTTTTGTGTGCATGATTGGCCCCCAGTTTGTGGCATGTTCTTTTGAAGCTTTGGATGTGTGCATGCTGAAAAAATTAAATGGTGCATGCCTGCAAAATGCAATTAGGCACACAACCAGTGGGGATGATGAAAATTAATCCAGTAACCTGCTTGAGTGTTGTCATGTTAAGTTATGTCAATGCTGTGCAAAAGAGAAGGTGTTGTCACGTGTGTGCTAGCCTCTCTTGAAATAATTTTGACCAATTGATGCAAGATAATATTCAGTGATAACATTTTTAGACTGCTTAAGGAAAATGATTGCTCCCGTGCAGATATCCCAGCATGGCGGCCGTGATGTGCACTTGTAACTTAATTTTTCTAGTTTTATTTTGTAATTTATATTATATTTTTCAAGGCCCTTGCACTTTCCTTTTGCACCTTTAAGTGTGTGTTTTTACCTGTGTTTTTGGTCTTTCTGCTGCTTTACTTGTTTAATAAGGAGTGTGATGTGATGTATCTAAGGGAGCTGCAGACTACATTTAATTTCCTTTGGACTTATCTAATCTCCTATTCACATCAGAAGTGCTTGCAGACATACAAAGGCTGATCAAATTGGCCTGTATTTCCAAAGATTGTAATAAAATTGTTGATCTGGTCAATTATATGGTCTTAAAATGTGACGAAAACAATCTCAGACAAACAGCAATTCATGACATATTACACTCAGCCATTATTTATTTAACTAAAACTGAGCCAAAAGGCAGAAATGCACCAGGATTTAGCTTGTGCTAGCGATATCAGTAAAAACTTGAAGTAATCATTTTCTGTGTGAAATTATGAGTGCCTCACGTTGCTGTAGAGGAATTGTGACCCCTTTTCTTTACAACTGTCCCCTCATTTCATCGAGGTGTGCAGGCCTTTGTTTATTACATCTCTTTTGATCTTACAACAGCATTTTTAATCAGGTTAGGAAGCCCAAATCACAAACCCTCCACCACTGTGCTCCACAGTTTGTACGAGCTGAGGTCCTCGAGATCTACCACCCTGCCATTTTTAGAAGCAACCCTTCTCCAACACACTTGAATCAAATGTCATCTGCAGCTCTGCAGATTCCTGGTAACGAGCCATTCATTTGATTCAGGTGTGTTGGAGAAAAGTTGCATCTAAAAGTTGCAGGTTAGTAGATCTTGAGGACTGAACCTGGGCACCCCTGGACTAGATGATGTGTTATTGTGACCTGATGAATGAAACTTTAGATTTTAAATAAGAGGTACTTTCTTTTTAATATAACTGTATTTCATGTTAAATTCCTCACTATCTTGCCAAAACCTGCATCTGTTTCAGAGGAATTCTGGCTGGTGTCAGGTGTGCTGATGTACAAGCCTTACAAGCTTACCCACCTATTTGTTGTCCAGGCAAGGTTCCAAGGGAGCAGGTTCATCTAGCCCACATATTGGGAGCTCTTTGACTGCTTGGTCTCCTGTGTGCAAACTGGCATGAAACACAGCCCTTTTTTTTTTTTTTTCTTTTTTGAACATTGTCAGAAAATTGAAACTTTGAAAACTTTGCTGCCTAAATACATGTTCAGAAGCAGTTTTGTTCTAATTAAATGCTCTTTTGATTTATATTCACTTGTCGATGATACATTATGACAGAAACTAAAATGTCAAATAAAAATGTAATAGTTCAAAACGATTTGAAAGTAAGCTGATCATAACTAAGCTGAGACATGTAATGCACCATCTTTTATCTGAGCGAAAGATCACTATTCCTCTTCTCTGCTTCCCGTTTGCCCTTTACTTCTCATTTATTACATGCATGTATCATTTTATGTCAGCTTCAGCTCCCCTTTACCTTTCTCTTTACGTTTTGCTCTCCTCTTTGAGTTTCCCTCCCACTTTCCTTTCTCTTCTTTTCTAAATGGGATTTTATCAAACTTCCATGAATTCAAATTATGGTAGATTAAAAGAAAAAACACTGAACTTTTGTTAGCTCTCAATCCTCTGCAGAGGCTCAACAGAATTTATTTTCTTCCTCCAGTCGTGTACTTTATTTTGAACTCTTAAAAGCTACACTTTATTTGACCCCCTTTGATGTGAAGGACTTTTTTGAGGAACAGGACTTTCAAAGAAATAAAATGAACTTTTTCTCTCACTTCCAGTAGTTAGTCAAATGTTTGTGATCCACACACTAATTGTCTGGAATATTAAAACATAAACACTTTTTTAAATAATTTATCTAGGAGGTTGGAGTTATATATTATTGTTTATTTTTAACATCAAAACCACAATTTTGAGAAGTGCTGTTAAATATTTAAACACTGTGAGCAGGGTGGTACCTCAGCCAGGTAACTGCAGCCTACTTAAACGTGTCATTGCATATACTGATACTGGATATGGGTATACACACAGCACTTCCACATTTTTTAAAACTATTCTGTGTTACCAATGCTGGATTACTAAGTATGCAAAGCAGATACCTACTACAGGACCAAAAAAAAAAAAAAGTCTTTTGAACATGATTGAAAACCTTTACAGGAAATTGTCTTATAAAGGGTGCAATATTGACTAAAGTTTGCTTTTATTGTTAATTAAATGCATGACTGAAGACCGTTTTTGTGTTTAAACCTAATTTTATAAAAAAAAATGTATATATAGATATAGATATATATCTATATCTATATATATACATATATGTCTTTGGACGGTGGACATGCATGTTAGGTTAATTGATGACTCTAAATTCTCCCTAGGAGTGAATGTGTGTGTGAATGGTTGTTTGCCCCTATGTGTTGGCCCTGCGATGGACTGGTGACCTGTCCAGGTTGAACCCTGCCTCTCACCTGTTAATGCTGGGATAGGCTCCAGCTTACCCGCGACCCTTAATGGACTAAGCGGTACAGAGAATGGATGAATGAATATAGCCCCCACCCCCCATCTACATGGGTGGGGTAGGTGGCTGGTGGCTGTTCATCTTAAGCTCAGGTCCTCCTCGGGCCCCAGAGCTTGAGGGTCCTACGCAGTATCTCAGCTGTTCCTAGGACTGCACTCTTCTGGATGAACATGTCTAAAGGTTCTCCAGGTATCTGTTGGAGCCATTTCCCCAGTGTGGGGGACACGACCCCCAGTGCTCCGATGACCGCTGGTACTACTGTTGCCTTCACCTTCCAGATTTTCTCCGGTTCTTCCTTGACCCCTTGGTATTTCTCCGGTTTCCTGTGTTTTTTTTTTTCATGACATTGCAATCATTCGGGATGACTACATCAATCACTACGGCTTTCCTTTGCTGCTCATCCATGATCACAATGCCCAGTTGGCTGTCACCACCCTTTTGTCAGTCTGTATCTGCTCAGATGTTTCTGTACACTATGATGGCCGCTTGGTAATGGCTTTCCTTACCAGTATCTTACATCCTGCTGTTAGGTGCTGGATTATTTCAGGGGCCTCATTGCTCAATGTTTGCTACTGTGCTGCCATGATTAGCGCCTCTATGCTGTCCTTCAGTCCAGCTCTCTCTAGCCATTGGTAGAACCTATTCATATCCACCACTTCAGCAATCTGCCAGTGGTACATGCCATACAGGGGTTTTTCCTCCCATGATGGTTCTCCTCCAGTTTCTATGGCTTAAAACATTCAGTAAGTGCTTCATCCATTGGGACCATCTTCCTGATGTATTTGTGGAGCTTGGAAATTTCATCTTGGATAGTGGCTCTGATGTATACTAGTCCTCTATGATTTCTGAGTGATATTTACTCTTCTAATACTAAGTTGTCTGTCTCAAACTTCAACTGTCTAAACCAGGTAGAAATAATGTTTCCTATCAGTGTTTGGGAAATATGTTGGTAAGCTAGATAACACTGCTATGCTAATGTGTGGAAATAGACTGTGAGTTCGTTCTGGTCCCTTGTGAACGTGGTTCATAATCAGTATTTCCTCTTTGTTGTGTGTGTTTTACATTTGCATTCCAGAAATGTTGTTATTGCAGTCATTAAGAAGCTTTCACAATTAGTGTCAAGAGTTAAAATATTAGTTAGTCAAAACTTATGTAATTGTGACCATTATAACTACTGAAGTATTTTTGCTTCTGTTGAATTAGCTATGTTCTCTGAATCACGATTATTATTTCTTCTGGATATTGAATTGAAGCTTTGGTGTATAACTTATATCATAAATCACCCCAATCCCAAGGCGCTAATCTCATTACCGGAGTCATTGTTGGGTAATGTGAAGAGAAAGCAGACACTTTATTTACAGCCTGAATCCACAACCGTATTAAGATCTCCAAGATGCTTAGAACAACCAACCTAAAAAATGGGGGTGTACATATGAGACTTCATTGTGTTTAAAAGGCAAAAATCACATTAAAACTCCTGGTCCATTTGCTAGGAAAGTCCACTTTGTTTGGGGAATCGTGAATGCACAAACAAACTCTCATCCATATCAAAGAAGTGAACTCGGTCTGCCTACAAATGTCCCTTAAAAAAAACAAATACAGAAAGTGGACTACAAAGTAAAGGGTAGGGGGGTTAGGGTAAACAATGTTTGTGGGATGATAGGCAGCACTGGCTGGGAGAAATGGCTCAAGGTCAGATGTAGAAGAACATGGTCAAAGTTCTGTGAGAAATATGATCGACCCACGTCCAATAAGATTTGATGTAGCTCTATGTTTTGCTCTGGCATGATGGAAGCAGAAGTTGTCCTGCAATAACTAATAGATGAAAAAGGTTTTCTTCTTTGTTGTGTGTCTTGTCCTCTCCTTCAGCAATTCCCAATGCAGTGCCTCCTCTGGCGAGGAGAGGAATACGTTATTTAAAAGGTCTGGTTTGTTTATGTACAATGTGAAAGCAAAGAAGAATGTTGCAACCCCTATCGTACCAAGGCTTGTATACCACCCTGGTGTGAATGCACTCTAAAAGTTTTAGAAACTATACTAATGCTAAAAATAAATAAACAAAACTCTCAATGTTTAAAGTCAAGTAACCTCTGTGTGGTTTTGGGATGTCACACGCAAAAGTTAACCAACATGGAGAAATCCAGGCAATAGTTTTGTCCGTGAATCCAAAACTGGAGATCAAAGACCATGTAAAAAATTTCAGATAAATAAACTTGAAAATGTGACTTAAACTACCTTTGTCTACAAGCTAATCAGTAAGGTGGCAGTGTGAACTAACACAATGATAAATCTGCAAATCATGCAATTGTTAAAAATAACACTGGGGTTACGTATTGAAACAAGATGTTTAGTAGGAGTTGCAGCTATGTGCCATAGCTAACAATTCACTAGGAATTGTCAATGTGAAGTCAGCAGATTTAAAGTGAAGACAAAATGACTGTCCTTGCTGTGTACTGCAACAGTTACACTGTCTTTCAGCATTTTTGATAGCATGGTGTCAACTGCTGTCAACACAGTGTTCCTGTGCATGCCATCTCAAGACAGAGGAAGGCTTTCCCCACACGGACCACCTGTATTAGATTAAATCTGCCCCCTCTGGTTTGTAATTGGATTCGCCTGTTGCTGTGTATTTAAGAATAGCATGGCCTCGGTCCCCAGGGCCCTCCCCTACCTGACGTCCCAGCTCCCTGTAGAGGGAGGAAACCAGGAACAGCCTTGGGACAAGATGTTGTCATGACAACTAAGAGACACCTGATAAAGAAAGAAAGACTTTGTTTTCTTTACCTGTGATTGTTTTTTATTTACTTGTACTGGTGGATGTCTTTTTTTGTCATCCACATTTTCATTATTTTACATCCACTTTAGTGGCTTCCTTTTATTCTCTGTGCTCTGAGGGAAAAAATAGTAACAAATGATGCCGGGTCTCACTGGGAGGTGAAAATGAAGGGCTCTTGAATTGGGACTCAAATTTCATTTCCCCTTAATTTATTAAGAGAGAATAGATTAAGGAAAGAACATTGTGCTAATATGAGGGAGGATTCTCGTCATAAGCATCCCCCATGAGTCATAAAGGAATAGAGGGGGGGGCACAAACTGCTGGTGACCATGTTTTCTGTTACATAGTGTGCTTGATCCAATTTTCATATCTTGAAAATTTGCAGATAAGCTCTTGCTTGTGTATTTGCTCACTTCCTGCATCAGATGGTCACTTCAGCTTCATGTGCTCCTTATAAAAGCTGCAGGGGGCGACTTGGGCCTGCCAGATGCTTCCAGAAGATATGACTGTTTGTTAGGGTACCTAACAAGAATAGTCCGGCCCACACATTTTAATTGTAATCACCTGACTTGGAAGCCCCTGATGGGGTAAACTTAAGGAAGCTATAAAAGTAATTAAGGAAGGGTCCCTTATTTCAAAATGTTACACTCCACTCTTGTGTAATTTCTCCTAGCAAGCTTAAAAATTTCCACACTTCTCTCTATTGCAGTAGTAATTATTATTTAACCACTAATTAGTGCAGTATTGTGTGTCTTTAAGTGCCATTAAGTGCCATGTGTAACAATGAGGAGATGTTGAGAAATTTGTTTAAAAACATGCACCTACTGGCTACAGCCATTGAGAATAAGCAGATTTTAACAGAAGCAGCCCTCTGTGCAGAGGTAGAAATACACCTGCTCCTGCGTGATTTGGTTTAGACAGACAACAAAGCTTTCCCATATATGGCATGAAACAATGAAACTCTTTTGAAGTAGGGCTTGCACCAGCTATAGAATGTATAAGATTAAAAACAACCTTTCTACTAATCGCAAACTACCAGCAGTCTCCCCTTCATCTCTGATCCAGCTCTCTCAATGGAGAAGCCAGGGCCAAGGAGAATACTAGCTCCTGCCAAGTCCCCACCTCTTCCTGGTACAAGGTGCTTATAAATCGGCATCCTCACAGATAGGTCAAGGTTTTGATTTGGTCATGACCTTAGTTCATAAATCTGAATGATGTAGGGGCCTTGGTTAAAAGGCTGCTGGATCAACTCTCAGATGGGATACCCCTCCCTTGCTCTCAGCTTTTCTCTCTCCTCCGACTCTCTCTCCTCTTCCATCTTTCCAAACCTCAGGTCCCTTTTTCAGTCCTCGCTGCAGTCTCAAGTCCCCAGAGCCTCTATAACAGGCAGAGAGAGAGAGAGTGAGAGAGAGAGAGATGGCAAGGGGGTGAAACAGGCAATCAATAAATCAATATGTTTTGCGCCACTAAGCTAGGGTAAGCTCACTCTCTCACAGTTGCTTGTGCATGTACACACACACACACGCACACATACACTCACTTACCATTCCAGCAAATTTCTCTCAACACAAACAAACAAATGAAGGCCCAGGACAGAATGTCCCTTGCCAAAAGACATTTTGTTGTTTTAGGGACTTTCTTTTTTTCTCATTCTATTTCCTGTTTTGGATCATTAAGCCATTGATTTTTATTTCAGCGGGTAAGTGGTGGTGGGGACCCCCAGGGAACTGGCTGAAAACCTCAACAGAGTGGCCCCAGCAGGAGTTTCTCTTATGGCAGGCTGCTCCCAGGGGCCAGGGGCCTCTCTTAATTCTGCAGGCAAGATACTATTCCCTGATATCAGTCATTCTGCCAAGCATTCCAAGACTTTGCTTCAGAAGAATATTTATTGAAATGGATTTCTTATTGCTAAATCTCTTTGGTAGCACCGGAATTACAAACTTGTGCGTTTAGTTATAGATTTTGATCCTGTTGTTCTCAGAAATTCTATGAACTGTAAAATATTTGTCTCTCTCTGTGGATTTTAAGGATGTAAAAAGTTGACTGGAGCATCTGCTTTCCTATCACCATGTCCAATATTTTTAGGTCCATGGAGGCGGTGAGGGTAAAGCTGAGAGCAGCAGAGATACTCTAAGATACACTTGCAACTCTGGCAGACCAAGATTCAGTTGGCCAACAGCCAGGCAGATATTACAGTCAGATATATAGTAACACAGATGGATGCACTCAGCCTAAAGAGGCTGACATATTGGCCGCTGCTGTCATAAGAATGACATAATACCTATCCTGACAGGTAATGAAAATAAAGGCCATTCCGCCACAGAGTTGCATAAGCGCTTTAACTTCAGTTCATATAATGTAAAACATTGCTCCTGACATATGGAATATCCAGAGGGAAGTTTTCCGAACGGTTGAATGCTGATGCTGAAGGTCTTACTATTGAAAGTGGTCCCCTAATATGCTGTGGACGTAACTCTTGATTTTAGCAATAACAACCACTGCATACCAAGAGTTCTCCCGTGTGCCTCCTTTATGTAGAGATATTATTCTGCATTTCATTAAAATGCATCTTAGTGATCCCCACTGAATCTACTGCAGAAAATTTAAGAGTACACATGCAGTCTGACAATCAGCTTTCTCAGAAAACGCAAAATTATTTAAATCCTGTGCATCACAGGAGTCTTTTTTTCTCTTACAATCTGTAATTTAAATAGATGTATTACAGGATTTCACATAATTCTTGAATATTTTACGTAAGGAACTTCTACAATATAGTTTAATCAATGAAGGGGAATTAAAATATACAATACTTGTTCTGTTTGATTTTTATTCTAAAACAGTAAAAGAAATTTAAAGTAAGACTAAAAATATATCAATTTATCCTTCCTAAATCCAATACATGGAAAAGCCCTCTTTTGCAGCCGTTACAACTTTAAGTCTCTTAAGACATGTCGGCATAAGTATGCTCCAGTTCCTTCAAGCTTGATGGGTTCTGCTGGTGTTCAGCAGTCTTTAAGCCATACAGCCATACAAATTTCAACAATATGTCAGTCTGCGGTTTGGCTAGATGATGTTTCTCATTGAACCACTTCAGCATTGCTTTACCAGTATAGTTAACAATCCTGCTGAATGGTGAATCCAGTATCAGTCTCAAATCTCTCTACTGAAACAGCTTGTACTTGAGAATGTACCTGTATTCTGCACCATTACCCCTGTCTCTCATTTCTGATAAATTTTCTCAGGAGGTTCTGATGACAAATACTGCCACAGCATGATGCTGCCACCACCATGCTGACCTCTCATGATGGTGTTTTTTTTTTATAAAGACAAAGTTTTAAGGCTGCATATATGAGCTTATTTAACTGTCATGCGTAAAAGCTTTTCAGTGGTTGTCATGAAGGTTTTTTGGTTATTTATATCTTCATAGAATTGTTCAGTTGTTTATATGAGAGCACTGCACATGTATGTATGCAAGGTTTATAGTAGAGCTTAATTTTATGCGTATATGCATGAACAAAGTTATTCTGAATAAAGTCCCTAATGCTCTAATACTGTGTAAAGACCCCTCATCTGATTTACACTTCTGCATTTTTATGCATGAAAGCATCAGTGGATCAGCTAATCTGGTGCAGTTTCCATGCATTAATACATGCACATTTACCCCACAAGTTGAGATAAATATGGAGACCTGTTTATTTTTGGCACCATTCCTGCAAAGAACATCAAAGCACAGGGATGAAATTAACGCCATGGGAGGATCCCGTGTGAACAGCAGCTCCTCTGCTCAAAAACACTGAATCCTGATAGCATGCATAGAGAATGGTTAGATTAATTGTTTTAACTTTTGAAGGAAAAGGAAAGTCTTTTTCAAAATAAAGGTCCAGGTTTTATTTTTAACACTTCATGTTCCTCCAGGTTAGTCCAGGTTCTCATGGCTTCTTTCCACAGTTTAAAAACATGAAAGTTGTGTTAATTATTGAGTCCAAATTAATCATAGCTATGAGGGTAAGCATGCTTGGTTGCATGTCTTGTTTGCTGTGCTGAACTGGCAACTTGTCAAGAGTTTACTCCACCTCTTTCCCCATGGCAGCTGGGATGGGATCCAGTCTCTCTGTGTCCCAGCATAGATTGAAGTGGGTGCAGAAAATAAATGTTTTTTTTACAAACTGATAAGGTTTTACAAAAGTTAGAGTAAAACTTTCTATAACTGCAACATACAGTAACCATTCTTTTATTTACACTTATATCACACCAGGCTATGAAACAGCAGCTCCTACTTGCACACGTGTAAATATTCTGGAAGATTAACTGTTAAATAAATTTTTCACCTGAAGGAGTTTTTAGTTAGATGGCTAGATGGAAAGATGCCTGCAAAAACTCCATAGAACATGCTGTAGATGTTGGCATTTTCATGTCTCTAGAACATCTCTGGAAAATGTAAGGGCAGCGGTGCATGTGTGGAAAAAATGGCTTTCGAGTGATTCTGACTGAGAAAAAAAATAAATGTTTCAGCTCTCAAGCAAAACCAAAAAGGCATTTATTATTTCATAATAGTGGGAATGCCATTCAGTTACAAACTTCTGCGAAACATACTAATTTATAAACAGAAGGTGGAACTTTCTGGACTCATGATTGCCTACACAGATTGCCAGCTGATGAGTGCCTCCTTCCTTAGAAGAATTAGTTTTTTCTGGTCTAATGTTTCCTTAGCTAAGGTTTAATAAGAGATTGTGTCAGATTCAAATTAGCATGTGACAACATCAAAGTCACAAAGTAAATGAATAAATAAACATCACGGACAGATCCTCCTCTATTCAAATGGAGCAGTTTTCCTCCTCAGTGGCCCCTCTGATCTATGGTGTCCCTCATGGGTCGATTTTGGGCCTGCTGCTATTCTCAATTTATATTCTACTTTTGGGGTCTATATTTAGGAAGCATGGTATTCCTTTCCATTGCTTTGCTAACAGGATGCAGGTGTATTTGCTGCTAAAGTTTTCTTTGAAAGATAAGATTCCATTCAGGCTGTGCTAAATTGCATGAGTGACATAAAAACATGGATGGACTTAAATTCCTTAAAATTAAACAAGAGCAAAACAGAGCTTGTCCTGTTTGGTCGCTCTGATCTGGTTCAGGCCCAAGAACACCTGTCTGAACTTGTTGAACCTCAGAGCGCTTCGCTCAGCCAATCAAATGGTCTTGGAGGTTCCTTGATCTCACTTAAAAACTGGTGGAGACCGAGCCTTCTCAGGAACGGCTCCTGCTCTCCGGAACACCTTGCCTTTCACTATCTGAAAACAGTCTCTCCACCTTTAAGTCTTTGCTTAGGTTGCATTTGTTTTTGCTGAGTACAGGCATCCCATTGGTGTTTTTATGTTGTACATTTGTTTGTTGAACCTCTACTTTCTTTCAGTTTTTTTCTTTTTTCTTTTGTATAAAGCACTTTGGAGGCCTTGGCTGTATAAATGTGCTAAAGATAAACTTGATACGACATAAACAAATAAATAAACTAATCAAGCCAATGGCAAATCAGCAATTACTGTGATCTGAGAGCTAAAAGTGAACACAAATGGACATAATGGTTCCTCTTCATAAACAGCTGTTACAATGGTCTCTAACCTAATGGGGCCTTCAGATATTGCATAGTATTATCCTTCTGGCATAATCTTCAACGGGTATTTCCAGACATAGTTCACTAATATTATCTGTAACCATCTAAACGCTTAAACAAACATTACAGATAAATTATTCATGCTATAAACAGACTTGCACATCAAAGTTTGAATATAGTTCAAAGGTGAATATAGCCATTTACCTTTGTGACAGAATCAGAACAGCATGGAGACATTGTTTTGGTCTGGAATGACTGTAACAACTGCAGTCGCAGCAAACTGGAGCTATCTCTGCAGCCACCACCTGAACTCTCTTCTTTTGAATGTCTTGCATTTAAAAGTAAGCCACCTTCCCCCATGCTGTTCCTTCTCATTAACCGACCACCAAAACCAAGCCCATCTTTTATCCTTGAGATGTCAAATCTTCTCCCAACTTTCTGCACATCCCCTGCCGATATTAACATCTTAGGTGACATGAACATCTATGTTGACACCCCCCCTACTGCTTTGCTGCTGAATTTCTTCAATTACTGGACTGCTTTAATTTAAAGCAATTTCTTGATGTCCCCACACACACCAGAGGGCATTATTTATTAATATTTATTATGCAGATAAAACACTACAGGTACCCCATACAAACTCACATCAAAGAAACTGAGATTGCCCTATAAGAGATAAATATTTGGAGCTCACATTTAAAATTTTCATGAGATAATGGTGGTCATGTAGATGCCTACTTCACACAACTGTGCAATGGCTAAGACGTTGAACTAAAACAATTAGAATAATTTCAGGGTAATCATTTTTGCTGTCTCAAAATCTGAATTTATGCGTGTAAGATAAGGTGGACACAAAGAGGAAAAATGGGTGAGTCTTGATCCCCTCCCAAAACCCTTTCCCTGGGAAACAGAACAAGTTATACCCAATTGTTTTGAATTTCAGGTATCTATTGGATAGAATATGTTGATCTAACAAAAGTTGTCTTTCATGTCCAAGTATTTGACCTTTTTTACACATTAGTTGTCCAAAATCCTGAATGAAATTTTTTACCAATCTGTCATTCACGTTGCAAAAGTAAAGGAAATAAACTATTCAAAGAGTAAATAATAATGCTGCATTTCTACCTTTATTTAATTAGATTTTCATGAGTGAAAGTTAGACTGGTTTGCATAAATTCAGGGAAGTTACTACTGCAAAACATCAAATCTACTAATGACCATAACTATCAAAAGGAAAAAGGAATGAGTTTTCATCTCTGTTGCCCACCAATCCTCACCACTTCTTCATTCAGGTCTAACCTCCCTTTCCTGACCCTGGCACCCCTTATTCAAAGCGAGAGGCACCCAGAGATACTTAACAGGATCTATTTAAAAAACTTTTCTCCATTAATAATGGAATTGTCTGTCTTCCCCTCTGCCCTCTGAAAAGAATCGCCCTGTTGCCCTGCAGATGCTACTTAAAAAATTCCCTTACATTTCTCAGTTCTTCCTCTTTCTCATAGAAAAATTTCAGGTTTTTGGAAGTAAAGAAACTGAACAATTTGCAAATGAAAAAGATATGAATGAAAAACTACTAACAAAAGGCACGTTTTTGCATTTAAATATTATAATAATGTAGAAGATGTGGAAAAGGCCAGTTCCTATCACTTAAGGGTGCTTTCACTTTTATGCACATCATTCTGTCTTTTGCTGTGTTCTCTGGCATCACAGTGGCTTTCTTCCTCTGCGTGCGCATGTGTCTGTGTAAGTGTGAATACTATTTTTGAGTATGAGTATAGTTATATTAGTATAGGACATGCAAACGCTGATGTTTAAGTGCACCACATCATTAGTCTGCATCAATGTTTGCATGTGCTTATGTGAACTTTATACTTCACTGAATCACATGCATGTCCATATTTTTTATTCTTAAGTATGTGGGAGTGAGAACATTCACATCGCCCACCTGGGCTCTGCTTCGAGCCAACTGAGTTCTATTAATGAAAAGCTCCCTGTTGTTTCTTTGGCCCAGTGTAACTGGCAGATTTGACAGTATCACTTCCTTCTTTTTCTCCTCTTCCCTTCTTAACTCCTCTCCTCTACACCACTCTCTTCTGTTCCTCTGTTCCCAAACTTTAGCATCTTCATCTCTCTTCTTTCTGTTTTCCTGGCTTCTCTATATTTAATCAGCAAATGAGTGTTAAATTAGTCAGTAATTTATGGAAATATGCCAGCACGAGAAGGGGTGTCCATTTATGACAAAGGAGCTGACATTTATGAGTCTGAATCTTCAGACTTTCCTGCTGTTTCAGCACAGAGGAGACTTTGGAAAAAGTAGAGAGGCTGTAAGAGGTTATGTTTTTGCAAAATTAAGTTAACAGGTTTTTTTTAAGTTCAGAATTGTATTATACGTAGTTGCTCTTTTCCTTTCCTTTCACATGTTTATTGTGCTCATTTCTATTTTTATGCCCTTTTTGCTGTTTTTCTCTTCATTCAGGCTTTATTAATGTCCTTAAACTCATCTGCGTTCACTAAAATTATACAAACTTGTCATGACCTTAAAATGGCTTGTTGGTCATTCATCCATTCATCCAGCTATTTTTCTATGTTGTTTGATCAAATTCAGTGTCACAGAGGAGCTGGAGCCAGCAGTTGGTAGGTGAAAGGCAGGGTACACCCTGGGCAGGTTGCCAGTCCTGTTGGTTATTATCGAATGGGAATCTAAGATTATGCTAATCTGGACCCATTGCATCTTCACCTGCTTACCTATTCGGCCCAGACTTGTCCTGGTTGTTAGAGGCTTGTGCCCACCAACTGGTGGTGCTGGCTATCTCCACTGTGCTGAGTCCCTGCAGTTAGCACCCTCTTGCTTGGTCAAAATACTCAACGGCTACTTCAAACAGGGCCCAAGGCTAACATTGGTATTATTTAATCTGTTCTCTTGAACAGCAGCACAACCCCTCATATTTCAGGGCTGCTAAATTTGGTCCTACGAGGGCAGCAATCCTGCAGTTTTTCAGTGCTTCCAAGCTCCAACACACTTGACTCAAATTAAATGGATTCAACAGCCTATTCTGCACAATGACTTATAAATATGAAGTGTGTTGAAGCAGGGAAAGATTAAAAACTTTCAGGACTGTGGTCCTCAAATTGAGTAGCCCCCCATTGTCATGATTAGTCTTTCCAGCCCAGGAGCATAGGGGCTGTTTGACCAAATCTTTCTGGGCGTGGTGTTCTGTAGATTCAAAACAGAAATCCCCAGCCATAGCACTGATGAGTGATTTTTGCTCACATGTCTTGCAACATACAAAGCGTCTTATAAGAATGTTAGCTAAATTAAAGCTAAGCAGCAAAGCAGGAGGGAAATTTTAGGATGTATTGTAAATTTCTTATTTCAAACTAAGCAATAAGATGTGTTTGGAAACACCCATATTTTGCTCTATTGAATAAAAACCACTTTATGTCATGTATTAACTTTTACATAATAAACTACTTTAAAGACGACTCGTTTGATGGCACAGTGACATCGATCATCTGCATTTCTGGTGCAGTCGCTTGTTTGTGCTTTGACAAGTTAAATCAAAAGAACGATGCTATTATCATGTCTGTCCGAGTCTAATTAATTAAATATTAAATTAATTCTGTTTAATTAGTAAGACCAGAAGCTTCCTGAAATGTCTTAGTTGCCTGACAACTATGAAACAATGAATTCATAGCTACCAATGAAAGGCAAAATGTTCTACATGAACTGTGTGTTTACTGTCCTCGAGTTGGCATTTATTCTGCAGTTTGTTGAATGTAGTTTTTTGTTGCTGTTGTTCTGTGGCTGCGTTCACTCTGCAGGTCTTAATTCTCAAATCTGATTTTTCCCTAAATCTGATTTTTGGGTGGTCATTCACATTATCATTTCAATAACTTTTATCACACTTAAGTATGAACAGTACATGACCTGAAGTGACACACATGCGCAGAGAAAAGCACAACATCACGCAGTATTTGGTGTTTATGGAAGTAAATATGGATGCTTCACATGTTTGTGTATCAATTTGGAAGTACGTGGACAGTCACAACCAACAAAAGTATTCCTAATTGATGAATTAAATTATTTAATATTGCCATGATTCGATATTGCCGTGTTTTTCTTCCATCAGCACAGAATTTTGACGTTTGTCTCATTTCTGTGATGTACAAGTCAGATGAAATGCAGCATGACTGTTCAGACTGAGGTCTCTTCGACACAGATCGAATACGTGTAGGACAGCATATAAAGCGGCTTGGGTAAGATTTTTAAAAATCAGATTTCTGTTGTTCAGACTGTCATTAAAACATCCGATGCGAGTCAGAAATGGGGGGAAAAAATTGAGCTGCAGTGTGTGAATGTAGCCTCTGTCTCTTCTTCCTCTTTTATTTATAGCTCAAGCTTGCTTTGTCACTCCACTGTTCTTGTGTCACACCTGGTTTTCAGTTACTTCTTGCCACACCTGCTCCTCAGTATATATTCAGTAAGTTTTCTTTTGCTCAATGCCAGTTCCTTGCCAAACATCCAGTGATGTGCTCACGTCTGAGTTTTTATTGCTGTTGGTTTAGAGTGTAGCATGTGTTAATCCAGTCTTTGCAGGACCTTCTGTTTGGTTTATGATAAAGTTTTATTTTTTTCACCTGCTCCCCTCCCACCTGTTTATTGTTTGTATGGGTCCTCCATTATTTTACTGTGGACTGTAGCAGCTGTTCCTTAAGATGTTCATTCACATTCCTTCTGGGCCTCAGTTTTTGTTTGGATAATTGACCAGAAAGTGACCAGAAAATAGGAATTTGATTGAGCCTTACAAATAGCACAAGTTGACCAGGAAACCCTGAGCTTCTTCAGAAACATGGTGATTAAAATAAAATAAATCATGTTAAAAATCCAAACTTTTTAAATGATTTTTAGATTTATCCCATCTGTAAATTATTGAATTATACTGACACTATAAGTGATGAATGGTGCTTCTTAATTGTGCTGATATTTATTTTTTCGGTTTCTCTGGTTTTACTAATAAAGTTCAGGCTGCTATGAGTGATAGCACTTTACACAGTCATCCCCTAAACCTCATGAAACAACCAAGACTGTGTTTAAATGTGTGTGGTGCGTGTGTCTGTATACTTTTTTGTGTGTCTGAACATCGGAGTGGTAGCATTTCCTCACCGAGCACTTTCACGACTTGTTTTCTTGTGCTACTATTTGTGTCTACATGTACATTTGCATATGCTGTGAGGTATCTTTCATATGCACATGCATTTCAAGCTGGCTCTCACTCACACACAGAGTCCAGTGATATGAAGCTCATGAATACTCGTGCAGCAATTATGGGAAACCAACTCGCAGTTTCTGTGCCTCAGTGATGGCTGGAAAAGAAGGCAGAAGTTGTGCAGGGATGTAAGTGAAAGCAGTTTGCCCAGTTTAGAATATGACAGGTTATACGCTGTTTTTTTTTTTTTTGTTTGTTTGTTTTTTTTTGTTTTTTTTTCATTAGATAAGTGAAAAGCAAAAACCCAGTGATAGCACGCAAGCACCAGCTATGATTTATGTTCACCTCTGGAAAGAGAAAAGTAGAATTTATGGCTTTCTCATCTGGCCTAATCTTCACTGTATGCTGCAAAGCCCGAGCAATGCAGCAAGCTTAGAGGGAGAGGCAAAGTGAGGCTGAAAATTGTCCTCTACACTTTTTCTAGTTAGTTTTTTTTCTCTCTTTTTTTCTCCCTTTCTCTCACTTAGTAACCAACTCTATCACATTTTGTCCTTGTCGGTTTTCTCCCCTCCTGGAAGCTTACATACACAGGAGCAGCCATACATACACAAGCTCTGGTGGGCAGGTACGCTACGCACACAAACACGAGCTCACACATAAAGTGAGATCTGCTCAGCCCCTCAGCGACACCTTCGCTCCTTTCGCACCAATTTTCTCACACTTTTCATTCCCCATGTCTTCTCCTTTCCTTCGCTCACTGCTTCACTCTGCACCTCCGCCCTCAAACGCCTCCACATATAGATCTTTTCTTTTTATAGTCAAAGCTATAGTCCCTATGGCAACATCAGAGTTGATGATTGCCAAGGTGTACCACATCAGATCACATAAAATATCACAAGAGGTGTTCTTGTACCTGTGCCTGTTTTTTTCCCCATCATGTCACTGTTTTCTATTAGCAATAACTCTTTCTGTGATTAATCAAGCTGGAGTGTGATAATCAACCTGTGGCCAGGCCCTACAAAAGAATCTCAAAGTCGGGTGTGTGTCACAAAGCAACAAATTAAACATTTATAGACACTTAAAATGGAATATTTGACAAGAATCATTTATCACCTCTTCTGTATGTGCATCTAATTTGCATGAGTCTTTAGTGTGTAGGATGTTGTGTGTGTACAAGCATGTCACAGGCAAGTGTGAAGCTGTAACAAGTCCTGACAGGGCAAAATCATTTGGGGGTGCAGATGATGTGCTTTTTTTATCAAGTTACACAGTGACAACAGAATTCTAAACTGTCAATTCCTATTAAAGTGTTAGCAGGGAACCCTGTCTACTCTCATTCCACATCGATTCTTATGCAGGTAGAGCGCAGAAAAGATGGAGGAAATGAGGGGGAAACACTGTTTTCTGCATTAACTTAAGGTGAAAAAAAATTGTCACACTCGAACTCATTTACTCAATTCAACAGTAAATTCGTGCTGCAAGAGAAGGAAGAAGACGGAGGGGAAAAATAATAGGATGTAGAGCAAGAACAGAAAGGAAAACAGAAAGAGCTCCACAATTTCATTTGAACCTCTCATTCAAAAACCTCTCCAAAGCCGTCCCACTGTAATGCCAGCATTCAGGCTGCCCGCCAGTGAAAGAAGGCGAAAACAGGAGGAGATAAAGAAGAGGTGGGCTGGTGTGAAATGGATCAAACAATGGATGTGAGAAAAGCATTGCTGTTCCCAACCAACGGCAGGCAAATAAGAAAAGGCATGGAGGAGGAGCGGGGGTGTGTGATAACATGCGGCTTTCAAAATGTGTTTTATAACTAGCTTTATGGACAACAGGTCTTCAGAAAGTTAAACAAAGTATTTTCAAAGGTAGTTAAAGCACAAAGGGAATTATTTTCAATCAGAGAAGAAATTCAGGAGGAATCTGTGGATGAAAGCTCAGACAAAAATAATGACCAGGCTATAAAGCTGGGATTATTTTGAAGCACACCAAGCCAAGAATGTTGCTCCATGCTGATAAGTGTGTGTGTGTGTGTGTGTGTGTGTGTGTGTGTGTGTGTGTGTGTGTGTGTGTGTGTGTGTGTGTGTGTGTGTGTGTGTGTGTGTGTGTGCCTGTCTATCTTTTTATTTCTTCTTCTTCTTCTGCATATGCCTGAACGGTGTGCATGGGCTGCCTTGATGAAGGAATCAAGGACAATCAGAGAGCCGGACAGAGAGGCTTGCCTCCTTTCATCTGGCTTTGTGGAGACATAATGATCCTGCAAGACGCTGCTGGGACAGCAGCATCACAAAGCAAGCAGCAGCAAACACTAAGGAGAAAAAAGCCCACAAAGGTTCCTTCATCATTCCTATGGTGGTTTTTTTTTTAAAGGGAATTTAAGGTTAGGAAATAGACAATTCATAATTAAACATGTAAATTCAGCTGTTCAAATTAATCTGGCACAATTATTCTATTTTTGCAAGAAACTAAAGCCTGACAAGACTTTCAAAAAACTCTCTGCATGTGAGAAAGTTAGGTCTGCTGCAGTGCTGCATCATCTCATGGCATTTTAAACATTAGACGTCTAATTTGCTATGATGCACACTGCAGCCACACTGTTGTTGCTACTAGCCACCCAAGTGCTGCGGTGTAACAGCCAAAGAAAACACAGTCTGTGCCAATTCATAATTCATCTGGATGTTTTTCTTCCTTTTTTTTTTTTCTCAGTACTTCTTTTGCTTCAGTCCACTCAGGCTGACTGCGGCATGCCACTCAATCCCAGCACAAACAACAGGGCCAGGCCGCTGTGTTGTCAGAAAATACTCCCCTCACCCTTGATCTGACGGGAAACAGATTGCCCATCTCCGTTTGTCTGTAGAGATGAGCGGGGATAAAGAAGAAGAATTACAACAAAAGGAAAGAGATTGGGATGTTTCACTTTATAGCCTCTCTTTACCCTCACACACAGACACTGATCTCTGTGCAAAATGTTTTACTCCAAAAGAAAGGTTTAATGTTCGGCCACACTGTATGTCAAGATGAAGAACTATACAGGTAGAAAAGGTGGAAAAATACTCACTGTGACGTGCAGACATTAGAGGAGATTAAACATGAGGGCAATCCGTGTGGGGATTAGCCATTTATCATTTTATAGACTAACCTGAAAGTTGTTGTCAAACAGGGCTTGGGACAACATCAAATCACGCTGCACTCTGGGTATTTCAGGGGCTTCCAGAGCGACTATCATGTGTTAGGTGACAAATGTCCAGTCAAATATAAAAAAGCAGTCAACAGCATGGAGGTTGAAAAAGAGGCAGGGAACAGGTCGATGATAGAGAGGCTCAACTTAAAATATAACTGGGACATCATTTAAGCTATTTATGTCAAATAAATAATTACGGTTATTCTAAAAAGGAAATCAAGTGATAAGTAATCTAGGTTTAAATAAGTAGTAAAATCTTTTGGTCTCTTGTATATCACCAAGGTAACGGATTTTGTTCATTTTCTATTCCTGATGGAAACATTTAAAATGAGCATTTTCCTTTTTTATTTTTTAGTATTTTAAGACTTCTTGATATTTGCTTGACAGTCACTGAGTGACTTGTAATTTCACCCCGATCAAGATATCTTTCTTTATGACAAAAAAAAAACCTCTGCTCCTTATCTGATTCCATTTCTAGGAGTCGCCCTACTGCAGTAATAATGTTAATGGAAGAGTGTGAGCTGCCTTCGTTGCTTCAGATGCTGTAAAATACTTATGGGACTCAATAAGTCGATGAAAAGAAAATTTCACCTGAACTGTAGAAGCTTTAATGGAAATGTGGGGGGTCTTTCATTGGTTTACAATAATCCCAACTGTGAATTATAGTAAAATCAATGGTTTTAAAATAGGTTGTCCTCCTCGTGACCACTGGTCAAGCCTATTTTCCATGTGCTAAATGTTTCAAGCCTGTCAGTTAGTCTTTTGCTTTTTTCCCTCTCAATACAAAAACCCACTTTCTCTAAAGAATCACAGGGTTATAACCATATTTTGTTCAGCTAATGTTTCTATTGGCATGTCTCCATTCCAAGATGAGTGTTGTGCATGCTGAGATAGTTTGGAAAGCAGCTCGAGGTCGAGTGCCAGTGGTTCATTTGACATTAGCACTGGCATTTGGTGAGATGTAGACCCATCAGTTTTGCTCCTGCAGAGAAACTGAAAAATTTGGAGTGGCCCTTTCCTCATAGCTTCTTCAACATGCGGTGCTCATATCTGTTAAAAGATGTATAAACGGAGACCCAAACATCTTGACATTCAAATGAGATGGAAAAAAAATGAAGGCAATTGTAATGTTTGAAAAGAAAAGGACTGTAGCTGCAGAATGTAAAACAGAGTTTTTACAATAGCAGAGGAGGGATATTATGAGCAGCCTTCCTTGCGTCCCGGAGAGAGCTTCATGGAGTGCTTTCTCACTGTGATAATGAAATGACCTGGCCTGCTCTGCTCTACTCTCTCTCTCAAAAACACATCTGCGAGACGAGGGTGAAAATGAGAAAATCCTACCTCCTCTCTCGAGTTTCGTAAAGCATACTTTCAATATTCTTTTTCTCAGAGAATAATAGGAGTGTGAGTGACTGGACTTTGGTGTCCTTGTGAGCTGTGTGTGCATGCATTGTTTTTTGTGTGTCTGTTAGCTTGTAGTTGCCATTGCTGCTTTGAACAACTTGTAATAAACCGGATTTGAAGCACATTTGACATAACAAGTTTCTGTACAGAAATCCCATACAGTTGTCATTGTAACAGTGTTTTTGTAACTGAATTTTGTGGCTCTCATGCAGTGAAATCAATACAGTAAGAGGCAAAACTCAGATCAAGGACTTTGGTTTTGTCCCATTTTGAGGTAAAATCCAATAAGGCAATGTAGTCCCACACTGTTTGGACCTAATACTGTGGGCTTTGCTAGACACAGAGGCCGTGCCAGACTGATTCAGAAGAATGACTCACCAGTTTGGTACAGCACAGACTGCATGCAGACCATGAATTCCCTCAGCTTCTAGTTAACAGGGAATCTATGGCAGCACTGAGGCAGAGCGCTGTCATTGAGTTACATAATCAACAGAGGCGTGTGGCAAGTGTGTGCGCCCTCGTGCATTTGTGTAGCTGCAGTTCTTGAGCTGTCAATCATGTGGCATACCAAAGCCACTCTACAGCAAGGGTGCTGAGGTGGACTTTCACCAACAACGGAGCTTAGCATGTATGCGAGAGAGTCCACATGTCTCACTGGTGTTTTCAAAGGCGTGGATGAAGAGGCGGCTTCTCTTACAAAGTGAAAACCAAGGTATTAGATATGCCTGCAGCAAAAAAAGAGCCAATTTGAGGCTGTGCACATGTTGACTCACAAGGCTCAATTTACATATCTATTGTGCGTATGCCTATTTGTATCCTGTTGTATACTTCTATGCATGCTTGGTTGCTTTCTGCAGACTTATTTGGGATGGTTTATGTTGTGTGAGCCAGGCTTTGTATGTTTAAGCAGGCATGTCTGGTTATGTCAGCTTACCCACTTATGCTTGTTTGAGTGCGCACAAGTTTGCATATGTATTTTTGTATGTATATGTGTGCCTTTTGTGTTGATGACATTAGACTTAGGAGGGCTTCTCCTGCTCAATGCTGCCATCTGGCTTTAGCCAGCACCTCCGCAGACATCCTGGGGGAGCTTTCTGAGCGAGTCAGCGTCTGCTTTTAACAACTGTTTTGGGATCAGTTGTCCACTGGGCTGGTGCTAACTCACCCTATTATGAGCAGGATGATAAAACTGACCTTGAAGCAGTTATGGGCCTGGGATAATGGAAACCACTGATAGACGGCCCATGAAATGGCACTCAGCTCTCAGTGACAAAAGAAAATAATGGTTTAACCACTATACATGATTTTGAACAGTATCTAAAAATTCATCTGTGGACATGTTGTACACTAGGGCTCAACTAACAGTGACCAATTAATAGAATCAAACATTAATCTGCATTCACTATAATTTTGCAATTATTGTAGAAAAGCTGAACTATTATTATTACTTATTATATATTATTACACACAGCATAAAACAAACAGCTACTAAGATGTATATATATATATATATATATATATATATATATATATATATATATATATATAGATGAGAACAAAAGGAGAATGGAGGAAAATATTTAAAAGAGTTTTTTATTCCTTTTGTTTATTCTTTCAGTACTATCTAACCTCCAAGTAGTCTCAGTGCAGAGTGAAATTAGAACCAACAGGGGTCAGTGGATCATACACAGTAGCGTTCAAGTTAAAAACCTGCGCTTGCATATAAAACTCTACAGAGGTGGAACACAATTAGGTCAGACTGAGGCCAGACCATTTGTATGGGTCATGGTAAAAGTGCTCATATGTATGCAGGCTTATAGGCCCCCTGGGAGCATTGTGCTGACCTTGTCCCATACTCCGATCTATGTCCTCATCTCCCCCCTATGCCCTCTTTTCCTCATTCTTCCTCCTCCCCCTCTCCTTTTTTTTATCACCACATTTCTTCCTCGTCAAACACACTACCACACACCACTATTTCTTTCTAATGTGTTTTTAGCTACTGTAGTTTCTCTTTTTGCCCCTCTTATGAATCCCTTCTTTCTCACGTTCTCACTTTTTACTAATGTTTAGCTCCCTTTTTCTTCCATTCCCTGTTTTCTTTATCCCCACTTGTCCTTTTTCCATATCAACAGCCAGTCTGATAAATAATGCATCACAGCACATTAAAAACATTAGTAGGGTTCTCTTGGCTGTCAAAGAGAGGGAGGAGATGAGGGAGAGGAAGGAATGGGTAACTCCATTTTAAATCAGTGTTGTAGAGAATGATGGGATTTAATATTAGCAGCAGTAAAAAGGGTGAAGGTCTGAGCGTAGTTTGTGCTTGTGTCCTTGTGTCCTCATGCTCAAAGGTTTTTGCCTTTGGTAAATCATCTGAAACTTGCAGACTCATACAGATGATGACTGTATCAGCAAACTCAAAGGAAAATATTTAATGACATTTTGCAAAACAGATTCTGCATCACAGAAAGCCTTGACCTTTTCTCTCTCCCTTTTATCCCTCACGTTCACAATCTTCTCCTCTCCTCTCCTCTCCTCTCCTCTCCTCTCCTCTCCTCTCCTCTCCTCTTCCTCCTGGCAGCGTGGCGATTGGCATTATTAAAAATTGATTGGTGGCGAGCGTTTAGCAGGGTGGCGAGGCGGAGAGGAAAATTTTGACAGGCAGGAGTGAAATGAAAGGAGAGCCTCAGCGGACACAGTGTGGAAAGGTCTCAGTGGGGGAACAGAGAGATGTGTGTGTGTGTATGTACTTTTATGTGAAGCTAAGAGAAGAGCTCGAACTGTTTGCAGTGCAGCCCAGTAGTTTGAAAACTCACTCAATATACTGTTAGCTCCGTATGCATGTATTGCTTTTGTTTATGAGTGTGTATGAATCTACCTTACCCCAAAAAATTAGGATGATGCACATGTAGCTCTGTTGACCCACAGTTACCTCTCCACCATCCTCTCTCATTCTCTTCCTCTCTCTGCTTTTTCCCCTCTCCAACCTTCTCTCCCCTTTCATCTCAGATCAAATAATATTTCCAACCAGCTTCTCCCCCAGTGGCTATAAGTGCTACAGCTTTGGAGATTTTCAATACACTTTACCCGTAATTTGGCTGAGTGATTTCAAAAAAGTTGATTGTAGAGGGGGAGGGTAAAAGCATGTGCCATTACATGATGCTAACTGCTCTCTTTGTCTCGTCTTTCCTCTTTTTCTCTTCCTTTCTTTCTGTTAATTGTTCTCCCCTTGTTTCTCTTTTTCTGTCATAGATGAACAGACCAATCCAGGTGAAGCCAGCAGACAGTGAGAGTCGAGGAGGTACTGTATGCCCTTCTTTGGTTCCTTCCATCTCTCCTCCGCCTCTCTATGTCCTAGCCCTACAAACATGCTGCCTGCATACATCAGCCTCACCATTATTTGTCCCGTTAGACGATGCCCTGCACTTCAACGCACGCTGACAGCGCAGCATGTCCGGACCCTCCAGTACTCAAAACACATTAGTATATAACCACAGCTCTTCCTAGCCAGCTCAGCCTCCAGCTCCTAATTTGGAGTTTCTGATGCATGTACAGGACATACATACATACGCAGAAGCATGCGCTGCTTGTTGTGCTTTATGCTGCGTATAAAAACTTGTCTGCAACAAAGCCAGTCCTATTTCACTCATGTCACAAGTTTGCATTAATCAAAAAAACTGCAGATTATTTAAAGCAGATGTGCATGTCTAGTCTGGTATTTTCTGCACTGGGCTTTATTGACAGCCAAGACTGCTTGGAGCAAATTTTCTGTGTCTAGACATGTAGTGACCCACTCTTGACATCAATCAATGGACTGCACAAGACAAGATTGAAGAAGTTTGACCATTTTCGGACAGTTTTTCAAACTTTCCATTGTTAATATAATTGGCACCAGAGTGATTCTGTAGCTACAAGAAAGAGGGAAAGAGGGAAGGAAAATAATAGAGCGTGCAAGTAGCTAACAGTTGATAAGCAGTAGAGGCAAAGGGAGAGAGAGGTGTTAGCCTGTAAAGAAAATAACCTTTAAAGAAAGGAGGAGAGCCTGCCTGACATCCTCTTCCATTTAGTCTGCTGGTTTTTGGAGGCTGATTGATGGAGCAGGAGGTAAGAGAAGCAAGCACTGACTGAGAAGAAGAACAGCACAAGCAATCCAAGTTGTGCATACGCGTCTGAACTGGAGGTCTATTTCTTTCTGTATGTACTCAGCTCACTTCTCTGCCTCTCATCCATTCACCACACTTCTGCATTTCAAAGCAACACACTGTAATGGCAAGGCATTACACTTCTAATAGCAGTCAAGCATGAAGAAGTCTTTTAGTTGAGTGCAAGCACAAATAAAACAGCTTAAAAGAACTCAATCCTGCTCAGGTATAAGGACATGCACAGTGCACCTAAAGTATCAAAGGTAGATATATGCATTATGTTAAAGAATATAATTGTTATTATACCATGGTCTGGGTGAATACTTGATTCTGATTGGCTGATTGGGGGGGTTACATTAAAAAGTGATAATGAACATCTGTAAAAGAAGTTTCAGTCAAATAGACTTATTGTTGTAAATTATTGCGCTGACTAAACGGCAGTTGGTAACCGTGGCAACAGAAACTCAGATGCTGGGCTGCAGACGTGCCAGATCAGAGCAGCCTGCAGGCTTATTGAACATGTAGGAAACTATCTGTGGACTTTAGCTGTGTTCGAATGTGCACCCTACTCCCTACATAGCACCCTATATAGGGGCCACGCATTTTGTCGGAGTGTCCGAATGTCCAGAGAGGAAAAAGTAGGGCACTCAAAATTACCCACAATGCATCTTAAAAAGTAGTGAGCATCGATGGTCATTAGACGGGTCAATATAGACCACAATGCATTGCGGGCAGAAGCTCAACATGGCGCCACAAGGCAAAAAAATTGAGCTGCGTGAAATTACCTATTAGCAAACAAATAAAGAATAAAATCCAACATAAGGAATAAAAATAAAAATATTTACACACAACTTTGGCTGCCGTGGTGATGGCAGTAGTCACGTGGTTTGCGGCGAGGAAAAAATAGGCAGCTTCATGTCCGAATCGCCAAATCGCCAAGAGAATGAGTGCACTATGTAGTGTGCTACGTAGTGCAACCCTACATAGGAAACGAGGGGTTAGGGAGTAGGGTGGACATTCGGACACAGCCTTTGACTGTTTGAAACAAATGTTGCATCATCCTCTGGACACACACAAGCTGTAAGAGCTGCACCCACCCTCTGAAATGTTTGTGTCACGTAACTTTAACTGCGGCCGACCGAGCTGCAGGTTCTGTGTCAGGTCCGTGGTATAAGCGTCGGATGGTTCACGCCTCCGCGTCGTCCATTAATTTATGATAACGGCCACCTCGTTGGGCATTATCCCTTACTTGTATAATAACTTTAATAGGATGTTGCACTTGGTGTAAGTGACATTTAGCTGCTGCAGCAGATGAGTGCTAGAATTTAATATTTCATATACTGTCACATCATGTAATCAAGTTCCTAACCTGCATCTAACCAGTGAGGTTTTTATTGATAACATTTTCTTGTGAAATAATAATTATACCTTTTAATATCACTTTTTTTAAAAAGTGATATGGTATATATGGTCTTAATGAAAATGGTCAAAATTACTGGCCAAAAAAAGATTGTGGAGAACCATATGTTAATTATAATTTCTGTTATTATTATTATTATTAGTAGTAGTAGTAGTAGTAGTAGTAGTAATAGTAGTAGTAGTAGTAGTAGTAAGATCAGTATTTGGGACAATCATCGGGAGCCTTAAAGGGGGTTTACTATGAGGTGAGATATGTTGAAAGTTGGTGTTTTCAGGGTCATGACGGTGGCTTTCTTTCTTTTACCTGGTCGCATCACTATGACAACTCATTACCTGCTCCAGGGTGTTTATATTGGAATTAAATGATCTGCAGAAGAAAATTACCATCCTTTCATTGATTTTTGACCTGATGATATCCCAGACAGCAAAATCCAACTGAAACATTTACACCATCAGGCAGAAGTATTTAAAGTTTATGTCTAACATTGTAAAACAAAATTAAAAGTGCTTAATAAAGGTTGAATAACTGCCAGTTTGTCAAATAACTAAGAGAAAATTTATGATCTAACCATCATTTTAGAAGTCAACCAGTGTACTTCATTTACATGTTTATTAAATGTTGATTAAATTGATAAATGAAGTCTTGATCATTTAACAGAAGAACAGGTATTCCTACTGATACTAAATTTATCTCAGTAGAACTTTGATCCAGTAGCCTATTAATATAACAGTGGAGGGATATGAGGGAGACACATGGTCATGTGATGTGTGTTTATGAGAGAACTTTACATAATGTTGAGACTCTGGTGTATAATAATTTGCTCTCTTGCTAAATATTACTGAGTGTGCATGCATGTTAAGTCCTTTGTAAAAGAGAGATGTAATATTTATTGTTGGCTTCTCTATAGAATGGTAAGCTTTGGCCACCAGTGAGTTGTGTTCTATTAATGTGTATGTGTCCAAAAAGATGTGAGGGGGAAGCGCTTTTCAAAGTGTGTCTGTGTGTCCTGTGTGTGTATGTTTCTGTGTGCGTCCTCCAACACTGATGTGTGCTACAATCTTGTAAACACTCGCCATACCAACCCACCCCCCTGTGCAAGGCCAGAGCGCAGATTAGTCTTGTTGACTCGGCAAGGACACCCTGTTAAGCCCAGGCAGCGGGGAACAGACCATCGGCACAGATGCACGCACACACAAACACACTCACACGTACGCACTCACACACACTACGCACACATTAATTTGCAGAGCACATTCAGAGGCAATTGCTCTGAGGCTCATTAATTTCCAAACATATACATCCATTTCCACAAAGCTCCGATTTTTATGTAATGTAAGAACAGAAAACAGCCGTGCGTGTCGACACATCTGCTACTGGTGGGAGCCAACGCACTTTCCATGTGTGCTCCACAATTCCCCTCAAACTCTGATTCCGTGACTTGTCTGTCACATGTTGGCACTTGTGAATCTTTGCTGGACTTCAGTATGCCTATATTTCATTAATGCTCATGTGTGACGGATCTGCATCTGATTATATTATCTTCCAATTCCTTTTTTTTTTTTCGAGGGTGGGGGGGGGTAAAATACTTATTTGGCATTCATGATGGCTGACATGAGGTCCACAGAAGTTAGAACCCTTCTCTCCATTCTTGCAATAATGTAGCTATCAGCTGGTCTCAACCCAGTCTTTGACTGATGGATATAATTTATAGCTGATGCAGATTACATAACAATATGCTGTTTTTGTAAATGAAGCTCAACCAGAAAGACTGTAGACCCAAACATAGGCTCTGGTAAAATCTGAATCGTGGTCTTATCTGAGGACAGAAAACACCAACGCATCGGTCTTGTCTCCAGCATGACACCTGTGACAGGCAAAATTCCTCATCTATAATAAGAAGATTCCTTTGCTTCTTTGAAAAGAATCCTGTCAGATTAGTGTGACAAGCAAGACCCACGGATTGTCACACGTCTTTTTCAGTTTATATCTATGTCCGACAAAACGTCTATTGAATCGGTTGCATGGATATTACATGAATGATACAATCTCGACCTCATAATACAGGCTCATTTTTACTTGCTGGTCAATAAAAGATGTTCCTGTCACATAAACACTTTCTAACCTTCCACAGAGATTTTTTTTTCTTCACTTGTTTCTGGGGGGTGTATTTTCATTGTAGTCATAGTATATGTTGGGAAATCAGCAGGAGGCCTTCCACAATGAAAGGAGAGAGATTTGATACTTAAAACAATAAAGCGCAGCCCAAATTGGAAAGAGGGATGCTTTGCATAGCCTGTTTCTGTCATGGCATTATTACAGGAAAGCAGTCCAGATGGTACAAGCAAAATGCTGCAGATGAAGTCCGGAAATAATTGAATAACTGCAGCGTTTACTCACTGTACTTTGAAGAAGTGTAGACTATCATATTAGCCTCTTAAGTGTAGAGCTGCTATACAACTGTAAGCCAAAAACGGCTTGGCAGCTCAGTCTGAATGTAAGAGAAATATTAACTAGTAACAACATTCTTTTTATTTTAATTATGAAGGGATTAGACACATGCGTAAAAACAAATATTTATCACAGAAACAGTACGCTGAACAAATAGTACAATGTGAACTTTGCCATGTGTGAAGACTGAAAAGGAAAGGCCTTCCAAGAATTAATCATAATCTACAGCTAATCTGTAATGGACAGCTGTTTGAAAAGCATTAGATGCATCAGGAGTAAGATTTGTTTTCAAACAGAAACTCTATTTTAAATCTAGTGCATTAATATTGCACAGCAGTACATCACTGAATGAGAAAAACCCAAGAATTGCATCGTTAGTGGCAGCAAAATTCAATATATTAAAGCTTTATGTAATTAATTCATTTAGCATCGCTCAGTTACTTATGAATTAATAGCATGGCTCATTTTTTAAAACAGCCAAGAATCTATGAAAAAAGCACAAAATGGGTTTTTAACAATTTAAAGTTGTTTTTGGCATCATCTAACTGACTCCTTGTAGGTTTGATTCCTTTTTTTTTTAAGAACCTCTCCTTGGTAATTTCTGTATTCATATCTAAGGCTGAACAAAAACTCTTCCATCTGAAGACATCTCTGATCCTCTGATCATTACCTTCCCCTCAGAAGACAGAAAGCTCTTTGTGGGCATGCTCAACAAGCAACAGTCTGAAGATGATGTGCGGCGCCTTTTTGAGTCCTTCGGCAGTATCGAAGAATGCACCATCCTCAGAGGTCCCGATGGAAACAGCAAAGGTGAGTTTATAGCTGTTTATGACTTTGAGCCAGCAGAGTCTTTCACAGGCTACTGCACAGAAATGATTTGGCCTTTCAAAGTTGGTGACTTTGCAAAGTTCTTCTTAAACTCTCATGTAAAGTGACGTCAAAGCAGTTTCTTTTACAATTGTCAGAGGAGTCGTTGCATAAGAATATTGTTGATTCTGTGAAATCTGACTGAAGTTCAAATGGAAAACTTTGGCAAAAGCAACGAGTGATAAAAACCAATAACACTTTACACTTTACAGATGGACCCCATTAACCTCATGAGCCAACTTTTACATGGCTCTGATTAAAGAAAAAAACAGAATAAACCTCATTATTAACCACTGGACCTCAAGTCATGCTAGAAAAATCTCCTTTCAAAACATGTTGTCAGAGTGTTACACAAGTTCACTGCATGAAGTTCATGAGTGGGCTTAGCAGCCAATCAATGAGGCCCAATGATAACTAAGCCTGATGATTACAGTGCGCTTGATCACTCAGATTCCTCGTGAAGCTCCATTAACAAGGCTTCATCAGCCAGCTTACTCAGCTAAGAGAGCTCAATAATTACTGAGAATTTGATCATTCAAATTCATCAGCGGCTCTTGTCAATAGTAAGTGACACCAGAACGCTGTAGCATTTCAGCCCCATCAGAGATGTTGTGCCAGGTTTAGTCTGCTTACTGAACATCCAATCCAAGTTTCCACAGCACAGAAGGCTGTCATAAAATCATTGTTGTTGTAATCTTGATGGAAGCTTATCTCAGGTTAAAAAAGTTAACCCCCCTTTTTTTGTTGTTGTGTGTGTGTGTGTGTGTGTGTGTATCGCCTGACTCATTTTCTCCTCTTTCTCTGCAGGCTGTGCATTTGTAAAATACTCCTCTCACGCTGAAGCTCAGGCGGCCATCGGTGCACTACACGGCAGCCAGACGATGCCTGTGAGTATGCCATAACTGTGTAAGAAAAATTAAGTGTGTGAGAGGGGTGAGTCACACGGAGAGATGAGTCAAATACCATTTAATTAACTTCCTAAAGTTAAGTTATACTTTATTAATCCCAGTGAGGAAATTTGTCCTTTAGATATGACCCATCCAAAATTTTTCAGGGCAGTGAGCACCAACTGTAGCTCTTAGGCCACTGACTTGGCAGGAGATAGGATGTGTGTGCAGCATGTGTGTGCAACTACAGACACAAGCTTATGTCTCGCATTTATTGAACTGCAGTTATATGTACTGCCTGGCGCCTGTGTGTGTGTGTGTGTGGGTGGGTGGGTGCACAGGGTGCCTCATCCAGTCTGGTGGTGAAGTTCGCTGACACGGATAAGGAGCGCACCATCCGCCGCATGCAGCAGATGGCTGGTCAGATGGGCATCTTCAACCCTATGGCCCTGCAGTTTGGAGCCTACGGAGCCTACGCTCAGGCAAGACCCACAAACCTTTTTTTTTTTTTATCCACAGTTATTTATACAATGAGCCATGAAGATTGTCCTAAAGCCCAGCTCATATAAATATGGAGAATTTGAGGTCATGTAAATATATATATATATATATATATATACACACACACATATATATCTATATATGTGTGTGTGTGTGTGTGTGTGGGAGTCAGGTATTGGGGGAGTTAATACCTGGTTTCTACCTATTAGCCTCTGCTTCCTGCCTATATTCTGCATCATTTCACTTTATAGCCCTACTCCTTCCTTTTAACTGTCTTTTTTAACTCAGTAACCTCAAACTGTTTTATTGCTCTCTATCCTCCTTATAATCCCTCTCTCCTCATCCACCTGCAGGTGCAGCAGCAGGCAGCATTGATGGCATCTGTAGGCCAAGGAGGCTACCTCAGTCCTATGGCAGCCTTTGCTGCTGCCCAAATGCAGCACATGGCCACCATCAATGGCCTCCCAGGAGCACCGCTGACCCCGACGTCAGGTAACAATGGGTTAAGATTCAAAATTAAAGGACAGTTCCCAGTTTCCATCAACCAGTCATCCAGCACATACTGTTGCATATTTAGTGGTTGCAACACTATGTATTTATTTTTCTTAGTTTTTAATGGGATACAAGCGACTCCAGCAAGATGTTATGTAGTGCCACGCTAGGTTGGTTTAAGGCATTTGAAACTGTTTCTTTCAGTGGCTGCAATGGAGGGAAAAGGATGTGCAAGCAAGCAATTTAAACAGGAGCGTCCTAAGTTAATAATGAGCTGATTAAAATCAAATGCAAAAAGGGAAATTATTGTTTATGTCTAACAAACATTTGGTCATTAATTACACATTATGGCACTTAAAGAAGTTTGATAGCGAGAAACTTTAAAAACAAATTTAGGAAATAAATAGTCTTTTAATATAAAGTGTACTTGTCATTCTAAGTCAGCGTTTACCATCTTATATCTAATGTGTTAATATCTCTTTGAATCTGTGGTGTTAAATGAAAAACTGCTCCCATCTTATTACGCCCCTGATTGTGCGGAGCCATGATCGCTCATTCAGCACAGCTGCTTCTCACATTTCAGATTGTTACAGATGACAGCAAAAGCTCAATGATGAGGCAAAAGCAATGTATTTTACAACTGCCAGGAACAGATTTATAATCAGATTTCTACTAAAATATGTCAAAATAATTCATTGGAAAATGACTACGATGGCTATCCAATATAACAAAAACCTCATGTGTATTTTTCTGTCAAATTTACTCATGTCGACATACGTATGTGGACCAGAATGTAGATGAAGAAAGGGTGGAGAAGATTTGTGTTATGACTATATGCAGTACTGCTGAACCAGAAAGACAAAATTCTGTAGCAATGACCAAAGTGCTGTGGACTTTAATTGTCTCAATGGCGTGAACTATAATTGTCTCTAGATGTAGTAAAGGATTTCTGACTTGTTTGATATCAGCACAGTTTTCCTTATTTTCCAACACAATGTCTGAAAATCTGAACCAATGGTTGCTGTGTAACCCCAAGGCCCTTACTGGTACAAGAAATCAGCTCTGACATTTAGTGTCTTAGTCAGCCCACTGGGCCGGCCCCTCTGACATTTGCAAGAGTGACTAGGTGGCCAGTCAAAGTAAAACTTTTCCATAAGGTTTGGTGGAAAAATACATTTGGACGCTTATCTGTTTTTATGACTGCAGGTGGCAGCACTCCCCCAGGCATCAGTGCCCCCACAGTGACCAGCATCCCCTCTCCCATCAGCGTAAATGGTTTTACTAGCATGCCACCTCCCCAGGCGAATGGGCAGCCACCTGCAGAAGCTGTCTTCACCAATGGGATACATCATTACCCGGGTAGGTCTGATCATCTCAGGGGCATGTGTGCACACATATGAAAGGAATCTCAGACACAAGCGTATTTATACATTTTAGGAAGCGCTTGATAAATATAGTGTTAAACTGTGACTTCATTACAGTGAAGCTCTATGGACACTATACTAGAAAGTGTGCATGCTGCCAGCTTACATGCGTGAGTAGCCTTGAAGCATGTTCAGGGGGCCGAGGCCAAACGAATGCAGCCCACAGACAGCGAGCATGTCGGGGAGATGAGTGTCTGGCAAAGGTGTTTATAGGGCTTCTGGAGCTTGAGTATGTGCTTGTGTCATGAGCCATGGCTAGTGCCTCATTGGTTCTGTTTGTGAAGAGGTGGAAGAAAAATATGTCTACTTTTTTTACACTCTTGTCTCCCCAGTGTTGCAGGAGGTGGTTTTTAGGGAGGACTCAGAGAAAAACGGCTTGGGCGTGGCTCCGAGGAGTTGTTTTGGGGTTCAGGGTGGCTGCTTCCTGTCTTCTCTCTCTGAAGGTAGCGCTCTTCCCCCACCCTCCCTCACCTCATTACATAATGGGCTCAAAACGGTCAGAAAGATTTTCAGCCTTTTAAGACTACATTAAGCAGGCATCTCAAAATCATTTAAAGCATCTAAAAGAAACAAAAGAAAGTTCATTTAAACAAGGATCTGCATGTTAGAAAGAAACTATTGAAAATGACAAATATTTCTATAGACAAGGACATAAACTTAAAATACCTACATAGTTTTTCATGTAGAATTCTTATCTATTATATTATGTTTCTAAAAAGATATCTCTTATCAAATAGTTATTCTTTTCTCACGTAAGGCATAGCCCCAGGATATTTAGGCAAAGAAAGTGGATACAATAATATAAGTTCATAATTCCAGAAAAATTTCCAAATATATTAAATATGCATCATTATTTTTTTTTAAGTTTTCATAAACAGAATTTTTAAAGAAAGCATAATATATAGAGAGATAGAGAGAGAGAGACAGACAGATAGATAGATAGATAGATAGATAGATAGATAGATAGATAGATAGATAGATAGATAGATAGATAGATAGATAGATAGATAGATAGATAGATAGATAGATAGACAGACAGATAGATAGACAGATAGACAGACAGACAGACAGACAGACAGACAGACAGACAGACAGACAGATAGATAGATAGATAGATAGACAGATAGACAGACAGACAGACAGACAGACAGACAGACAGACAGACAGATAGATAGATAGATAGATAGATAGATAGATAGATAGATAGATAGATAGATAGATAGACAGATAGACAGACAGACAGACAGACAGACAGACAGACAGACAGACAGACAGACAGACAGACAGACAGATAGATAGATAGATAGATAGATAGATAGATAGATAGATAGATAGAAACCAGATGTTCTACTGTTAAAAAAGTATTGCTAAAAAAACAAATAAATAGGTGCTGAATTTGAGCATTTACTGAAACACTTCTGAATTTTTTTACGTGTGTTTTGGATGGTGAAAAATATGTTTAAAATTTGAGTAGTTTTAAGCATAGCTTAGCTTAGCTAGCTTAAAATGCTCTGAAGCTGTGAAATGCAGAAAAGACAGTGACTAGTCAAAAGTACCTGACAAAACTCAACATTAGAAAATAAATTAATAAGCAGAAATCTCACTTTTAAAGCGCTCGAGATAAGGTATGTCTTGATTCAGCAAGGTCCAGTGTGGTGGCTCAAAAAGCAAAAATCTGATCATCCCCTATCACAACTGTGACCCTGCTCCAGGTTTGAAAAGAATATGATTTAGCATGCTGACGTTTTACAGGGATTCAGCCCTTACCTCTCTTTCTTTTTGGCTATTTGTGACTGTTTCAGTGTTGCTGTTAGTCCAGTGTGTTCAGTATTTTTTGGGTTTTATACGATATTGGGGTTTTCAATGTGTCCGTGGTTTTTGGTGTGTGTATGTGTTTTTTCTCAGTGGTTTCCTTTATTTGCATGTATCATATGTACACAGAGGAAGTTCTCAAGTGTGGCACAGCATTCATCATAAGTACAAGTGTGTTAGAGTGCAGACAGATTGTAGACCTGAGACTTGATACCAACAGGTGTGTCCAGTGATGTGAGTGCTGTACTTGTTCTGTTGAATATGTGAAGAATAAATATAACTCAGGATTTGTGTGATAGGCAGAAAATACTCACTTTATTTTCCTGTATAAACCTGGAGCCATGTGTTTGTTATTTTTTTGCTTGTTTTTACTGTGCTCCTTCACATTTTTACTTTTCTGCCTTTCTAGAAAAACAAACTCTTTTTTAAAAACTTTGGGAGGAACATTAAGTTAAAAGGCCTTCACACACTGAAAGCAAAGTGAGTTGCCTCCACTCTGTTCGGCTCTCTAACCTTTCTGCTTTTCTTCCCCTGTCTGGTCTTCTCTCCATCGCTCTCCTCCCTTTCACCCTTGTTATATATTGCTCTTGCTTTCCCTCCTCCATCTACATTCTCCCTCCGTCTCTGCCTCACCTCTTTCCCTCTGCACGCACACACACATCCATCCATCTGTGCTCCCCTCCACCACTTTCTTCTTCCTCAACTCCACTCTGTGTCTGTGCTGAAGCAGCTCAAAGTCCCACTGCAGCTGATCCTCTCCAGCAGGCTTACACGGGAGTCCAGCAGTACGCAGGTCTGTCTGTCACTCTCACTGCAGAACTGATTTGAGTGTCTGCTCGTATGACTGGATGTGCATTTGCGCCTCTGATGGAGGAGGGGTGGGAAGGGAAAAAAGGAAGGCGAGGATAAAGATAAGCATTCCTTTGTACAAATTAGAATTTTGATCATGTAACATTCAGTGTTTCCGTCTCACTGCATCAGTTTATTCTCTCCGCTGTGTTGTGTGTGTTTGTGCAACATGTAGACTCTATTGTCTGTTATCTGATCGATTGCCTGCTGTGCACCTGCATATATCACATTGTTTGTAAGTATCGGAGTGTGTGCTGAAGGCATGACGGTTATCTGATCCGCTGTGTATGTGCGTTTGTGTGTGTCTCAGCAGCCTACCCCGCTGCATACGGTCAGATCAGCCAAGCTTTCCCCCACCCTCCACCCATCATTCCACAGCAGCAACGAGAAGGTAACGAACACTGGTCACAAACATTTCCTGATACAGTGTTTACGTCTGCTTTGCATCTTCTTTTAAGGTAGAATATCCTGGTAGATACAGACACGTAGCATAGTTAAAATAAATATTGGACAAACTGAAATTGCTCTCTATTTATTCTGTTTTTTGTTGAGTAATATCTAAATATGAAAAGTAACTATGATTAAACAATAAATTAAATAAAGGGATATGAATAAGTACTTCATACTCAGCTGTAAACCTCATGAACGTGATGACCCCTCAGGACACTCATGTCTGGGACATTACTGCCCTCTTGTGGAAAATATACAAATTAATGCAAAATCATTTACCAGCTATGACTGATTGGCATTATTTATTAGGCTTAACAAGTAACGTCTAAAGGTACTATTTAATGCTTTTAAAGATCGTTTAATAAGAAATACCAAAAAGTTGTAGATATAGAAACTTATCTCTCCGTTTTCCATGATTTTTTTTTATACATGAATAGTGTAAAAGTAAACTATAACTGCATTTAAAGATTAATTTATATGTGCATTTTTATTGTTCCATAACTAATGAGACTTCAGGACAACAATAAAAAAATAAAAGCTTGATAAAAACAAATGGTCTTTTACAGTAAATCTGACCCTTGCATGTTCACTGCATGGATCAGTTTAGCTTGTTTATAATATCAAAAGTGGTAAAACCTTAAAGGAGAAGAATATATGTGAAGTTGACACTGGAAGTTTAAAAATTAAATGAAAAATGGGAAACTGAGGAACACAAAATATAGTATTGTACTAGACAAAGAGAGGCAAAAAATTTTATCAGTAAAAAGACTGAACGTCTTCTTGAAAATGTCACAATTTTACCAGTAGTGAAACAAATTCAGACTAAAATGCAAATACGGGTATTTTGTGACAAAAAACTAAATTTGTGTTTATTTTGGCAGAAAGCTTTGCAGACATAATGTTAGGGCTGCTTTAAATATCAGATTTCACACCATACCAAAAAAAAAAAAAAAAAAGCTTTGTTTTAGCTTTGTTTTCTGTGTATTTGGAAGCAGAATATTTTACCGTAGCAAAAAGAGCAACTACACCTAATAAGGCAGCCAGATGAAATGGTAAACAAAAGGTCCACAGGACATAACATCTTCAATCAGTACAATCGATCACCTTTTTTATGCCAATAAAAAAAGAAGCTAACAATGTGCTCTTCATCTTTTATTTTCTACTCAGCACCTTAAGCTTATCCTGTTCTAACTGAAATTTCTCTTTTTGCATCTCCCATTTTTTTTTTCTTACTTCTGTTTCTGTCTTTGTCTCTTACCCCCCCCCCCCCCCCCCCCCCCCCCCCCCCCCCCCCCCCGCCATCCTGCTCCCCTACCCTGTTTTTCTCTCTTTTCCTGTTTCCATGCAGGACCAGAGGGTTGCAACCTGTTCATCTACCACCTCCCTCAAGAGTTTGGGGATGGAGAGCTGATGCAGATGTTCCTGCCTTTCGGTAATGTCATCTCCTCCAAAGTGTTTGTGGATCGGGCGACAAACCAAAGTAAATGCTTTGGTGGGTAAAAATTAACAAAACCAAAAGATTATTGGTTATTTCTATTTATTCTTTTATTTCAACTAATCACTTTTTGTGCCACAGTCAATAACCCCTCCTACCCTTGAACAGCCCAATGTTTTTGTTTTGTTTTTATTTCCTTTTCCAAAGTTATAGCAAGACATTTGGGATTTTTCTGTAGTTTTACAAAAACTGGCTTATACTAATAGTAAATTATGCTGAATGGCTGTTTTGATTTTGTCATTTATCTTTACAGCTGTTTTTTTTTTTTTTTCTAAAGCTCCAATTTCTTGAAGCATTTCATTTCTATGTGTATATATTGGAGCCGTTTTATTTTCACGTTCACTTGCCAGGATGACTCTCAGGATTCAACCATGTCCTTGAATATATCTTAAAATATAACAGATACAAACCTACTGTCTCATGTTATTACCAGTGACAGTGCTGTCAATCATAGTATTATTTGGTGGATCTTAAATGGATGGCAGAGAATGTTTGTGAATCCATCTGATGGAAAAAGCTCATCCTCAAGTTGTTTAAATTAGGCAGCATGATATTCTCTGTTATAGCTGTGGTCGTACTGGTGTTATGAGGGGCTGCACAATATATGGAAAATGTACCATCATTGTAATTTTAACATGCATAATAATATGCACAATGTTGGTAAAGACTGCTTGTGTGACGAGAGCTGCATTCCACCCAGATGCAACACCTGTTAATACATCTGAGCCTTATGCCAAATTCTTTGTTTGTATATTGCAAATCTTAGTATTATTCTAATATTCAACAATGATATCACATATTGTATGTTTTTCTAATATTGTGCAGCCCTAGTTGTTGGTTTACTGTGACTAATAACTATTATATTAGTTGTATTGATGTTTGAAAACTATTTTAATGTTATTTTTATACCTTGCTGTATTGTGTGTGTTTGTTTTTAATAGTATAGTACTGTGCAAAATAAATAATTCTATTCCTTTCAATTTTAGAATTCACACATAAAGGACCACTTACTAAATTTATCCTCATCTGCAGCTTCATATAACCCAAAACTGTCCTTGCCTTGTCATCTAACAACATTCTTCACTGTTCTCTCATTTGGCCTTTCCCCCAGGGTTTGTGAGCTTCGATAACCCAGGTAGTGCCCAGGCTGCCATCCAATCCATGAATGGCTTTCAGATCGGCATGAAAAGACTCAAGGTTCAGCTCAAGAGGCCAAAGGATGCCAACCGCCCCTACTAGCCCCCGCCCCAGCCTGCCGCCGCCATCCTGGTGGACGGGGCACCCATCCTGCACAGGGAAAGACAGGTCAGACCCGTCTAGAGACATTAGATGTCATTCAGAGTTTGATGGGTGATTAACTGAACGAAAGCATTAGTGACAAAAGCTTCAACAGCACGCCTATTTTTGCCACTGTCTGTTGTGTTTTCCATAAGCTTTTTTACATGTCAAAAAATCTTTGCAGATGTCTATAACAACCTGATCATCTGTTAAAGCTTGTAAAGATTACTGAAGTTTTACTCCTGACCATATTTTCATATTAAGTCAACATGGCTTGTTTTGTACAAGATGTACTGCAAATTCACTTGTGTAAGTGGAGTAGTCTAAGCTAGCTAACACAAACAAAGTTACAGAAGCATTTAGTTACACACAGCCTCCTCTATTTGCACAACATCTTTACAGTAAGTGACCCTGCATGTTACCCTGTAGGTAAAGGATAATTGGTAAATGGTTGAGTGTGTTGCACAGGAAAGGAAGTGCTTCCAAAAGGGAGGCATTTATTACCCCTCAGGCGGGTAATTGTGCCGTTCCTCTTTGTCTCCTCCCTTCATCTGTGTGATGGAGAGTTGCGGCTGTGTCGTTCATTCACCACTGATGACTTCATTCAAGGGCAACTTATCACCCACTCACAAACTAACTGAACCATACCACACAGTGTCCCAAGGCAAATCACCGCAGGCAGAATACTGCAATCTCGTATGAATTTGTCAAAAAATATGCGCACCACTCCTCTTGATATATTGAAACACTTTGGGCAGAATGCTGCAGAAAAGATTGTTACATTTCCTTTTCTTTGCTGAAGATTGTATACCATTTTTGCAGCTATGCATTTTGCACTTTACTTGAAGTAAACATGCAGACATGCAGACTGTTTTACCTCTAGAAGAGTTTAGATGTGTCTTGATTAAATTCCCCTCACCATATGAAAAAATAAACATAATTAAACTGTTTGATATGAATATAGAGCAAACAGTGACTGTTTTTGTTGCATAGAATATCAACAGTGTCACTGCCAGGAAGCCAGATTAATTACTGCTGGATGAGCATTGATTCTTTTTCAAAACTGTCTTAGCAAAATGAGCTGTGTCTATCCACGCCCAGACTCAGAGTCTTAGTGTTGGCTAAAGAGCTTTAGAGAGACAGGTGTCCCATCATGCATCAGCAAGAAATCCTTAAATGGTCAAAGAGACATTCTTTTTGAGGGAATCCTACAACCTGTTTTTGTCAAACATACTTTTGCTCCCTAAAGCCAAAGAGTTATTTTGACAGTTCACAAAGCTTTTCTCAAAATGCACCAGGCTTGTTTATTTGTAACACACATGGAAGTTTTTTCCTGATGACTTCCACATAGGTGTTGCAGCTCAGTCCAGCAGTCCTCTCCAAAGACTGAGTTGTTCTCCCTTAAAGTTTTATTGGTCTTTCAGGCAACTTCAACTGCTATTTTGCATCAGTTTACAATCCTCTAATAGCCTTGTCCTGCTTTACAGGCATTAGTTTGTTTGTTTGTTTGTTTGTTTTTCTCTCACTTGCTTGAAGAAGCCCATTACTGCTGAAAGAAAAGACATTGTTTAAAGAGTGATGAATGTTTTGAAATCTGCATCACCTGGACTTTTCTAACAAGAACAATTCCAAAGGTACAAGTTGATAGTAAGACCTGGGTAAAGGGTTTCTGAGAGCTCAATTCGTATTGGCTACCCAAATTTAACAATAACAACAACAACAACAACAACAACAATAATAATAATAATAATAATAATAAGGTCACTCAAGTACAATGTACAATAAAAACAAAAAAAGAAAAGAAAAGAGAAAAAAGAAAAGAAAAGAGAATTTGTAAGTGGTGCCGTTTTTCCCCATTCTATCATTATACTGAGTAACTTTACTCAGATTATGTTTCTCTTTGTGTCTTGTGGACAGTTCATTGGCTAGCTTTTGCACACCACTACATCTCATGGCAGTTCCTCCAGTGGTTGTTAAGATTTCAATCTGCAAATCAGTTGTTATTATGTGTAAAACATTAAGAATTTCCCCATATTTTTTCTTGTCAAATGAATTCCCAATTTCTGTGCTTTTTCAGGTTTTGTTGAGCTGAACCATATGTTGACCACTTGCTACCCACCACTGAGTGCAAACTCAACATCTGGACCACTGAGGCTGCTTCAGAAAAAGAAGTAAGGAGAGAGAGAGAGAGAGTGATGATCGAGTCACAGATGCCTCCTTTTGGATGTACTTGGATAAACTTTGGAACTCAAAGAGCATTTGTACCAGCCTGGTTAGCGCCTGGACTTCTTTTCTCCTGCACACTTATAAACACCTCCTTCCCCACAAAAAAAAAGAAAAAAAAAAACAAAAAAGAAAGAAAAAGAAAAAAACCCTGCTTGAATGACAGCTACCTTTTTCTGGACCACGAAAACTTTTACTTGAAAACTGAGGGCGGGGGGGTAAAAGGTACTATATCAAACCTACTTACAATGACCAACCCACCTGAACTCTCTAAGGGAATACGGATGTCAAAAGTCCATCAAGAACAAAACAAAACTTTTTAAAAACTAACAGCGGATTGCCGTAGGAGATCTTAATGTGAGATGTGGAGTTTTTGGACATTTGACTTTTGAAGACCAATTTATAAGACTTTAAACAAGGAGGGACAAATTTTTGGAAAGAAAACTGAAGTAGGGAATGTGATATTTTCAGGACACAAATTGGCTTACATTCGGGATGGCCATCTTTAGCTCGGAGTGCCTGTCCGTTTCCAGGGGATACCGTTGCTGAGGAGAGCCATAGCAACGGTCTCCAGGGAGTCTTATCTGTCATTCCTTAGTTGTTTTAGGGACCAAAAGACCAAACATTTTTATTGCTGAGGACTTGTAGCTCTAATATACTCGGACCACTGCATCTTTTCCAGTCAGAGTTAATTGGTTGGGGAGTTGCACTTAAAAGAAGTGTACATTTCAAATATATACAACACATGTATATATATACATATATATTGCTGATATGCTTTTTGAATACAGGCAAAACTATTTCAGATGACCAAATGTGGTCTCTCACTTCGCTAGTTTACAATTACTCAAAATGTTTATTTTTTTTCCCTTTTCATTTTGTCTCGGGAGGGATGGCGAGTGCATGGGAGGGGCTGCTCCGTATCACAGCCTTATCTTTTTTAACTTGACATCCTAACCTCATAGATAGAATAACATCAAAAATGTTTGAAATATATGAACTTGTTTATATTTGCAGTACATATATATGTATAACAAGCATTCAAGCAAATGTATTCATATATACAGTATATATGGATAATAGATATTAATCACAAATATATGTATTTATATGCACATATTTTATATATGTGTGTCTGTATATAGAACGGCTACTGACTACGTTGAGCTGTAATTTTTTTGTAGATTTTAGCTGGAGTTTGAAGCATTGCTCTGCTTGGGAAGAATCGCAAATCTGGCAGCTCCCAAAACTGCAGGCATTCCTATCTCTGATTACCTATATGCTGACACACAATATGTTGCTAAAAGATACATGTGTGAGAACACATATATGGTGTAAATATAATCTCAAAAATGCAAAAAGCCACATCTTAGTAGCAGGCTTTAAGAGAATCAGGCTAAAATGATCTTAGAGGAAAAGGACAATTATCTTCGACTCTATTCCAAACATATCATTTGAGCTTACACACACAACATCACGAATACACCTCAAACACACACACAAACACACAAACTTCTCTTTGAAACTTGAACCAAAATGAATATGTCTCACAACCCTTGCTCTCTTTTGCATTCAGTAAAGTGCATGTAGCGTATGGGCTGTCACCATGTCAAGGTGTGCCTTGTCACCTGCAGAATCTGCCATCCAGCACTGTGCTCTCCAACACAAAGAAAGCAACAATACAAATAAAAAATAAAAAAAAAATAAAAAAAATAAACACACTACTGCAAGCAGCCAATGCGTTATTATGATGTCAAAACTACAGCCAGATCCATATCATTCCTCAGTCACGTAGAGCGCTTCAGTGCATGTCAATTACAACAAATCGTCCAACCGCCGTTTGTTCATTTTTGTCTTTACAAAAAAAAAAGAAAAAAGTACAGAGAAGAAAAAAATATGCATTTAGTGCTAAGGTAGATACATGTGATTACACTCAAACAAAAGTGGGCATTAGGTAACCTGTTAGCACAGGTGCTATCTATCGAAGCTGTGTGCAGGGCACCTGTGACTATGATCCGCTGGTTGGAGTAAAGGAAAAAAGGGTATAGTTCAAGGTAGTGACATGGCTTGACAAGGGACGTGACTGAGAATACTGAACTGAGCAATATAATTAGAGCGGATGATTATGTTGCAAGAGCTAGCTTCCCACTGATCAAAAAATAGGAAAAGTGTTTTTGTACCTTACCATCCAGCATGTGTGAATTGCTGGAGGTGAAACTTGACATGAAGCATATACTTTAAAAGTTGTTATATTGCCTTATTATACCATCCCCATGCAATTGAGAATAAACATAATGCTAAAATGATACCATAAAATGAAGCAATAAGCGTGAAAATAGCCATCTACCCATTACAACTGCTACAACAATGTGGCCGGCTTCACATTGCTTTTGCATATGTTTTTCAGAACAGTCTACAAAACTGGTAGGAACACCTACTGTAAACCTGCAAAAGGTCAACACGCTTGGATTTATTAAACTCTGCATTCAACATCTATTGTGCTAGTGGAGATTAATGAATATTTATACATATGAATATTTATAAGGCTATATGACACTTTGGAAGACAATGCTTCCTGTTGGGTGCTGTAACAAGTTTCCCATAAACCGCTCATTATGCCATTTCCCCAGCGTCTGTGTCTAACCTTTTTAGCTGTTTGAATAATTTAACATTTAGCTTCCAAATCAAGCGAGACTTAAAGACCACACTACACATCCCAGGATGCCTCTGTTTGTATGCAACATACTGTAACAATATCCTGAGCCTATTATATTGTGCAAACCAGATGATCATCACCATCAATCTCGCTCTGAGATCTGTGGTGGATTACAACAAAACCTCTTGCATGTTCACCTGAACTTTCTCCACCTAAGGAGAACATCAACCTAAATATGTCATGTTAAAGGAATCCCTGGTTGCTTTTAATCTGCCCTCTTTGACTGCCTACTGCTCTGAGACTAGTTAAAAAAGTCTAGACACACTTTGTGCTTTTCTTATGATTTGTTTAAGCAATCAGTCGTGTCTTTTACTCATGTTTTCATGTCAGGGAGAAAATAAGGGGGAAGCAGAATGACGGTGGGAGCTAGAGTGCTAGACAGCTCATCTTCATTTGCTCCGACTTAAAGCTGCAAGTTTACATGTGGAAAGAAAAGTGAAGTCAAGTGGTTCGAAAACAACAAGAGACAGAGCAGAAGTTTGAATATAAATATAAATATATATATAAATATATACATAAACTGATGAATATACTGTAAATTGTTTCTTTTTTTGCTCTGTTTTCCTCTGTAAATAGGTTTGCATATTTTATAGGACTTTTACTTCTATCTACAAGAACTGGACAAAGTACTTTAAATACTTTAAAAAAAAATATATGAATGAAAACATGATAATGCTAAATAAAACCAGGTACAAAAAGAAAAAAAGATAGTTGCTAGGATACGGTACAAACTGTAGGACCTGACCAAGGCATTTATCCAGAATACAGTCAGGGAGAGCATTGACCTCAGTTAGAGCTTAGACACACATTATTTTATTAAAAAAAATAAATACTTTAGTGGGTTCTATTCATTTATTTGTTTAGATATTTATTTAGAAGTCATGTCAAGATGATATGCATGCTTTCATGACATTATTTTTCTATGAGTTGGTACGTGACCAAATAGTTTTTATATGACATGCACGGGCTACTGTTGTGGTCCACAGGTGATCATTGTTCCTGTCTGCAGGACCATGCCTTCAGCACTTCTTTGATGATGGAGAAAAAAGGAAAAAAAAAAAGCTCTTATTGACCAAGTGATGTCAGAGACAGATTTTAATCATTTATTTATCTATTTATTAATTTATTTGTGTTTTATTATGTGTATTTATTTTTACTGTTTGATTCAAGATCTGAGCTCTATTATTGCCACTGATCTGTTTGCTTCTAAGTGCTACTTTGTACCATCACATCTTAACAACTGTAAGTAATGCAGAACATGGAATTCAACTTCTTCAAAGACTTTTTTTTGTCCTGTTGCTGGTAAACTATACAAAACAATGCAGTACAACACTAAAGCCTTATGTACATTGTAATTATTGATTCATACTTGTTCTGTTCTCTAAAACAAACAAAAAACTTAAGCTTTGTTAAGATTGTTGAAAAAATTGCCAAATTGGTCCCTCTACAAGTTTAATTACCATCTGCTTCCATTCTGAAACCTTCCACTCTTAGAAAGAGAAAAAGAAAAAAGGTGGGGGGTGTCATTCCTGATTAAAATCATAAACTGTTAAAATGTGTTAAAAACAGATGATATGCCTTTGCACTTCATCACAATGAGTTGCTGCTAATATGTAATTAGAAAAAGACTTAGTTCTTGTTAACTGCTGACTATTAGTGGTGTAAAACAAGTTTTTGCTTTTAAAACCATCTCCTCATCCTGATTTTAACCGTTTGACAGAGCTCTGATCTTGTTCAACTGTTTTCTGCCAAGAACAAAATTTAATGAAAACTGCACTATTTCATCAAAAAAAGAGAAGAAAACAAAAAGTTCTCATCATTTTCTTCAGTGCTGTTGTCAGTGTGATTTTATTTCTAAAGCTCAGTAGTGTTGCTAGAATCTCATTTTACTTCACATGGTTCTCAAAGTATTCTGGAAATCTACTGTATTTCCTGATTTCAGCACAGATGGAGAGTGGGAAAATGAATGTTGCATATTAAGCTTTGCCAGGTTCCTGATGAGCTGAGCTTCTGATTGGGCAGTGCACTTCAGGCTCCCGCCCCTGTCTCTCCAGACTGCACCATTCTTTGGTCCCCTGGACTCCTCTTTTGTAATTTTAAATGAATGATGCGTCTCAGCTTAGCCCAATAATAAAGCACAGTCTAGAATAAAGTATCCTGTGTGGTGTCATAATTTATAACTTATCTGTGCAAGATTACCAATGTTTAATGCGACGTAAATATGCCAGTTTTGGTAATAATGTCTGTCATCCAACCTGCATTTCATACAGGCACACAGCTTCTCAAAATGCAGTAGACAGATAGGTGTTAGATGTAACAAAGAAGAACTGGCTTTATACTTTCTGGGACTCACCAAGGTTGTATGATTTATGCATAAAACATCTTGAGTCAGTCAGAATAGACAATTGTGAGTCATGAGATTCGGTTTGCATTTACGCTGCAGAGGTATTCAGAGGCAAAAAGCACAGCTGGTGTTCCAAGTTTTTCTGGAGCAAAGAAAAGTGTTGATTGCAAAAAAAAAGGACCAATTCTGAAAAAAAATAACATTTATTTATATAAAAGGGGGGAAAAAAACACAATAGCACAATCTACAAGATCATTTATTCTGATTTTAGAAGGCACATAGAATTTAAAACAAAAACATTAAAGGGTTTGATCAAGCTGGTGAATATTTAGTGACTTTCTTTTCTTGCTCCCCATTTTCCCCCATATGTCAGCAAATGAAGTAAATATCTTCCAGTATTTGGCTTTCTTCCAGGTCCTGCTGAGTACTCTGAAGATAAGGCCCACTGGGAGTAAGCAGACTTCTGCCTGCTGATTTGGGAGCAGCAGCGACCGACCTGTGTCGCAATGTTTTGGGTCTTTGAGTCCCTGGCCTGCACTGTTCGGAGGCAGAGACAGGACTAAAGATATCCAATAACTCAACCACAGAGAAGTCTGACCTGAAAAAAAAGAAATAAGACTTGTATTTTTGTCGTTTTGATTTCAGAACACAGAGTCTTGTGGAGAGGCAGTGCTAAATATGAGCATCTTGATACTGTAGAGAAATTCACACCAGTTACACAACAAGCCCTCAAAGTTAATTGGAGATGGAGTAAGCCAAGGGATCATCAGCAGACACAAACAAGGCCAAGGTCCACTTGGAACACAACACTTGTATGAAAATATTTGTCACTCACCTTTTATTTGTTAACACAGACAACATGAAAGCAAAACTCTTCCAAGTGTTGACAAAAATCTTTCTTGCCGAAGTGTGTACTGAACCTTAACAAGCTGCGTTAACAAGTCAAAACCATTGGGGCGTCCCCACACAAAAACAGTTTCTTGCAGGTGTGTGAGAATAAGCAGGAGAGAACCTGGTGCTTTCTCCTCTGGAATAGAAATGAGGGAGTGTGCAATGAAATAAATAAACCAAAACAGGGGAGATTAAGCTAATATAGATTCAATCCCTCAGTCTGGCTGGCTTGATAAATTATTCAGTGAATACACAGCCGAACGACGGCCATTCCAGATACAAAACATGAATTCTTTAAAGCACGCTCGACTGATGTGGCTAACATAATTCTCGGCTCGTTTAAAGCTGCATCGATTTGCATCGCGCGGCTCTGCTCACAGCTCTCCCAGGTAAATGCGATCTTCAGGATGCACTTGTTGAAATGCATGTGGGTGGTCAGCGGACAGACACACCAGTGGAGCTCCTAATCACGGAGTATTTGTGTTCCTCCACACGTACCTACAGACCTCCATATGTTGTGCTTTTAAAACTATTTTGAGAATGCACATCAGTAGCTGAATAGCTTCAAAAGGCTGTATTTTGATTTAGCAACTTGAGCTAATGTATGCACATGTTTGAGCATGAGGGAGAGAAAGCGAATGAGGGTTAAATCAACTGAGGGATGATAAATGATGGGGGGGAATAGCTGAGACTCAAATAAATAAATCTGTTTTCCTCATTTGATCTGCAACCCGTCAACAGCAAAAAAAAAAAATACTGGGAGGAAGAGAGTGATCAGTGTGTCTGCTTCTATGAGAGACTGGAAATGAGTGCTGCTTTGTGGACCGAGAGGGAGGCGTGGAGGGAATGTGAGGGAGGGACTTTGGCCGGGTTGCTTCACTCAAAATGTGAGAATTTGCATTTTTATTTGTTGATTTATTTAACGGACAGGGTTCTCAAACAGCCATCCATCAACAAACGACATGTCGGTAATGAATAATGCATCACTTACCGGCGGTCACAATCTATAACAAGGGTGGGGTGGGGGTACAGTTTGGGCAGGAATGTGGGGGGAACGGCAGCGGGTGGGGTGGCAGAGAGAGGAGGGGTGGCACAGAGACTGCAGGAGGACTAAAGAGAATTACAAATAGATTTCAGATGAGTACACATTGCAACAAACAACTTCATCTTTGGGTCCAGTTTGAATAAAAGTGAAAAGCTGCTCGATATTAATATTCCCCAAACAGAGACACAGCAAATCTATTTTATTGCTGCATGAATGCAGAGAAAATGAAAGGGCCACAGTATAAGAAATGCAAGTTTCTGTCTTTGAAAATGGTTTCGGACCTGAAACGGTGGGTCATTCTGGAGGTGCTGCATGGCCAGCACTACTTCCATCTGCCAGTTAATACAGCAATAAAAACCCAAAGTAATGTAACAGGAACTGGATTTGGGCAACATTTCATCTTTATGCAAAAAAATTTTAAAAAATGTATCAAAGTAAATGAAATAGAAGATAAGTGCAGCTCTGTTTTGAATCATCTCTTTTTACATTAAAAAGGAAAAAAAATAGAGCACAATGAAAACTGCATCCAATACTTTGTGTCTCTTTCAGCTCTTCAAGGCCACGCTACACTGTCCACCGCCTTCTTCTCACTCATAACTTTCACCGCTTATTTGGCTTCTCTCTTTCATTAAAGATAGCCGTCTCGTCCCAGTGCCCCTTTTCATTTGCAGTCCAAACAGTAAGATAAAAATCCTATAATGGCTACTGCATATATCCTGCATGACAATTTCCAAACCAATCAATAGCAGGCGGGCAATAGCAGGATAGATGGAGATGAGATGGGCAGGGTGTGCTGGAACTGTCTCATTACTAACTAGTGCAGGATTCATGAAAGGATTAAGAAGGTCACTTAATGTTAACCCCGGCTTTGGTTTTGCAATTTGCACATCAAGATTGAATTGCTTAAGATTAGATGACTACAAGGGGCACGTTGTTGCTTAGTAAAAGAGAAAGTAATGCAAAATTGTACAGTAGGATCATTTTTTTTTAAACTAAAAGTTTTATTAGTTTGATTTTGTTTTAACTGTTATTTTTGGGTCTTTGTTTAAAAGATGACATAACTAACCAAACTGTATGTTTTTCCTTTTAAATTAAAATGTAAACATCAGTATACATAAAGAAAAATCACAAACCAGTGATTTATTAAATGCCTGTGATGGACTGGTGACCTGTCCAGGGTGTACCCTGCCTCTCACCTGTTAATGCTGGGATAGGCTCCAACTTACGTGCGACCCGTAACGGACTAAGCGGTACAGAGAATGAATGAATGAATGAATGAATTAATGCAACTAAACAAGGTGTCTGCGAAGCATATTTCCTCATTACAGTAAGTAAAAAAAAAATGAAAACACTGTTTGTAGCCAAAAGTCCAACAACTTTAGGAGGTGAAAATGGATGGTAATAAGATCTGACACCCAGGGTTCCCCCTGGCATCTGCCAGAGCTCCGGTAAACTTCAGTCATGCACTGGATTGATTAAGAGTTAAATTAGTGCGTGTAATAAATTTTGAGCCATTTTGGAAAACTTTCCTTTAAAATAAGGAGCATTAATTGGAACAGTTACTGTATCACTTATCAATTACTGCATTCACTAGAGGTAGATTAAATCGGACATGAAAGAAAATCTATGATCTATGGCCGACACTTTTGTTTTTAAATGAATGCCTACATAAACCTAAATTGTTTTTCAGCATCTGCATAAACAATTCAACATAAACATGAAGCCTTTACATAGTGATATGTGCTGAGTTTACACAGTGGGACAATACTCGCTGATGTTAATTACTATTCAGGAACTCGGAGTAAAGCCTGACCCTCTCCACCTCCGATGTCAACCCCACCATTTTCATCACTATCCATCTGGACTCCAACTTTCCTCATTTCCCATTTTTCATTTTATCAAATTCTCTCACCCTCAAATGCACTTTTAACATCTCTCCCTCACCCTCTTTCTGTGTGTCATCACTGTGGCAGAAAGAGAAGGGAGGGCAGTGTGTGCATCCAAGTCTGTTCAATTACACCTGCTGCAGGATCCCTGCTAGGCCGACTAATGGAACGCAGCATGTCTCCTGACAGGCTGGCCACAGCACCAGCTAGCCCTGTAAAAAGCTTCATTTAGCTTTTCACAGCTAAAAAAGTTAGCCACTCTAAAAATAAAGTAAAAAAAACATATCCATTTAGCCAGTAACACAGCAGCAAGTCCAATCTGAGCAAAGTTTTAAATTTATTAGTATTATTTACATGTTTCAAAATTGGTAATATTTCCTGAAAGCAAGATGAAAAACAATACCTGCCTGGAGGGGTCACAAAGAGCTCAAAATACTACTAATCATCTCCCCACTGTTTCCCTCCTCTCTCTTTCTGCCTCTATTTCTAGATCTGGTGCTACATGTTTCTATTCTGCACTTACTGGCAGAAAAAAAGTTTGTTTTTTTTACTTTCTGATTCTGCACGTTTCCTCATACAGAAAAACAAATTGTATGGTTCTGAGCCAGAGTCAATGTTACTGGCTGAATGTTTGCATTTGCCGATATGATAAATCAACACGTTTGACATGCAATAATGATAATAATAAGAAGAAGAAGAATAAAAAGAAGAATAATAATAAGAAGAAGAATAAGTATAATAATAAGAATAATAAGAATAAAAAGAAGAATAATAATAATAAGAAGAAGAAGAAGAACAATAAGGAGAGCAATAAGAAGAAGAAGAAAGTCTTTACCGTACTAAATTAACTCTTTTGTGATTACACATAGTGTGAGTTGGCATTATATAAACAAAACTGCATCAGATAAGATCTTAGATAAGATAAGAAAGAGTAAGGCTTTTATTTTTATTGAAATTTGTAAAAGAAAGGGAGGAAAGATTAGTCCAGAACTTTAAACTAACACAGATACGTGCCTTTTTACTGCATCATTAAAGGTGCTTAAGTGAGCTGTTTTTCATTGTTCTTCAATGAGGAACTTTTTTCCAGGAGTTGAGTTATACTGAATTGAACACAGCTTGTTCTTGTGAGAACTGATGCTTCAGGATTATCCAATATATTTGCTATAGCCCTTCTGTTTATCCAACACTTAAAAGTGTGGAGCACTTATAAAACTCCATAAAATTCCAACAAAATTAGGGTCCATCAAAGTAAACAATAAATGTGAACCAAATTATTCATTCATGTTCAGTAGAGATTTGCTTACCTGGCCTCTGGGCTTTTTTGGATTACAGAAACTGAGGTGTGCTTACTCGGGCCTGCAGGGGACTTTGCAGGAGACGTGGCTTTGTCCTGTCTGCTCCGTTCCAAGTGATCTGCTGTTAATAAAGACCAGAGCTAAATCTCGAAATTGGCTCGAATTGATGTGTCTGTAAAGCACCCTGAGATGACGTTGTGAATTGGCACTTTACAAATAAACCTGAATTTAATTTAATTGAACCAGAAGCAAAAGCAGTAAAAACAAAAGGAAATGCAAGCAAAATAGTTTCAAGAAGTGGCTCTATGTTACAAGTAAATAAAGCTCAGATTATTTATACCCATAAATGCAGAAAAAAATAATCAGGAGCTTACCATTTTTACTGGCCAAAGGAGCAGGAACAGTTTGAGAAGGTTTTTCATGCAAGGTTTGTCCTGCAGGATGTACCTCCACATCTTCACACACACTGTAGACCACATACAGATATTTGAAGCTGTGTAGGACTAGAATATTCTTTTTGTGTGAGTGTGTTTATTTGAGGTGTAAGATGTTTGTCTGAATAAAGCTGTAACCTGGTTTACCTGGAGGGCAAATTTTGGTTGGAAGGACCCTCTGGCTCAGGCCCTCCATTCCTATCATTTGAACTGCTAAGCTCAACTTGAGCCTGTTGTTGAATTCTAGCAAAAGAAACAGGAAAAAAACATGAGGGACAAGTGCACAGGATAAGTACTGACAATAAATATGTTATCATTTCTATTAAAAAAAAGCCAAACTGCTTATAATACCCCAAATCTTTCCTAGCATTGTCACCAGATATGGGTAATTTCTCTTTCGATTTTGTTTTCTACCTGCTGTAATCGAGACGTGACTGTCGTAGCTGCTCAGTCTGTCTGTTGAGCCTCTCCTCTTGCTCAACCAGCCGTGCCCGCAGCCTCTCTCTCTCCATCTCCAAGTGCATCTTCTGCAGCAGCAGCTGGTGCCTCTTCTCCTCCCATCCTTCATGACCCAGCACAGGCCTGGTCAGGCCTTCTTTAGCCTCTGAGCCCATGAGATTCCCACTGTGTAGCCTGTGTGTAATTACATGCATAATATCCCTGCTCAACATTTTTCTGGTTTACAGCTCGAAAAAAAAAAAAATAAATAAATTGAATAAAGTGAAGTCATCATGTGGAATGATACATAAGCATTACTGTACCTGTCACACCTCTTCTGGCTAAATGTGTTATGATGACAATTTACTTGACAAGAGCCACTGCCACTTCTTTCTTGCTGGGTTCCATAGCCAGTGTCATGACAACTGCCTCGGCTGTGCTCACATCTGTGGCATGCATGTGGCTCCCTGCACTCCCTTCTCTGACTCACATGCTGTTTGACAGGCCCATCGGTTGGACTTAATTCACTTTCACATGAAAGAGAGGCAGGGCTTCTAAACGTTTGTACTGTTTCTCTTCTTGCATCGCCACTCCTGTGCACTTGAGCCTGTCGTGCTCCAGTAGCAGCGAGGCCCATGTATGAGCCATCAAAGAGTGAGCCATTAGCTCTGCTTGTAGATGTCCAGCTGGGGACTTCCTTACTGCTGAGCACCTGGAGAGCGAACAAAGAGCGCAATGAATGCTTTTTGGCCAATTTAGGAAGCCACTGAAAACCTGATGGAGTTTTTCAGCCAAAAACATTATACTGCTCCATAAACCTTTAATTTACAGCTCAGCAACTAAACGGAAATTTACCAATACTAAATTAGGACTCACTTACAAACATAATTTGGTAATGCTGTTATATGCCGTAAAAGCTCTTGAGTTTCTAAGCGCTGCCAAAGCTCAGGTTAAGTAAACAGCAGTGCCTGGACACATGTGTAGACACCAACATGGAACACAAACTGCTTTCACAACACAGCTGGTATGTGAAGTCTGGCCTTTAAAGGGGCACAAATCATCTCTCAAAACTAAACTGGACAGTTGCCATGGGATTAAGAGTACAGTTTTAGGTGAGTATAAGTGGCAGGTAAACGAAGGTCAAGAGTATTATGAGATAAACATATGGAAAAAAGCCCATCTTATAGCTGACTGGAGAAGAGACTGTGACTAATTTGCTAAGGGTCAGAGAGCAGGCAAACACACATTATTCAGAGCGACTGTGGGACAATGAGGTTAGCCAAGTCATCTATTCTCACAGAGGCTAAAGTCAGGGTTGCATCTTCATTTCTGAAGTGTCACCTTGAGAGAATTTTCACTATGTTGCAGTCATAAGAAAGTAGGAATTAAAAAAAAGACTGTAGTGACTTGTTATGAATTATTATGACATGCTGTTTCGGTACCCAAGTTTGTTATTGATGTGTAAAACAGGGACTGCTCTCTGAATGCTGTGCAGCCTTCACTTTAACTGACTGTGCAATAGCTACAACATTAACTGTGCTCACAACCAACCTAACAACCGTGGCATCCTATATCTTACCTTGGGAGGGGCTGGGGACTGGCTGAGCTGGGCAATGGACTGGTTGAGCTTTGCCTGTTGCTGAGAAAGGTATTGTTGATAGAGCCCAAGCAGTTCCTGGCACTCTTTGTACTGTTGCTGCAGGCCTGGTGGTCCAAGAGTTAAGTAAATAACAAAGATGGCAGAAAAAAAACAAGATTTTGTGTGTAACAAGTTAAGCCCTGGCCTCATAAAAAACCAATTTTCAAGATTTGGCTATGAAATGTAGACTGTTGGTCTGATGAAAATGTGTGATTATCAGTATAAACAGACACCTACTTAAATTATAAACTATGAAATCACTGTGTACCTCTACAGAGAAGTGAAAACCTTCTGAAGAGCAGCCATTTTGGAAAGAGAGGTTCTCTTGCCCTACCCTAAATATGAAACAAAGAATAAAGCTGGCTTAGACAGACAATCTGAATTAAAACTTTGTTTCACCAATCTAATATACGCTGGAAATGGAGAGAAAAGCAACTCTGAAAACACACTGAGAAGAGTCCAGCAAAATCAAAGTTGTTGCGGCATAGAGCTTTCACCATCTGGGTTGAGCCAAGCTGTGTTGAGCTGAGCTGGGCTGTGCCATGCCAGGCTATCTGCCAGACAGAGAGCTGGCAGCCACAGGAAAACTAATCTGGAGCGGGACTACTGCTGCGCCTCAGGAGCCCACTAATGACAGTGGCAGCGCCACACCACACCAACACATACAAAGATAATGAGCATGAGAATGGAGAGACTGCACAGAAACACACCCGCACACATTCAGTGATCAACCACAGTCTGACTTTCAAGCGCACACACACACACAAAAAAATAGCAAGACATGAGTGCAGATTCCCCACCTGCACTGTAAACAGCCCACACACAAACACAGCGATAAAGCAAGTAGTGAACAAAGCAAGTTGCGCACACACTCCCACCCTAGCTGACCATAAAGCGTGTTCCTCCAGGCCATATCTTTTTATGATGGTGGCACTGCTCCCCCAGCTGATGAGTTTCTCAGCATCCATTTGGAAAAAAAACTCCAATTTAAAAAGAGAAAATCAAAGTTCAAAGTAGAGTCTTATTGAAGAAATAGTTGGCGGAACACTTCATAAGGAAACACTTTGGTGGTTAGAAGACTTCAATCAGGCTGTGGAAATGAAACAGAGGGAAAGAGAAGAAAGCAAGAACAGCTTTGAATTGAGGACCAGACACCAGACAAATGCAATGCAGCAGCTTCCATAAACACTGGGAAAATGTGAGAAATATCTTTGATTAAACCCTCCGTCTAACTCCAGCTTCTCTTGGGCTATACTGATCTCCATGGAAGCAGTTCTATATGGAAAACATAAGGACATCACAAGGACAACACATCGTATAAACCTGCACTTGGAGATCTGTTTATGCACCATGAAGGATCTGAAAGGGGAGAAACTGAATATACTTCTAAAGCAAAACACATTACCTCCATCCAAGATAGAAAGTGGGGTTTCAAGTATGAAAATTTAAAAGATTAAATATGTGCGCTGCTAATATCACACCAAATTCACATAAAACATTGTTTTTTTTATCATTTCTCACAACTACAAAACACACAAAGCAGCATACCTGGTAGAAAGGCTCAACACAAACTGCTTAATAACTTTAGTGGGAGACCACACACACAATCAAAAATACTAAAAAACATTTATCTGTGCTGTACTACAGACCATCCTGCTGCCTTACAGCATCTCAAAGCACATATAAAGGTAATGTGTTACTGTGGTGACAGGGTAACACTTCCTGGACAGCTAGTCCTAGGTAATCCGAACTGAGTGGAGCAACACTGATAAGATTCCACCTCTCAGCCTGTCACTACACTAAACATGCTTCCTCCACAGCATTGGACATCAGCCAATGGGGGCCAAGCACCCTTGCAAACCTCTAGTTTACATCAGAGCTGCAAAGTGCCAACAATGACTTACTCCTCCCCCATGCTCCAAAAATACCCCAAATCAGGGGCTTGGGAGTGCAGAAGCTTCAGATGGGGCCTGTCAAAATGATTCACTTCCCTGTCAGGCCGAGGCTCAAATGAAATAATGAAATCCACTTCAAGGTGGAACAAATTTGCACAGAAGGGGGGAATATTTTAAAGCCTGCTTTAGCACGCTGTGCCAAACAGATTGAGCCCGCGCAGGGATGCAAAGGGAACGGGGGCGGAGACTGATCTGTGAATGTGTGCTGAGTGTATGAAAGTGTGTAAGGAGGGAATGTTGAGGAATAAAAGAAGGTACATAGTTTACTAAACTGCCAAAATACTCCTGAATGTGGATAATTCAGTTTAAGTAAGAAACATAAGGGCAGGTCAAAGACTAAACCTAACTAATGCCATACATTTATGAAAACTCAGAAGCCCACTTTAGTCACAACCATTTTCACGAAAGAAAACAACAGTTTCAAGACGCAAATTATTGGTCATTTGTTCAAAAACTTAGTGTCTTTGTAACAAATTTATTATTGCACACCTACCAAAACTGCACACATCCACAATTCATTGCCCAATAAATTACATATATTTTATAAAAAGTTGCACCAGCAACAGCTTAATCTAATTTTAATGATTTTACTAAAGATTCAATATATCGTGCATTAAATATACATTAAGATTGTTTTAGTTAATTTATTCAGCGTTAATTAAAATTAATTAATCTTATTTGATAACAGCTCAGAGCGGCAATATAGCAGACAACAGAGTACACTGTTTATACATTTTCTCAAAAATGATCATGTATAAAGCATTTAACAACCATTTAGCAATGCAAAAAGAACTGCATGCAAAATTCTCCTGTTCAGGTGTCAAACTGCAGTCTTTTATTAATCTGTAAATAGTATGTCAATGAAATAACTGTTTAAATTGTTTTAATTTGAGCAAAGATCAGACTATGACAGTGAGAACAAATGTGGATATAACGTGACTAAGAAAGGAAGAGTTTATATAAATATCCAATGTATGATTGTCTCAAAAAACAAAGTTTACTTAACTAAATTTCCATCCTGTAAATGTCACACCACCAAAACCTGGAAAGTTAAAAGAGGGTTTTGCCCCAACATTGTTGTCACTACATTAGTATTTGTCATTGTCATGTAATAAGGCTCTCATGCCGCTTCCTACCAGGCATCATACATTTTAACTCACTTAATGGCTTTAACACTAGTGCAACGCTTCATTTTAAACAAACAGCATGTTTTGTTAGTAACCCTAAACTGACTTGCCAATGTGCCTACAAGTACAAAAATGCATTTTTCCTATCTCAGACACAAATGCAGTCCTATATGCCAGGCAGTTGCAAATGTCAGCTGAAAATCCCAAATATCAAGGGTACTTTTCTCTCTCATCCTAGGTGGCTTTGGCCTGAGGTATAGTCCAACATTCTTTATGCCTCAGACAACCCTGAATATTGCTTAGATAAGATAAGCTGAGGCATAATGGAATTAGACTTGACAAGGCTCTCACTCAGTGTGTTTGCCTTTGGTGTCTCCTTAACCTTTCGAAGAAGTGCCAGAACCTTCTGCCTAAGAAGAGCCTTCATGACTCCTGCACATGCTTTAAAAACCCATGTTATCCCCCCCCTAAGGTGGTTGGATCCAAACACTTTTTCCTCTCAAATACCTTTTTAATGGAGTTTAGAAGTTTGGTGTAAATGCCAAGTCTCCAAGCCAAAGTGCCTTTAATTGAGTTGAGCTTTCCCTATTTTCTCCTCCACCGCTGCCAATTCTGCAAATTACCAGACTGGTCAATTACTCTTCATATTTTGCAGTATTTTTAACCTGCTGGTCGTGCTCTGGTGTGACGTGAGCAGAAAAGGTATGGTGACAGCAGGCTGGTTTTAGTGTTACATCACTTGCACTCACCTCATGTTAGACAATATAGAATGAGCTTATGATGCATCTGATCTCATTTCTAAGCAGAGTAACAGAGATATTCTGTACTTTACATTCAGCAGTCAGGGAAAGTTAGCAAAGCACATGGTAAAAGCAAGCAACACAGTCCCCTCCATTAATATCAGACTTCATCTTTAGATGATAAGATGGTTCAGACAGTCTGGGCCAGGGCTGCAACCATGAAATTGATTCTAAAAACCAGATTGCATAAGCTACAAGCACTTGTAAAAGGACAATGGCAGCAAGAATAAAATCTTTTTCTCTGCCTTTTGTGTCAGATTGACAGTTCTTATAAACAGGCGGAAAATTGCCTTACATGAGACAACACTGCCCCCTGTAGACCTTCATTTAGAACATCAAACAGGACAACAGAACCACACATTCTATGCAGGAGCTCACGCATGTGCTTCAACTAGCATGTAAATACACAATAGAGCTCCAAAGAGCTACTGACAAATAACAGCAGAATTAGATTCTTGCTCTGGTAAACCAAACACAGTGCAGCTATTTATAATATTAACAGTCCTATTATTTAATTTATATATGGCACATCTGACAAATCATTTCAAACTACTTACTGCAAAGGCAGAATGTCACTCAAAACAGGTCTTTTAAAAGGATACTCTCCCTCTCCTGTGCTATAATCAGGTTCTGTTGCTCCAGTTGTTGGATCTTGCGTTCAAAATTCCCCTGCTCATCTTTCAGACGCTGCACTGACTCTTCTCTCTCCTCACTTACTCTGCAGAACAGAAAGGGCAGACTTAAACCAGAGGTCGTCTGTCCCAGATGACAACATACAAAAATGCATATTTAATTACTAATTTCAATGTGATTACAACTTTATTAATTGTGTAATCTTATGAGTACATCCATTACATAGTTTAGTGTCATGCTGATGGCTACCTAGCCAATTCCTCTATGAGGTTTGCAATTCGCCGTTTATCTTCAGGACAGAGGTCTTTCAAAGAGACTTCGCTCTTAGCTCTGTTGGTCTCAGACATCACCTGTATGAAGAAAAGTTAACAAGCGTACAGGTTTATTACAGAGAGTAGTAGTGAAATATTGTCTGTCTCAAAACACCATATTCTCTCCTACACAGATAATGAACCTTGTCATCCATGGAGGGAAGAGAAAAACAGCTTATAAGAATCCCTGGCTTACCTGTGGCAGAGGGCGAAAAGTGTCAGGGGGCTGAAAGAGAGTTTGCTCCGCAGGCACAGTAGCACTTAGATTAGCTGATACATTTTCCTTAACATAAGCTCTAAAACCATCACTCTGTAAGTCATTCTGTTTTTTCCTTGTTGTCTTTTGTGTGGTATGATTTTTAATTACAGAGGAGTGCTTTGTTCTCATTTTAGTGACACTTTTACTGGATGTACGAGTGCCATTTGGACCAAGATTGAAAGGAGTCTGAGTCTTCACGTCTCCATCCACTCCTAAAAACAAAACAAGGACTTAACAAAGCATTTCTGATACGGTGTTTTCACACTGCATTCAGACATGTCATGAGACTCACCAGGAACAAACACCAGCGGCTGTTCTTCATCTGACACAACAAAGCAAAAGAAAGCAGTCACTTTAGCTATGTGCAATATTATTAGGCAAGAAATTATTATTGTTATTTATATTAATATTTTTTTTTTATTATATGTAACACCATACACGCTTAAATACTTACTGGGTTTAAGTCTTTTCATCTGATACATACAATATTTATGTAACAAAGAAGGGAAAGTGTATTTTACTCCAAAAAAGACTTAAAATACTTAACTTACACTAAAAAGGATTTAAAAATTAAAATATGTTTCAGACAGATTCTACACTCTTGAAAGCAGCTAAACTGCTGGGCTTTGACACATAAAGTCAGCAGTGGCATGGCACCAATCAAATGTTTTCTTATAAATTCTTGTACACAGAGTGTGAAGTTGCACAAACTTATTGTCTTCCATTGCCACCGTATCCCAGCCAACTTCATAAGTCCAGAAGTATTATGTCTCAATTGTTCATGTCTCAAGTGTACAGAGGCATGAATAAGTTAAAGAAGGGTAAAAACACAGCCAATGTTTGTTGTTTTTTTCCCCTGGATCACTGAATGGAGCTAATGCAACAAGAAATATATTATTAAGACAACTTTTTTAAAAAATGGACTTAGACACATGAAAGCTGAATAAGATTTATAAGCTAATTGTGGGAAGTAATAAAAACAAGTTACAATGTCAAATTAGAATAGGTCATTTTTTCTTACACTAAGGAGCAACTAATGTGATTTTTACACATGACTTTACATATGTTTATACATACACAGCTATGCCTGTTTTTAGAAGGGCTTTTTCAATCAGTGGTACATTAACAAGTTTACAGAATTAAATAAGGTCATAATTATTGTGGAGGACGATGCTCCATTTCAAGCTGTCTTGACCCCACAACTAAAAAAAATCCGAAATTATCATTGACTTGTCCATTTGGAAATCTACTATTATTTTTTTTTATAAAAATGCTTTATGTTTACAAATAATGGTGCACAATCTTAAACTCGTTTTTCCCCACTCTATATTTTCACGTTTGAGGTTTTAATACTAAACTAATAAGCAAACAGAATATACTCTAATGATTTCAACAGCAAGCATTAATACCATCGCTCATGTAACGTAAAAGAAATAAATTAGAAAGACGTAATGTTTGATTCAAGTACAAGCAGTAAACAACAAACAGGATGTCTCACTTCCTCAGACAACTTTCTATTAGACTATTGACAAAGACCGATACATATGCGTGACCAATTATCAAACGTTTGTCATCTCCCTGTGTGGTTTGATAAGAGTGGAACTGGTTAAAGAAGCTAATGAATATTAATAAAATATATTATACCGCCATTGATCCAAAATATCTTCGAGTTTCCACTTCTTTTTGCCGCTGCCGCCATGTTGAAACAACCGCCACCACTCCCAATGAGCCAAGCGTTGCCAAGGAACAATAGTCCCGCCTTTATTTAATATCTGAAGAGCTGATTGGTTCTGTTGCCCAAACGGGGATTTCTATTGGCTTGAAAATGCGTCGCTTTTGTGTCTAAGCTGTCCTTGTTGCTTCCTGTGCGTGCGTTGTCAACCGACCTATCAGGTGCTAAGTGAAGGATGCGGTACAGTTATCATTAGTGGATGCTTGTAAGATTTTAGAAAAATTTGTAGTCGTAGTCCTTCAAATGGAAGAGACAAAAGAGAGCTTTGTGTACAAGGGTGTTGCTGAAAGACTGACACTTGGCATTACTCGAATACTCGGTTTGTAATATGACATTTGCTTTAAGGTTAGCTTCCAATAAATGCTGTCTAAATGAAAATGGAAATGTAATAAGGGTAATTAACTTGTCCTTGCTGGTCCAGATAATATGCCAGGGGTGGTGGATGTGCGTTTCGCAGAAAGGGAGCCTGCAGAAAAGAGGAGCTTGCTGTCATGGGAGCAGGTGAGAGAAATATTACAATTTATCGTGAAATTTAGGTCCCATACCTCATTGTCATGTTTATTTTTCATTGCCCATCCTTATTTATCCATCAGAAAAACACGTGTATTTTACCAGAGGATCTACGAGATTTTTATCTGACGACTGATGGATTCACATTAACCTGGAGCGTTAAACTAGATAGTAAGTTTTACGTGCGTTTATACTTAGAGTTGTATAATGTGAGACTCCTAAAAATATACATTTATTTTGTGTATTTTATTGAGATTACAACAAATGAAAGTAGCTCTTGACATGTATTATCATATTTATTGTTTGGATGTCTATTTTCCAGATGAGTGTGTGCCCTTAGGATGCATGATGATTAACAGTGTGGCTAGGTTGTGCCCACTGCTCCAACCAGTATCACTATTCTCTCTTCCCAATGCACCCTCTCTGGTTGACCTGGACTGGGAGGAGAGTAGCACAGGAGGAAGTGGTAAAATTCACCTGTCAGATCCTCTTGTGGGCCTAACACAATAATTACACCATGTCACATTCAATTATGTCTGTTTATATATGCTCACTTGTGCAGAAAGCAGGCTAATGAATGAGCTGTTGATTGGAAAGTAAATATTTATTATGGGTTCATTAATGTTTTCTGTCAGGACTGCAGCATGCACCCGCTGCACCTCATTTTGATGCCCGGAGTCGCATCTTTGAGCTGGATTCTTGTGGTGGGAATGGAAAAGTATGCCTGGTCTACAAAAACTGCACTCCAGGTGTTGTGTTTATATTCACAAATTTTACCATCTGACTAATTAAAACTTAAGCATAAAAAAGTATTAAAGAAGTGTACATTTTATTAAATCAAATTCTGTTTATTCCTATGAATGAACGGAATTTATCCGTTTATTAATTTTATGTTTAAACAGCATATGCTGTTCATTCATTTTATTGAAAAAATGTTGCATCATTTACTCCATGATCTTGTGTTTTCTAGGGGTGGTAGCCCAGCAGAGTGAGCTCTGGTTCCTGGATCGTTCACTCTGCTGGCATTTTTTGACAACAACTTTTACCTCCTACTACCGGCTGATGATAATACACCTGGGTTTGCCTGAGTGGCAGTATTCCTTCACCCCATATGGCCCAAGCCCCCAGGCTAAGGTAAAAATAACAGAGCATACAGTGCTAACAGATAAGGTCTGTTTATGATTTATTCATTTAGATTATTTTTAAATCCAAATTTTAAAACACTTAGGCAAATCATGTTTTAAGTTTGTTTTTACCAAAGCATCTGCAAATATTTTGAAGAAAAGTCCTCCTTTTACTTGTATGTACTGAATGTAAAAGTTCCTGACAACGAAAGTTACAACACTGAGTAAAAGAAGTCTTTTTTTTATTCTGTTGTAGTGTTCCTCTTACACCAATATATATCTGTGCGTGTGTGTATTACATGAAGCTGTTTATATCCTGGCTCCCTCTGCAGCAATGGGCATCACTTTATCAGCCCCTGACCTTCAGCTGTGAGCTCATTCTGGCCGATCCTACTGGAGATTCCTTTATTAACAAGCTGGATCCTACCAAGGCCTTTAAAGGTAAAACCAAGGTATCACCCCCTAAGAAGAAGCAGTCGACACAGTGCACCTCAGGGGGCACTGCCAAGGGCCAAGGCAACACAGGAAAACAAAGTGGAGCAAAGCGGTGAAAGAGTTCCCATCCAAGACAGACATTTCATGCTGCCTGACTACGTGTGTTACCAACATGGCTTAGAAGACCAGTCTGCAGCTCTTTACTAGCAATTCTGTAACGTGTAACGTGAGCGCATGTTTGAAGAGATGCCTAGCCAGGTGATTTTCTGGGTCAACAGACACTCAAGTTGGTATGTACCTGATAATGAATGTGGAACATTTAGAGATTTAGAAAAGCCTTCATTATGTTTCCCTTCTTGATCACAGTTCTTCCCTAACATGGTTTAGCTGACTGAAAAAGGTCAGTTGATTAGCTTGTCACACATTTAGAAAGACATGGATATCCTTTTTCTTTTACTGCTAAGTATTAGTGATGGAGAAATTATTTGTTGCATTAGCAACTGGTTTTCTCACAACATTTTTAGCACTCAAACTGATTTAGTCAGTGTTCACCATTGACAACACTGCAGTTACCAATAATGACACTGTCAGTTTCTAACTGCTTTTATTATCACTTGCATTGATGTGCTGCTTATTTTTGATTGATTAGTCTATAGTAGTGTACAAAAAATATAAGATTCTCAAGAAAGTTTTTAACTGGGTAACGCATTTCCCCTTTTTTAATCACTTGTGTCCAAGTGATTAAAACTCCAAGTAAAAACATCAGGTAGATAGAAGATAATGGTGTGAAACATGGATCCCCAGTTCCAAACTTTCAAAACTACGGTCCTATAGGTTTTAGATGTTTCCCAGCTGCATTGACAGCCTCGTGAAGAACTTGACAACAAGCAGTTGGAGAACCATTTGAATCAGATGTGTTGCATCAGGGAGCCTCTGAAACCTGCAGGACATTGCCCTTTGAGGTCCAGGACTGGTGATCCCTGGCGTGTAGGTTTCAGCCAGTATGAGTGGACAGTATTAACTCCGGTGTCAAACAGAAAAAAACAGTGATCATGTGATTGGATAGAACAAAAGCGCCAATAGAAACTGCTGTATGTAGTCAATAGATGCCTTCCAGCTTTTGTATGAGACATTGTTTTATCAAAGTGAGTATTAAATCAAGTTGCACTGTAACCATTATATAACTGCAGGACCTTTTATGTTAAAAATGTGTTTAGGACTTCGGCTCCTTGGTATTCATTATTCATGCACAAATGTGAGGGGGCGATATTCCAGCATTGTTATCCATCTTTATCCAAGTGCAGCTCTTATCATTAATAAAAATATACCGCTTAAAGTTGCAGTCTATCACAATAGAATAAGATCTATAAGAAAAAGGTTCATCATAATAAAAACTATATTTCTGTTTGAATATATTTGCTTCGCTGATTTTTTTATTTTAAGCTTAGCTAAATTATAAATGGTTTATTCTTTTTGTCCGTGGGACAACGGCCATATCACTGCCATGAAAGCACACAGCAGAAAATCATCATTTAAAGGGCATTGAAGAAGAAAGAGGAATCCGTTGTGGGTTTGTAAAAAGTTTGTACACATATGAGACACGCAGTGTCATATGAAACAACCTCATTAAAGAAGCGAAAACATTAAAAAGATAAGCAAATTTGGGATAGCTCATGGGAGAACACGAGTAGACATTGTTCTGTTTTTTCCCAGATAGAAATCTCTGACAGAGGAGCTTGTTTAAGCCAGGGGAAGTAATTTAGCCTACCTATCTGCATTTTGACCACCAGATATCAGTAATTGCTACACACTGTTCCCGTAACAAACCTTATCAAACACCAAGGATTACGATTGTGGCCCAAAAAACACCAGACAGCTTTTGCTGCTGCCTGCTGTGGACTTGAGAGGTAGAAAGACAGATGTGTTTATGATTTTTGGTGGTGCCGCTTCCCTTTCAAGCTATGAGGAGCCAGTTCCTGCTGCTTTTTTTTCTATTTATTTTCAAAAGGATTCATGCAGTATGTGTGTTGTTTACTTCTTTATACATGCCCCAAAGTTCCACAGAACTTGTAGGTCCCCAGTTGATAGCTGTAAAGTTTTCAGTGTTTTCCAAGGTTAGCTCAGCGGCTTTTACCTCAGTAAAATGAAAAGTGTGAACCAGAGCATATGACTTTCTTCAGTGTTCTTTTATAAAAATATTTCTTGTTATTTCTAATCTTTTTCTTTTGATACAGATTATAAGTAACATGGATTTGTAGGAAAATGCTAGTTGTAAAAGTGCTTCTGTCTCCAATGTAAGCAGCTGGCTTTGGTCCTTTTAAAGCTTTATCATCATGGAATGTTTCGAGAGCGTGCACACATTTGCACAGATGCATGTGCACTTATTTGTTTGTACAGATTTGGGAAGGTCATACACATTCATTAGAACAGATGGTTTGTTCTTTCTCCAGAGGGAAAGACTCTTCCTCCACTTGCTCCTCACGCTGACCAGAGAGGGGTGGGTGGTGCAGTTCTACAAGGGCTTTGTATACTCCTGCTCCCAGCACTCCTCCAATAGTGGGAGCAACAACAGGTACCCACCACCACCCATTTCCAGCCCTATAAAGACAGAATACCCCAACGTAATTGCAAGGAACAAAAGGCAAGTTAATTTTCCTATGAGACCTAATTAAAGTGGTAAAATTCATCAAGACACTATCTCATATTTGTATCTGTTCATTAAAAATAAGATTCCCTCCTGATTACCTGAACACATCGACTCCCCAGCCTGCAATAGCAGTGAAGACCCTGGCTCCAATGTCTCTAGTGGGGTTGATGGCACAGCCGCTGTTGCTACCCAGAGAAATGCCAATGAGTAGCACCACGAGACCCACTGTGATAGGCTCACTGCCCGCAGCAGCCGGTTGGTTTCTCTGGTCGAACAGAGCCATCAGGCACAGCAGCAGCATCGCTGTGCCAAACACCTGCCACACACACAGAATAAGCATCAGCATACAACTCCATTAGCACAAAAATAGGGATGTTGGAACAAAACACTAGTGATTTACATGTAATTTAAAGCCTAATTTTAATTGAGTTATCATACAATATATTGGGATTTTATTGTTTTTAATTATTGTTTTTATTATTTACTAGGATTTTTCTCCTTAAAAATAATTTTAAATGTTCTTATTTGCTGCGAAGGAAAAAGGAAGCTTCCCTATAAACAATCTGTCTCCTACATCAACAATGTCTGTCAAGTTTATCTCCTTCAAAATAAGAGTTCCATGCTGGAATAACTTGAGTGCAATGTGTTGCTCTTTCCAACTTCCTGGTTCCTTAATCAATCATATGCGACTCCCCACGGTTGCCTAACAACAACAAGGCAGCGTTTGGTATTTTATGTCGGCAAAAGAGGAGCAGTGTGCAGGTATGGAAGCTAGTTAAAGAAGCGAACTGAAAATGGTTTCAGAAAAACCTAAAAAAAAAAAAAGCCTCGGCATCCTGCTAAAGAAGCAAATGACCAAAAACAGAATAAAACAAGGATCAGTATTGGAGAATCTTTTGCAAGATGGAGAAGTCTGAGCTGGCAAAGTTTCTCCTCGACAGGTAAGCACTGGAATTTTGCTTAAGTTAACCGAAAAGTTTATCTTGATTTACAAAGTCTAATTTATTTCTCTGCACTCATTAAATTAATTTGTGTGACTGTATGGATGTATAAGTGGAGTAAATTGGTGGCCTATTAGTTTACAACAACAAATGTAATGATGTTTGGGCCACTTGAATACTGTGTTTGGCCTTATAAACTGCCCATTCATGGCATTTGTTGATTAATGTAGCTTTTGTTTACACTCTATTTTATGCTAACGTAAATTTGCGCATCATGATGTTTGCTGGCACTATGTTCTCCGTCCTTCATAGACTGTATAAAAGAACCGTCATCATACAAACCAGCAACCTACGTGAAACTCTCTGAGGGGGAGGGGAGAGAACGCTCTCTGTGTTTTTCTCTTTCGACTGCAGTTCTGATTTGAAACACTAGGTGTCAATGCTACTTATTTTGCCTTTAAAATAATAAATGGCTATTTCAGAAGTTAGCTAATACATCAGATCACGGATGCTAATGTTTGAGCCAGATTTTGATAACAGACAGTATCTGTCCTGTTTAGCCAGGAGAGCAAATATTAATATTCTGGGTCTTGTGTGCATTCTTTTCTTTGCTTGTTTTTTTTTTTTTTTTTTTTTTTTATTATTTTTCTTAATGGAATTTTAACCTTATGGGTATAGTGAAGTGAATTCAGTAATAAATGTTTTCTAAGCTGCACCTGATGCCATGCAGTGATTTACATCAAAGTTTGTCATGCAGTGCAGTCTGAGTGCTTGAAAATCCGTCACTCATTGCAGGCTTTCAGCAGGTTGCTCATTGTTTAAGCTGTTTGTTCCCCAGGATTCTCTGAATTCTTTTGTGATATTATGTTGATGAAATCTCCAGTTTTCCATGAAAAACTGGAGATTCTTTCACAGTGGTTAGCGTAGCACTTTTTCCGCCATGTATATCCTCTCAAAAGATTCTGCTTTTTACACCTTGGATGACCCTGTGACAATGTTGATGTTGTATCCACGTTGCATGCACTACATCTCATTTCTGCAACTTTATTCTCCCCGCGGTGCATATATAATATTTTTGTTTAGTTTTCAGAAAGCAGCGAGGACATATGGCAGGGATGTCCAGTGTCAGTCCTCGATGGCCGCTGTCCTGCCAGTTTTAGATGTTTCTCCTGCTACAACACACCTGATTCAAATGCAGTGAATGTTTCGTGTTATAACAATAAAACGTATCTTGTCATCATGTCAAAAGTTTCACATTTTCAGGTCAAATTTTTTTCCCTTGGATGGCAGCACTACACATCCGTAGTACTGCAATAAACATGGGGTCTAAATATTTTATCAAATCATTACAATCTGTTTACATTTTACAGCTTTAGAGCGTTTTGGCAAATTACGCTGTAGCTACAAGATTTAAAAAAAAATTATTAAATAGAGAGTTTTGTTGGAAATTAAGTCAGATTATAGTCAGTTCTTAGTTTTAACCCTTTAAATTCAGGTGTGTGCTGACCTGATCAGCAAATCCAGCCATCAAGGAGAGGTAGGGTGCAGGATAGGTGGCAAAAATGCCGGCTGTGGCCTTTGCTCCAGTTACAGTCAGGTTTCCCCCACAGTAATCATGAATTGCTTCTGTAGATATATTGACAGTGGAGATGGTCATTGATTTGACAGAAAAAAAGGAGATAACAGTATCAACTATGGAAATATAATCTGTGATTAGTGTGTTTGAACGTGTACAGTAGTGTATTTTTACCATAGTAGATAGCATAAATGGTCCCTGATGCAAGAAATGTGCCTAACAGCTGTGCAAAAATATATACTGGAAGTATCTTCCATGCTAGGCGACCAAACACACACATTGTGAAAGACACTGCTCCATTCATATGAGCCCCTGGAAAAGAAAACAATCTGATTTAACAAAAGCATAATTATATCTGAAACAAATGGGCTGTAAAGCTCTTTGAAGTATTTATAAGGGTCAGCTCACATACCTGAGACTTTTCCTCCGACATGTACCCCCATAGCAACACCAAGCGCAAAACCAGCGTTGGTGCTTATGTAATGACCAAACTCTCCTTTTCCAGTCACCACCTGGGCCACAGACCCGAGGCCAAAGGCCTGGATACAAAGACAACGTTAATTTAAGCCTAATTAAATAGAATTATAAAGATTAGGGTTATTTGACTGATTTGTTCTCAGTTTGTTTACCAAGTCAGTCAGAAAGCCAGACCTCAAGTAAAAACTTAGTTTTATTTTAAAATAAACCATGTTAACCCTTCTACTGATTGCCTAACCATTTAGTACAGCATTTTTTTCACTCAATATAATAAATTTTATTAACCATTTGTGAAAATAAACTGGTGTAATCCACCTCTGCCACTTGCTTTGGGTTTATAATGCCAAAAATAACTGTTTATTTTCCCATTACTGTTTTAACTTCTGACCACTTCACCATTGTTTTATTAGTTATTTCAACCATTTGTTACAAACTTTGATTCTTCCTGTTATTGTTGAAAGGGGAATAGAATGCTCTTTTGCTCTTGCCCTTAGTGCAACTTTAAAGGGTTAATTTTTTTTCTGGTACAAAACATGCTGAAGTAAAGGATTTTCTCACTTCCACTGAACTTGAGGAAAAGCTGATGCTAAAAGCTTCAGCCATTCATTCAGGAAAAAGGAAGTGTGTGTGTGTGTGTGTGTGTGTGTGTGCGTGTGCGTGTGTGTGTGTGTGTGTGTGGAAAGTCAGTATTTAGGCTAAGGGTTAGCCATTTATAAAATGTAAAAGTGCCAGTATGACTTCCCTCATGTTGAACTACATTTCATTTTCAGCATATCTTCCCTGTGCATGTTTGTGTTGTTCTCCCAGGAGTCAAAGTGTTGGATTATTGTAACAGCTGTCAGATAACATATGACTTTTGAAACCTTGTCCATGTGGCCCACTACCTGACCAGTCCTCTGGTAGCACTGTATTTCCTGCTTCACCCACTGGCATCCACCAATCCCCACTCAGCACTCAAATGACCACAGAAATCACGTGTTTTTATCTTTTTAGGACTCACGATGTGTTATCATGGTAAATAGCATGGCATTAATAATTAATTATCTATGTTTTTCACAGATAAGCGAGCAGTAATGTTTGATAACAGATAAAATGAAGCCATCACCAGAGTGATGGATGTAACATGTAGAAATCACATATTATTATATTGAGTATCATATAGGCACAGTGAACTTTAAATACTCTTAATAATGAATGTATGCTTACCATCATGACGTATGTGGAAAGGAATTCAGCAAGTCCCACACGAACAAATTCATTCCTCAGCCAAACTTTGGGTCGGGTAACATCAGTTCCTTTCCGCCGAGAGACCCCTAGCTCTACTGTCTGTACAAAGTCCTTCATTTCTCTTTCTCCACTTGTTTTGGCAAAGGTTATTTTCAGTTCAGCAAAAATAAATATCTGTCAAGTCTCACTAAAGCAGTTGTGAAGTGTCTCTCTTGTCACACTATATTTACGAATAAAACAAATAACTTTCCCTTTACTCTTTTATTTTCACTTTGTCTCTCATTGTCATTAGGACGTGTCCACAATTTATAGCCTGGATCCAACCCCCTCCTCTTGGATATGCTCAAACACACATGTCGATCCTCCAATAACTCTGTAGTCTGACAGTTGACCAATGAGGACAAAGGGCTTCTCTAGACAAGCTGACTACTGTACTAAACCTAAATGTAAACATACTACACTAATTCACCCCAGGATTTCCTAATGAATGTTTTTACATGCTCATCAACATTTCTCCATGTTCTACTGTTTGACTTTAAAAATTGTCAAAGCACAGGACTGTGGGGAAAAAAAAACAGGAAATATTGATTAAAAGTTCCAATGTTGTGCATTATCTTGACGTCACAGTGGAAATTTACAAAACTCATGTATGTTTATTGCACCTAAACATGTTTGAAGAGCATAAAGCACATGGAGACACAAATAGTAACAGAAAGAGCTGATTAAATCCCAGAAACTAGAACTCACATCTTCTCAAACAGCATATTCTCCAGTGTTAATTTTCCAAAGTATAAAAAAGGGATGAGTGGATGAATAGATGTTTTAATAAAATCACTGGTGTGCAGCGCTTGCTGGAACTGATTTCTTTTCTTCTAGTGTCACCTAGAGGCTGATGTTTGCAGCTTGTAATAAAGCATCTCAAGAATCAGTATCAATTGCCAAATGGTGTAATACACTTATACATATGGCTGATTAACTCAGTCATATTTTAAAAAAAAATCTAAAACCAGAGTGCTCTCTGCTAAAACATGAAAAAACAAAACAATCTCCTGAAATAATTTTTATCAGTCTATTCTCTCATCTACTTATCCCTGCATATTCCTATCAGTTCCAGCTGTGATTTGTCATCTCATTCAATTTACAAATTTAGCAAATGTCAAATTTATCTTTATAGCACATTTTAAAACAACCAGGTAGACCAAAGTGCTTTACAAGCTAATTTAAAAACAAGAACAAAGACAATGAAAACTAAAAGCAACAGATACATTAAATTTGACTAAAAACATCTAAGGACAAAAAAAAGAAAAAAACACAACATAGAAATCTGATGGCATTCAAACCTAATCCCAATTAAAAGCCAAGGAGACAAAAAGATTTAGAAGTGTGAATATTGTGTGGCAGGTTGGTTAAATAGCTAGGTGCCATACCATTTAAAACTTTAAAAGGAAGTAAAAGTAACTTAAAACCAATATGAAAACAGACCTGAACCCAGTTAAAGTGGCTCTATTATTCTCATTTCAGGCTAATTTGTTTTAATACGTGAGTCCACAAGGGCAGGAATTAATCAAGCATTTTTACACCCCCCTTTATTTTATAACGACCCTTTCCGCAAACGTAGGTCCTCAGATTGCAGTTTCACAATGTAACAGTATCCACTTCCTCAACACCTGGCAATCCTTATTCTGAGCCACTCTATCCAATTTTTTTGGATAAACCTGTCAATAGATAGATTTGCACACATATCTAACATAATCAACTATTTAATTTTTTATAGACAGAGGCATACACACAAATAAAGAGATCGATATGATAGAGACATGTTCATATCAATTTATTTACCCTTCTTAAGGTTCCAAAGGTCATAGTACTGCAGTATAGCTCACTTTCTCAGATATTTCTGAACCTGTGTTTGACAGTCAGTGGCAATGTAGTCCACTTTCAAATCATTCGATTCTAGAAGGTCCAGGCCTCTTCTGGGTCCTTCTTTTTCCATGTACGCACTGCCACCAAACAGAAATAAAGAAGTTGCTTGAAGGATTAAATGTGAAGCATACCTGTACAAGTTGTATGTCCAGAATCTTGTTGCTGACTTCTTTGTCACAGAATGCTGTGATGCAACACACACAGCATTTGGAGGTTCAAACTCCTGGGGTCAACAGAATCTCAGTACAATGTAGAAGCACAGACTGAGGCATGCTAGAATGAAAATACTCAGCTATTTGGTGGATAAACTTCTTTTAAAGTCCAAGCAGTCTCACTCTGTAGACAAACTTATTTTTAATTTCTTCTTTTAAAAGTTCAAGTTTTTACTTTTCTTATTTAAAAAAAGGTCAAAAGGGCAAGATGATCCAGAAATTTACTGTGCACATCATTCCCACAGCTTTCTCACCTCTACTTCTTTCATTATCTTAGGTGGGACCGGCTATTGGGAGGATGGAGCGCAGATCAACCTACATTTTGCATATTCTATAAAGGTTCAAGGGACATCTTAGTTGGCGTTCAGTCTTCAGACTTCCTGAGCTGACCCATTTCTGTCTGGCTATAGAGAGAGGAACGCTGAACCCATATCTATTCTATTCTATTCTATTCTACAGTCATTTAGCAGATGCTTTTAGCCAAAGCGACTCACATTTGAGAGTAAGAACAACAAGCAAGAATTCAGACAAGACGGGACGTCATAATTAAGTGGTAGTCAGATTCCTGTGAGTCCAGTTGGACCCAGGTGCCGTCATGTAGTGCCAGAGGCAATGCGTATAATTTTGAGCGTGTGACTACTAATTACAATATGCAAAAGATCTTGCTGAGAGTTTGACCGAGGAGAAGGTAAATTCTCAACACCCGGCCGCTGGGAATCCCAGAAGTACTCTGAAAAAAATAATAAAATTTCAAATTTAGTGAAAGTTGAACAATAACAGTGTGGATTGTTAGGTCAAAAATGACATATTTGCAGTGAAGATGTGACAAAACAGGTTGAAGGACACGTCAAATTAATTTGACATAAGACCTTGCTTTGTGTTGTCCTATGAAATGGGACAAGGCAGCCATTAGAACTGAGGGTGGTGATCGCTGGGTCCTTCCAGAATTGGCAGACAATTTATGCATAGAAACATTTGAAAAATTAACTATTTATTTAAGAGTAATTTGTCATGTATTTTTGAAAATAGCATAATAAACAAGCAAAAAATGTGTTCGTCCAGTTTAAGCATAAAAAATATATTTTTTATGAGACGTTTTATTTGGTGTGCAACATGCTTAGTGCAACTCTGTTATAAATACTCAGGAACCCCAAAATCATATAAAATATTTAAATGCCAACAAGATCACAAATTGGGTATGATTAAATATATAAAGGCAAACATGAAAAACAGTGTTAAAGTGAGCCAACAAACAAAAAAAATGAGAATAAAAAAAGAGCAACGGTCATTAGCTGATGTTGTAGAAAAATTACCAAGAGTCTGGAAAGTATAGTACAATTTATTAAAGGGAAAATGAACAAAAGACAAATAACTTCCAAGTAATGAGAGTAGTCGTCCTGACTCGCGTGAAGTCAGGAGAGACTGGGGAGGCAAGAGGAAAAACAATAGTTATACATTTCTTTAGAAAGAATCCTCCTTCCTGAAGACCTTGGGTGGACACATAACTCCAAGAGCTGGCGTCAAAGCAGCCTCACATAGTTGTGTCTCCACCAGAACAGTCTGACTAAGGGTCTGAGGAAGGAATAGATAAAGGTCATCTTAACCTTGTAGTGAACTTTTAACAGAGCATGTATATGAAGAGAATAAACCTTAAAATTTAATTAAAGCATGATGAGTAAAAATGTGCAATGTAAAAAGCGTAATATAGTAACAATCAGTGTAAATACAATTTATAAATTAATATAGTAAACAAAGTAATTAAAGGTGTGATTATAGTATTATATATAGAGCATAATAAGCTAAATGTTTAAACATGTCCATGTTTAACAGTCATGGCTGCCAAAGTGTGTGTTGTGTGAGGGGAGAAATGAGGGTAAACACATCCTTAAGGGGAAAACCAGCTGAGATCATCCCTCAATGGTTAGAAAACAAATATTTTTCCCACTCTGTTTACATTTAACCTGGCAGTGGGTCTCAATCATCTCTTGGATGATGCCTGGGTAGATTGTATGGTCATACACTGCCAGGACACATCATTTCCCCACATTCTCTGGATTGTTCAATTGCAATTCTTTTGGTGTGCTGTGAATGGGAACATCTGTGGGGTTCTGTGTAAGTTTACAGCTGAAGTGCTTGTTTTTTTGGCAATCACACTCCAGATTTCCTGTTGCAGAGCACATACAGCTGACATCATGGTGGAGAATCGTGGCTGGTGACAGAGTTACCACCAGATGGAGCCTGGCATTTCCTTCACTGGCTGCTCCTCAATGTAAAACTATTTCACCTTTGATCCCTTACTCAGAACCTGGTGCAAAGAGAATGCTGTGGGGATATCAACCCTTTGGCTGACAAGCTCTTTTTTCCCTCCTCTTCAATAAGCGACCCACACCATCTGGGACCCCTTTGCCATAAGCAGTCTCAAAAAAGTTCTGAGTTCCTCTTGTAAACCCTTTCTTGAAGATTTCAGTAATGAAGCGCAACAAGCATATTATGCTAAATTATACACACATTTAATCTTACTTTAGATAATGGATTGCCCCTTCTGAGTAAACTGAAAAAGATGCAACCCTGTTACTGTAATTAGAGTAACCGGGTTGAAATTTAATGCTAATGTGAGCTTTTATTCAGGAAAATAGTCTAGCTGTGAAATGTCATGTTACTGTTAACACTGAGGACAGAGTTAGTTATATTAAATAATAGAGAAAAAAATTAAATTAGTGTTACTTTTACAGTATGAGTAACAGGGTTGCATTAGAGCGACACAGTCAAGGCTACAATGATTGGAAAAATATGAAAAACTTGGTCCTTGGTCTGACCATGCTGGTAGCATAAATCTTAATTTGTTATTTCTTCCGTGTCATGTGACTCACTGTTTTTCATCTTCTTTCCATGCTAAAATACGTTTTGATAGCAGGGTTACTATTGCTGATTAATAAATTAACTGTTTCAATAATCAAAGAGAAAAAGTGCATTAAAAACTTATTCTAATGGTTATATTTGACAAGCAGGTTTGTCATCTAGAAGAAAGCACAAGAGAAATGTCATTTTAGGAGGTGCTTGAGATCCAAACGGTAGTTTGAACAATATTTTAGAACATATTTTCCAACAACTATATTTGCATTTTTTCTCAAGATCAGTGTAATTTACACAAGCAGTTCGTGTATTAGTGTATTGTACACTAATTACTTGAAAATTTACTGGTGGGATGTAAAATATCCTCCAATTCTGGAATGTCCCCGCTACTTTTCAGGCCTCCCATGTACATTTATTGTTTTACATGGCTAATCAGATGGAGGTTTTTAGACTGATCGTTATGTTTGTAGCATCCCCCCATGTACATATATTGTTTCATGAAAGTTACAGAACATATGAAGATGAAATATGTTAGAATATTGCAGAATATTTCTCAAATGCCATAGTTTCAATAAAAGGCATTAGTCATTTCCATCTACAGTGTTGATCACTGACTTTCTGGTCATTACATGTGTGTTACCTGCTGGTAGCCATCAGGTAAAGTATAGCTGTGTCCCATTTCAGGGTCTGCACATGTGTGCAGACTATACATGGCTACGGAGTGTCCTACGTAGTCTGCACACTCTGCTTAACCTTTGTGCAATCCTACCCAACAAGAATTTTCCATAGCAGTAACGTAGGACGCTGAATCACTTCTGAAATTACTAAGTTTGTACATCATAAGATGTTCATTCTAGTGAACGTTAACACCAACTACGTAATTATGTATAAAAGTAAAAGAAAAAACTGTCTGACCTCTGTTGTTTTCCAGCCAGAAGACACTTCACACACCCCTTAAAAAATCCACAAATATCAAATATGACAAAATGTAAAGCCAGCGTTTAACATGTTTTTAATGTGCTTGGTTTTGTCACGTTTCTACTAAAATGTAGTAAAAGAAGGAAAAAAAACTTACTCTTCTGAGCATGGTTGTTCATTCGCCATCGTCTTGTGCGCAATGAATTCTGGGAGAAAAGAGGCCAATTTCCAAATTTTGGCTGCATGTCTTACAGGCACACGTAAATATGAGCACATCACCCCCAATCCTGGCTTCTTTCAACTGGACTCCCATCAAGCTGAGGATGGATTTTAAGATTTTGTTTGTTATTAAATGACTTCATGGTTTAGCCCCCTCTTACTTAGCAGATCTTTTATGCCCTTACACTCCACATACATTGTTGAGGTCCTCTGGCCAAAGACTCTTGGAGGTCTCTACGTTAAGGTTGATTCTCCGGGGATGTCAATTCTTTGCAGTTGCTGCCCCTCATATCAGAGCTGCTCCTACACTTTTAAAGTTTGCTGAAGACACATTTTATTCTTTACCTTTCTTAATGTGCATTAGTTGACCTTGTTCTATGTTTGTTTTTACATGTGCTTTATAAATAAAGTTGCCTTGCCTGGACTGTATAAATGAAGCTAGTCTTCAGATGTAAAGCCTTTGAAGAAAATAGACAACCTTTCAAAAAGCATCAGCTTCTGTTGTGACATACTAATTTCAGGAAAATAGCATGGGTTTTCAGTCATGCAGGTCATGGTAACCATAACAACTTGAGTAAAAGTAAGTGGACCTCTTTTCTGGTTCTTTAAGAGTTTTTAGCTTTAATTCAAATAACTTCTTCAGCTTTAACTCATCTGTAGGAAGATTGGTTTTATAAGCTGTAAAAGTAACCTTCTCATGTGATGGTTGTTTAAAGTCATATATGTTTACCTGCCTGACCAAACCTGTTTTGGTCACATGATTTAGTGTATGACTTGTTATGAAACTGCCTGGGGAGCAGCATAAAGGTTCTGGGTAGGTGATACTTGAGGCCATCTTCTCTGTGCAGAGATATTTTTACAGTTAAACAACTTTGTTAAACTAAAACAAAAAAGCTCAATCGTGTTAAAACTGAAAAACCACTTTAACAAGTAAACATACATAACCAGTATCAGGAGGAGATGCCCTTCATGCCCATCTGTGATGAACTTATGTATGTATGTAGTATGTAGTTGTACTGCAGTTAGTGGAGCAAACAATATCTCAGCGGGCAAAGGCAATAGGTTGGCCAACATTCATTTCTCTGCTTAAGCCAACAGCTGCAGAAATAAGTTCCAATGCTAGTTGTTAGTGCTGAACACATGAAGCCATTCTGTTTGCCCTGCTCAAATCAGCAGTTGTCAAAAAGTCCTCTGTGTATGATGGTATGGTGCTCCTGATTGTGTTACAGATATTAAGTTACAACAAGAAAACAAGTTTTGTTACGCCCAGACAGCGAAGTAATAAAAGTCATGAGCATGAAATAACTTGGCCAGTTTTTCGGATTTCACTTGAGACCAAAAGGCAGTGATTTTGAATGTCAGTGGCTAAACTTAAATTTCTTTTTCATTTTAATAATTCACAAATTACATAACAAGGAAAACACACTGGATCATTTTGCACAGCAGATTTTTTGTAATATAACAATAAACAAAACGAGCGATTCCATGCACAAAAAAGTAAAAAATAGCAAAACTTAGCTTTTAACAATATACTGAGAAAACCTGTAATTGTGTGGAATTTCTCTTTCTTTCTTTTTTGTATGACATGTAGGTTTTATTTTGTAATGTTATCACCAGGCTGCATGGTGGTGTGATGGCTATCACAGCAAGAAGGTCACTGGTTCGAGCCTCGACTGGGGGGGGGGTTCGAACCTGGGGGATGGTGGCCTTTCTATGTGGAGTTTGCATGTTCTCCCCGTGTGTCCGTGGGTGGCTTCCTCCCACCGTCCAAAACATGCACGATAGGTTAATTGGTTATTCTAAATTCTCCCTAGGAGAGAGTGTGCGTGTGAATGGTTGTTTGTCTATCTGTGTTGGCCCTGCGACAGACTGGTGACCTGTCCATGGTGTACCCTGCCTCTCACCTGTTAAAATGCTGGGATAAGCTCCAGCTCACCCGCAACCCGTAATGGACTAAGCGGTCAAGATAATGATTAAATAAATGTTAACACCGGTCAGCCATTTCACAGTGTTCGCTTGAAGCAGTTTTATTTGTGTAAATTTTTTGTGTAAGTTTTGTTCATCCGCGTGTGTTCTTTAGAGTAGAGTTATCGCTGTTTGCTGGTGAGACTGAGCTGGTGAGTCATGTAAATGTTGTTAAATATATGGTTGTTTCCACAAAATATGTAAGCGGTATGCTGCCCGTCAAGTGTATGTGGTGCTAATATTTTGTTCTGTTGTTTGTGTCATTACAGTTGTTTACCTAAAAGCAACACGGTTACGAGGGGATGCTAGTTGCTATTAGCAAGTAGCTCCTAGTGGTTGCAATAAACGTGAGTGATTAAGTAACCTGGCGTTTGAGTGAGACACTGTTTCACCAGTTAAAGACACCCTTTACGGTGGGAGTTATTGGACTAAAGGTAGTTAGCCTGGTTTTAGTGCTTCATTTATACTAAGAAATTAAATGTGGTGATTTCTGTTCTTCTTCTGCCTCAGTTCCCAGACATTTAAGGACTGTTCTTAAAAGCGTATGGGATGCTATGCACAGGTGACATGACCCTGACTCAACTTACTAAGTTATTTATTTAATGCTGATATCAAAATCAAAATTAGCTTTTTTTTCACTAAACAGTAAAATGTTGTGGTTTGAACGTGCAATGTGAAACAAAATCAAGGGTCACTGAAAGAAAAATGTAATATTTAATTAAAAACTGTCTTTTTTTTTTTTTTTTTTTTTGGTATGTAATCACTTCACTAAAACAGCTATTTTTTTTCTCCACTCCTTCTGAGAACCCCCTTGTTCTGCTGGGGGACTTCAGTGCTGATGTGGGCAATGACAGTGAGACCTGGAGGGGTGTGATTGCTGGATGACCCAAACGTGTTGTGAGGGTCTGCTGGGAACGTGTGGCGGAGTCCCCGGTCAGAAAGAGTTTCAACTCCCATCTCTGGCAGAACTTCACCTATGTCCCGGGTGAGACGGGGGACATTAAGCTTGAGTGGGCTGTGTTCTGTGGCTCTCTTGTTAAGGCAGCCAGCCGGAGTTGTGGCTGTAAGGTCGTTTCATAGCCTGTCGCAGCGGAAATCCCTGAACTTCTTCATGGACACCAGCAGTGAGGGATGCCGTCAAGCTGAAGAAGAAGTCCTATCGGTCCTGTTTGGCCTGTGGGACTCCAGAGGCAGCTGATGGGTATCTGCAGGCTAAGCGGAACGTGGCTTCACTGAGGCAAAAACTCTGGCATGGGAGGAGTTTGGAGAGGCCATGGAGAATTACTTCCGGACAGCTTGAGGAGATTCTGATCCACCATCTGGCAGCTCGGGGGGGGGGGGGAAGCAGTACTCCATCAAAACTGCGTATATTACACCCTGGTACCAGGCTAACTCTGCAGTACACTGTCCCATCAACTCCTCTATGTCCACAGGCATCCTGGACAAACTGTCAGCATCCACATTTTCTTTGCCTGGGCAATATCTGATGGTGAAATGAAAGTCCGCGAGCTCTGCTACCCACCTACAACCAGTTGCATTAGGCTTGGCACTCAAGAGGACATATGTAAGGGGATTATTGTCTGTAAAAACAGTGAAAGTAGGGGCATAATAAAGATAATCTCTGAATTTTTCAGTGACTACCCACTTGAGGGCGAGAAACTCTAATTTCCCTGAATGTAGGTGATAATTACGTTCAGAAGCAGTCAATGTGCGGGAGCCATAGGCTATTACGTGGAGTTTGTCATCTCGTCTTTGGTATAGACCTGCTCCGAGACCTAGGTTTGAGGCATCTGTGTGGAGAATAAATGGCTTTGAAAAATCTGGGAACCCGAGGACAGACGGCTCAACCAGGTAGTCTATTAGCCTCTCTAATATTTGTTTATGTTCTTCAGTCCACACAATTGGTTTGTGTGATGGTACGCATTTGTTCTTTCTTTTAACTTGTTTTACACTAGCCCTGTTTTGTGACATACTGTTGTCTGTTGTTGTCCCTTTCAACAAGTCGTACAGTGGCCCTGCGATATGAGAAAAGTCCTTTCTGTATTGTCTATAATAGGGTTAGGTCTGGTTTTGAGTTTCGACCCTGGCACAGCTAACCTGCCTGAGGATCTGGGAGGCTCGTAGGGTGTCAGTCACTCTGTAATGTAGTCGGGTGGCAGACCTCTATTCTAAATTCTAAAACATACAGGGAGGCAGTGCAGCAAGGCTAAAACAGGAGTAATCTGTTGTCTTCTGCTAAAACCAGTGGGAAGCCTAGCTGCTGCGTTTTGAACCAGTTGGAGGCGAGAGAGGAATTTATTGTCAAGTGTTGTGGAATTTTTATTTATCAAAGATCACACACTAAGTGAGAATCAAACAAAGTATTTCATTAAGAGCTGATCAGCAATGAGAGTCACACAGTCAGAAAGATCTGCTAAGTGAGTCTGAAGAGATACATGTGTGCTCTGGTTAATATAGAGCCAGAGCCTGAGCTGATAACATCGAGGTCGAAGGTCATTGTAGTAAACTCCTCATGGCCTGGTACAAGGATGAAAAGAAAAGGGGGAAGGGGAGCTCACTAAATCCTTATCTGGGTACACAGTCATTCTCCTCCCTAAGTAAAACATAAGCCAAGCTTTAACAATGCAAAGTGTAGTCTACAGAATATAAGGGTTCTGTGTAAATTTTCCATTACACAAGACCGAAGAGGAGGAAGTTGCAGTAGTCGAGTCTGGAGAAAATGAGAGCATTGATAACTTTTTCTAAATCGGGCCAGGAGAGGACAGGTTTGATTTTACTGATGGTGCGGAGGTGAAAGAAACAGGACTGGGTGACTTTTTTGATGTGAAGATGAAATATAAGATTGGAGTCAAATATAACACCTAGGTTTCTGGCAGAGGGGGTGATGTTAGAGGAGAGAGGACCAAGACTGGCTTCAATATGGGCGGTGGAGTGAGGAGGGTTAATTAAGATCATTTCAGATTTAGAACTGTTGAGTTGTAGGAAGTTTTATGCCATCCAACTGTTCACATCGTTGAAACACTCTAACACAGCAGCTAGGCTTCCAGTGTCCCCTGGTCTCAGCAGGAGGTATATCTGTTTGTCGTCCGCATAACAGTGGAAGGACACGTTATGGCGGGCTATAACGTGTCCTAGGGGGAGCATATAAATAGAAAACAAAATGGGACCTAGAATAGAACCTTGCAGTACACCACAGGCAATGGGGGCAGAGGAGGAAGTAAAATTACCTATGATGACCGCAAAGGTTCTATCTAAAAGATAAGAATAAAACCAATCAAGTGCAGTGTCTGTGATGCCAACCCAGGTTTTAAGACGATCAATTAAAATAACGTGATCAACGGTATGAAATGCAGCATTGAAATCTAAAAGAATTAAAAGAATGCTCTCTCCACTATCCGAGGCTAAAAGAAGGTCATTAGAGACTTGGAGGAGAGCTGTTTCGCTGTTTCAGTGCTATGTAGTGCTTTAAAACCAGACTGAAATTTCTCAAAGATGTCATTTTCATTTATAAAACCTAAAATCTGATTAGAAACAACTTTCTCTAAAACTTTGGATAAAAAGGGAAGTCATTAGACTGAAATGAGTGAACAGTGGCTGGCCGCTGTTGGGTAAGAAGTTTCTTTTTATTTTGTCTCTCCGCTTCATTTGCACATGCAATGTTAAGTTTCTCAAGGAGTAGCTCATCACTTGTTGTTTGTTGCAAGTATGGTTGTAGATCACTCCTGATGCTGTCATTTTGCAGGCCTGTCAGAACTGTATGGAGAAACATACTCTGTACAAGGGCAGGATCTTATCTTAAACCAGATTCTGCTTCCTGTGAAGCAAAGAGGATTTTTTGCCTCCGGTCTAAACACGGAACAGAAAGCTTTGTGAGGTCTCCTTACTATTTTGAACCTCTGAGGTGAGCTGCTTATACAGTTCTGCCCCACCCTTCTCCTGGAAGTGGGACCTGAGAATCCTCCTCAAGGTAGGTAAAGTAAGGTTGCTTTTGCTCTTGAGGTAGTTGTGTAGTTGTAGACCTGGTGCTATTGCCCTAATCACAGCATCAACTATTTCAATTTCAGGAAATCCCTTGCTGATGCCTTGTTCGGTTTGGTGTGCTAAACTTAAAAAACTGAGTTTGTCCTTCTGCCCTGGCTTACCAATCTGGCCTGATATTCTGAATTCTATTTCCCACTACAAAGAGACTCAGTTATGGAGTATAGGCTGAATAGGGGCTTGGCCTTGCCTAATACCACTACGTTCATCACTCAAAAGAGTTTTGACCTTGTTAGTTTGACTTGGTTTGTTAGGTAATGACAGAGATAATGCCACTTGTGTCTCCACCTCTTTTCTCAGTTCATCTTCAGTGAACTGAACAGTGTGCTCATCCACATCTCTCTGAGTTGAATTGGGAGCTAAATAATCTGATGCACTATCTTTAGTAGACTGTTGTAACTCTACAATTTTATCACTCAGGCTAAGTAGCTCTGCTATACCTTGGTCTTCTAGTTCACGCAACCCATCTCTCTCCAGGTGTCTGGTAGTATGTGTCCGAGTACTCATCAAATGCTGAATCAGCAATCAGAAGAACCCACAAATTTCAATTAAAGCATCTTTTGTCAAGATGTACAGAGCCGTACCAATATTGAGTTTTAAGTCCTCCAACACTGATGAATTAATTTCAATCCTCAACCTGAGGACAGCATCAGTATGATGAAGAACTTTCACTGTGCAAAAGAAACAATGCAGGTCTCCTGGTACCTGCTGGTAGACCTCAGATTCAATGCAAGTCTCTCTGCGCGGCTCTTTCACCACCACACCCTATCGTCGTACGAGGTTGTAGTTATAAAGGGTTGAGTGATGACAAGGATGTCTGTCTGGGGCAGCTGACCCTCATCACCTTCATCCCAGCGGCACCTCCAAAATGTTACACCCTGGTACCCGGCTGGACTCCGCTCTGCAATGGCTGTAATGGGAGATTTAAGGACGAACACTCAAGACGCGATGCTTCATCTGCAGCAGCTCTAGCATGAAGCATGTGTGGACAGCTCCCTCTCCTGATCTCTGCAGACATTACCAGTCCAATCTGGATAATTACTCAGACTTAATTAGTAGATCACTGATCATCTTAATCTCTTACATATGAACTGATGTCATGGTATAAAACTATTAATTTGAACAAGTATAAGGCAGATCACATCAAGATTTAGCTAATTACCAAAAAAATATTTAAAGTAAATATACCTATTACACATACAGTGGGGATGGAGGGCTACTGACCTCGATTCGGGTTGTTGTGGGTCAGTGGAGGGAATAATTCGAAGACTTCCTCAATCCCACTGACATGCCTTCTTATGAGGAAGCAGAGTCTGGGACCCTGATGTGGGCTGTCCTATCGCTGGGGCTGAGGTCACTGAGGTGGCTGAAAAGCTCCTCAGTGGCAAGCCCCCGGGGGTGGATGAGGTCCGTCCAGAGTTCCTTAAGGCTCTGGATGCTGTAGGGCTGTCTTGGCTGACACGCCTCTGCAGCATTGTTTGGATATTGGGGACAGTTCCCCTGGACTGACAGACTGGGATGGTGGTCCCCCTCTTCAAAAAGGGGGACTGGAGGGTGAGCATGGTAGTGTGCTCCTGTGGGGGGGTGCTCCAGAAATATAGAGTGCCAGACCCCCTTGTATGAGCTGGCCGGTCCCTGTACGACTGGTGCCAGAGCTTGATCCGTTTTGACTGCAGTAAATCAGATTTGTTTCCAGTGAGGGTTGGACTCATCTAATTTTTTTATTTTTTTTTTTTTTTATTTATTTATTTAGGACAATGCATATTAATCAACATATGAGCAAAAGCTTCACAGTAAATATGCCAGAATTAGCCACAAAAGCTAAATTGCATCTGTTGTCCTAAGGCAGGCACATTGAACAAACATTGACAAACATCTCATATTTACAATAGTTACAATAAACATTAAACACAGTGTTAGTAATAAGAGGTAAACAGGATGTTAGTTACACATGAGTACAGGACTGGTTTGTTTTTAACCACTCTTTTAGTGTTTTCTTGAAGGTGAGATAGTTGTCACAGTTTCTAATATGAGCTGGTAGTGAGTTCCATGACTGTGTGCCTCTGATAGACACCACCATTTGGCTAAACTTAGTCCTGCGGCGCTGTATGTTACAGTCTCCTCTGGTTAATGCTCTAGTAGTGACTCTATTGTTTGTTTTCTTCTGTATGAAAACATCTAATGGTGGAGGGGCAATCTGTTCATAACTTTTATGGACAGAATTTCTAGGCGCAGCCGAGGTGTTGAGGGGATCCAGTTTTGTGGCCTCAGGATTGGGTCTCTGCTTTTTGCAGATGATTTGGTTCTGTTGGTTTCAAAGGCCGTGATCTTCAGCTCTCACTGGAGTGTGAAGTGGCTGGGATGGGAATCAGCACCTCCAAAGACGAGATTATGGTCCTCAGCCAGTCTTCAGGGTGGAGTGCTTTCTGCAGGTCCTGCCCCAAGTGGAGGAGTTCAGTTATCTCAGGGTCTTATTCATGAGTGAGGGAAGGATGGAGCGGGAGATCGACAGGCAGATCAATGCGGCATCTGTGGCTCATGCATCTGGTCAGGATGTCTCCTAGACACCTCCCTGGTGAGGTGTTCTGGGAATGTCCCACCGGGAGGAAATAGATAATTGTTTTTATGTTGGCCATTTGTTGAGAAAGAAATTATTAGATTACACAATTATAACGAGATGTTCTTTATCATAAGTTTAGTCTTTTAGAGAACAGCTAAGCACAGTATGACTAATGATTGGACTTGCATGCCTGTGGAAGATGAAAAGAAAATGCACTTTCAGAAGTAGCTGTAATTCTTAGCATATTAAAACAGGAAAGTAGCCTGGTTAAGATTTTGTTATTGATGTAAATAGGCATTATTTTCTGTTTGCTTCATTAAAAAGCCGGACTTTGAGTTAACTCAAGGTTCTCTGCAGGAACAACCCTTCTTTTGTCTTTCTAGGATCTCATTGGATTTCTTTTCTTTACGTGTTTATGTGTTCTTTATGTGTGTTCCCTGTTAGGAAACAGTTTCCCAGAAAATTCCAGTTATTAGGACTGATTGGAACAGTTATCGTATGCATCTCTAATTTGCTCTGCACTTTCTCTTGTTAAGTGCAAAGTGACCGCCCCTGCTGTCATGTGCAGTATACTAAATAGGCTCCAGATGTCCTCTTCCACCACAGATCTCAAACCTTTGAAATAACTATTTCCAGCTTTACTTGTGAATTTTTTTTTTTTTTTTTTTTTTTTTTTTTTTGTAGAAAGGGTGGATAAACATTTGAATGGCAGGAGCTGGCATTTTGATTAAATAAGATTGTAGTTTCATCTATTTTATTTTTTTTTCTCTCTCGTCTTTTATTCCTCTTTTGGACAAAAGGCTCTTATCCCGAATTACTGAGCTAATCTGTTCACTGAAGTTTATAGAGCAATGGTGTAATCAGAGAATGAAGTGATTTAATCAATTAACCATAACTGTAGCTTTAGAAAGCACACCCACTCTGCCACATGCGTCTGGCTCAAGTGTCCAACCTCCGCTGTAGAGGATTTTAGGCACACCTACTTGAAGCGGGGATCTAAACTGTCTTTACTTTCACTGCTAACAGAAGATCGGCTGTGAGAGGAAAATGATTTTCATGGATATACTTTCTCACCCTTTTTGGGCCATTTCAACGGCGCTGCTGGCTCTTGTTGTGCGCTTACAGCGGAGAGCCCTCTGGGATCCAAAAGCGTGCGCGGTGCGGCTCACAGGGAAGACTGCGATTGTGACAGGAGCCAATACAGGTTGTAATCTCTTAATTCAGGTCTGCAACGCTTATACATCCAAATCTGAAAAAAAAATGTCAGTTGTGTCACCTGTTTGTTGAAGAGTTGTGATCTTCTGAAGCCCACTTTCAGGCGACCGTTTTAAATTAACATATTGAATGTGGGCCAGTAACAAGACGGATATTTTATATTTTGCGAACCTGATTATTGTTAAGGCTCCTATGATTAATGTTTTATAGTCCTTTTTTATGTTGGGGTGGCAGAATGAGGGAGCACCAAGATAAGACGATTTCCCAATTAATCTTTTCAGGGTTGTGTAACTAACAGCAGTAGCTTTAGCCACCAGCCTGGTTGCTGCAGACTAAAATATACTCCTTGATGAGTTGATGAAAGCTGTGTGGTAGGGACTGTTTTGTCTATAATTTAAAATTCAAGGGCACAAGTTAAATATTTCCAGTGAAGGCGACCTCTGTGGGCTGGTTCCTGATGTCAAAAGATCCTCAATATATCATTTCCTCACAGCAGCGTCAAACCAGATGTTTAATATTCAGTTTAAGAGACACATAGGTGTGTGTGTGTGTGTGAGAGAGAGAGAGAGAGAGAGAGAGAGAGAGATTAGGATCAGGTGTGTGTTTTTAAAATTGTTAGTTGTGTGTTTTTATGTAGAGTGCTTTGTGCTACTTACTGAATGAAAAGTGCTTTATAAATGATTTGATTTGACTTTATTTTTTTCAGCAGCAGCGGTTTGATGGAATTTTTCCTCAGAAAGGTCCTCAGGACAATTTGGAGCTGTCTTCCGGAGTTTATCACAGCTGTGATCTATACACCACTAAAACAACAGCTTATAAAATATTCCACTTAGTGAAGTTTTACACTGGGACATTTGTGTAATGGAGCTCCTAGAGTAGCATTCAGTATTCAAATCTACAGATCTATGTTTGTTCATAGAAAGAAAGTGGGATTAGCAGCTACAGAAAGTGGGAAAACACTGTGGCATTGAGAGGCTTCATGTTCACTGTGTTTCATGTGGTTTCTGGTCATTTGGCATTAGAAGCATTTTAATTTATTCAAGTTCTTTTTTGAAAAATCTTCCATTTATTTGTTTAAGCTCATAAAGTTATCAGATGTTAAACATCTCTGAGGAAACCTCAGGGCAAATAGCACCGCAGCAAGATAGTATGTGGAATCAGTTGTATGGTTTTTATTGGGTAATTTGAAAAATGGTAGTTATTCATTAAACTGGTTGTGGGACTTTTGGTTGGGTTCATTCTAACTAAACTGTTTTGCTTTAAAAATTCATTAAAACATCTTCTTACACCCACACACTATCAGTGCCGCTGGTTTTTTGTTTAAATCTTTTACACCGAAGAACATTAAATGCTTTCCATTCGCTTTTTTACACTGCGATGATTTAACCCCCCCCCCATGAATAAATTCACACAATCCTCCTACCAGCAGCATTTCCCTGCATTTCTGCCATTCCTCTTGCTTGAAACACATTTATGCCTTGTCTGTTGGGCAGTTATTAAAAGCAGAGGACAAGAGAGGAAGAAAGGGCAATTTTAGTTGCAAGCAGAACAACCTCGGAAAAACCTGGAAGCCAGATGACCTCACATTTATTTTTAGAACTCTATCCTTCCTCCCATTCAAACAGAGTTCCACCTGAGATCAGCATGTTTCACAGGGAAGCCTGAATAACTTTTCTTGGAAACTTGTAAAACTTTGAGTTGTAATTGTAAAACATTTTGCCGTCATATCAGCTTATAAATAGACAATTACTGTGTAATAACCTTTATTGTGGACGGACATCTTTGTGTAATGAATTAATCTCAATGAAGGCCATGTTTTTTCCTGTCATGTTAGAATCTATGTTTTCATAACAAACTATACACATTTTCATCAGTAAATTAGCACAGTCATCATGTAGTGCTCTGCCTGGTATTATGGTTAAACTCTGTGTAGAGCCTGAACTTTTTATAAACAGTTTAAAGCAACAGATATCTGGCTTTAATCCATTTTACCTGAGGCTACTTTTTAAAAAGCCTTCAAGAACCCAGACTGGAAACACTGGAAAAACTTCAAACTGTCTAAAATTTTGTTTCTCAGCTTATGTGGACAATTGAAACATAAAATCATTAATGACCAACTTTGCGTTTGTAGCAAAACAAAACAAAAGATTATAATATTTCACATATCTTGTGAATGTTTAAGTGACATGTGCACCACTCTAGACTTGCAAAGACTCATAATGTATGTAACATTAAGTAAGAAAGGCTCAGTGCATGAAAAGTAGAAGCTTCCTCTGAGTTTTAGTTTCACATTTCTAAAGTTGTTCAGATCCAGTGGCCTCAGCTGCAGCAATGACTGCACAGGAAGTAACTACTTCAAAAATTGTGTCTCCTTCTGTGTTTATTTTAAGGCTTTACTTAGCCCACTTGGCACTCTAGGACTTATCTGACAACGGTACTGCAGTATTAAAGCAGTACCAGTAGTAAAGGTAAAGGTTCTCACCTTACACACAAAGTTGTTTGTCCATTCAGAGCCACCATAGTAAAAATATTGCTATAAATCTATAAATATGGCAGCTACCGTGTATGCGGACCCAAGCAAGTAGATATTAATGGCTCATTCTAAATAAAAAACAAAACAAAACATAAAAGTTATTTTTCTAAAGTGATTACATATCAAAAGGAATACAGTATATCTCTTAAAATAAAAAAAATGTTGTTTTTTTTGTCTGCACCTTTAATCTTCTGCATTTTATGGGACTGAAAAAGTTATTAGGGTCCGAGCCATACGAAGTATGGAAGGACCCTATTGTTCCTGAAATGTTTAGTCTCCTCCTCCTCCTTCTAAGCATTTTGAGCCCAAATATGACCCCCTAAACACCCATGAAAAGTTGTGAAATTTGGCACACACGTCAAGCCCCGCGTAACTCGGATATTATAAGGTCCGCATACACTTCAATACAAAATTGGCTCAACAGCGCCACCTAGAAAAAAATAAATTCCCCAAATGAATGGGGTCCCGAAAGTCTACTTCGACGTAGGAAGACGAAACTCGGCACACACGTCTAACACGCCAAGCTGAGCAAAAAAGTCAATCGAACACCTGTTGCCATGGCAACGGCGTGCCCGCCATCTTGGCGTGTGCGGCCATTTTTTGGCCATTTTTTGCACTTTACACACATCGCATTTGAACGAACTAGTCTGAGGGGATTCGTGCGATTGACTCCAAAGTTGGTGGGAAGCTTCCTGACAAGTTGGGGACCAAACGCTCCTCAAATCTTTCTAATAGCAGAAAGCGTGTTACCGTGGCAACCGACGGAAAAACGCCTTCTCGCCATGAAACAATGTTTGCTCATATCTCCATAGAAATAGATGGGATCTGCACCAAAGTTCACAGTATTCATACGTGTCACACCCTAAGTCCAGCAAAGAAGTCAATCAAACACCTGTTGCCATGGCAACGGGGTGGCCGCCATCTTGGATTTCACTGCCATTTAAACGAACTAGTCTGAGGGGATTCGTGCGACTGACTCCAAACTTGGTGGGAAGCATCCTGACAAGTTGGGGACCAAACGCTCCTCAAATCTTTCTAATAGGAAAAACCGTGTTACCGTGGCAACAGACGGAAAAAAGCCTTCTCGCCATGAAACACGGTTGCTCATATCTCCATAGGAATACATTGGAACTGCACCAAACTTGACAGGATTCATACACGTTGGGTCCCTAACGCATTACACCACCTTTTGTCATGGCAACATAGCATGTTAGCTAGCAGAATTAGCATGCAAGCAAAAAATGCTAACTTGGTATTTCAACATTTCAGATTATCAGCTGCGTGTTTTACCATGTTACCTACCATGTTACCAGGCTACCTACCATGCTAGGAAAAGGTGTATGAGACGGGTGGCGGGGTCCAGGACGCTCGGACCCGATGGATGCCGCTTGCGGCTTTAATTGTTGTTGTTTGCTGCAACTAAATTCTGGCCCATGCTTCATGTTTGCAAATGACTGGCCAGTTTGAGGTACTTTGTTCCAGAATTAATCTAGATAAAGAAGAAAAGAATTCAAAGCCTAGAATATTTGTTTTTGGTAGCCCTATCTCAGCGTGCTGTAACAGATTTTATTCAACAACATAAACAGATGCAGCAATAAACAGCAGTCAGGCCTTTACTGACTTCTGTCGTGTTACCTCAGGACATCAAACAGAGCTGAGAAAAGTTTCTGTTCTTTTTCATTTAATTTTATTTACTCTAGGAAAAATGTGCATTTGTATTCCCTCCTTATCAAAAACTCACTTGTTGACTTTTCTCTGCTGTTTCACATCAAGGAGTTAACTAAATTTTGCTTTCCTCTTCCCTGCAAGGCATTGGGAAGTTCATCGCCCTGGACTTTGCACGCCGTGGGGCCCGTGTTATCCTGGCATGCAGAAGCGAGTCCCGGGGGACAGCAGCAGTAAATGAAATCAGGCAAATTACAGGAAACACAGACGTCCATCTGCGCCTGGTTGATCTCTCCTCTATGAAATCTGTCAGAGACTTTGCAAAGAGAATACTTGAGGAAGAAACAGCTCTCCATATCCTCGTTAACAATGCAGCAGTATCAGGTGACACATGGCCCAAGGACCAACATGGTTCCACTGCTGATTTGTATTTGGGAAACCAGAAGTACTAAAACTCAGAAACATATATAACAATATACTTCAGTTACACAATTAACCACAAGCAGTGTTTATTCATGTGGAATTTGGCAATCAGACCTTTGTTATGTGGACTTTAACCAAAAGCAGCCATAAACCAAAGCAAGCTAGTTAAGCATCCCATCAGTTAGAAAAGTCAGTGTGAGGAAAAGAATTGTGAAATAATAGAACATCATGAACCCCAGAGAAAGAACATCCTGCTCAGTATTTGCTACACATAAGAAAGCAATTATATGCAGCCTGACATACTGACACACTGCTTATAAGTTTAGTAAATCTATTCTCAGACAGAGCAAGCATTCTGCATGACAGAAAGATTCGCTGCCTGCATGTTCTCTGCTGGTGACAATGAGGAAGCGCAGCTCTGTGTCTTTACAATTAGGTTGCTGGAACACAGCATTAAAGTATGTTTCCAGGAAATGATTTTATCAGTATCCTAGCAGATGTCAACAAAATAGCTGAGTGTGTGAGTGGTTTGACGTTCATGTGGTTAAAGATTCAAATGCAATTGTAGTAATTTGTGTACACATTTTTTACATCTAATTATGCCACCAGGTTTGCCAAAGCAAATCACCAAAGATGGGTTTGAGGCTTCTTTTGCCACCAACCATCTGGGACCATTTCTGCTCACCAACCTGTTGCTGGGTAAGACTGTCAGCTGTCACTGACATGCTCAACACCTTACTTTTTCTGTTGCATTTCTTTGCATCCCTCTTTCCGTTCCTCAGTTTATTCTTGTTTCATTCCAGACCTGTTGAAGCGCTCTGCTCCAGCCCGGATCGTCACCGTCAGCTCAGTCAACCACAAGAGGGGAGAAGTAGACTTCTCTCACTTTCATGGCAAGAACCTTGTTCATTACATGGATCAAGTCTACAACCACACAAAGCTACATAATATCATCTGTACCAATGAGCTGTCACGCAGGCTACGGGAGACAGGTGAGCCAAAGCTGAGTTCATCATTTTGTAAGTATCAAAGCAAATATAAAGTAGTGAGACTACCTGAATGGGAAAGTTATAGCTGGAATTCCCATATTTTTTCAAACAAACTGGTACCAGCTGCGCAGATCAGTCAGAAATGCATTCTTTGCTGTTATGAGAACAACCACTTTTCTTAATTCATGATTACATTTTATTTAAATGTCTGTTTAGCGTTGTATTTGCGTAACAGTGTTTAACAAGGGGAATTGACTTAAATAGGGAGTAAAATTGATGCAGCAAAACCAGCTTCTTTCTACATGGTAAAAACCCAGTGTCTACATTATCAGCTTTCTTATGTGGGGAATTTCTATGAGGCCAGATCAGTCTCAATAAGAATGAACTCACGCCAGGTGTTTCACAAATGCACACGCTCTGGTTTGTATTCGTATTTCAGAATCGGAAATGCACACGCTCTGGTTTGTATTCGTATTTCAGAATCGGAAATGCACACGCTCTGGTTTGTATTCGTATTTCAGAATCGGAAATGCACACGCTCTGGTTTGTATTCGTATTTCAGAATCGGAAATGCACACGCTCTGGTTTGCATTCGTATTTCACAATCGGAAATGCACACAATCTGTTTCACAAATGCACACGCTCTGGTTCACAAATATAATTTTGAGGCACACTTGTAAGATTATACGAATTGCTGAACGTGCATTTACGAACTGCTTCTCATTTGTGAACATCTCTGCATTCGTGAGAGAATTCTCTGCGGTGGATTTTGAGACTCCCCTGACGCCGCAGTGTAACGAATCTCACCATTGGTTGACTAATCTGTCAATCAAATTTCCGAGTGTGATTGACAGATTCATCAGTCAATCAGTTAATTCGATAACATTACATGATCTACAACGAGGGAATGTAAGATAAATGTGTTACTTACAGGTTGTGATTGTTGCGTCTCCTCCATGTCTGCCCGCTAGTTGGACTTTAACTACCATGCTCAAATAGCAGTATTAGCTCTGCGACAGGTCTAAAAGTGTGGAGAAAATGTAAGGAGCAGTATGATTGGCTGAATGCAAACACACCTGATTGACCGATGAATCTGTCAATCACACTCGGAAATTTGATTGACAGATTAGTCAACCAATGGTGACATTCGTTACACTGCGGCGTCAGGGGAGTCTCAAAATCCACCGCAGAGAATTCGTAAATGCACGTTCAGCAATTCGTATAATCTTACAAGTGTGCCTCAAAATTATATTTGTGAACCACAGCGTGTGCATTTGTGAAACAGATTGTGTGCATTTCCGATTCTGAAATACGAATGCAAACCAGATTGTGTGCATTTCCGATTCTGAAATACGAATACAAACCAGAGCGTGTGCATTTGTGAAACACCTGGCGTGAGTTCATTCTTATTGAGACTGATCTGGCCTCATAAATTTCAGTCACCAGGAACAAGTTAATCTTTGCATCTCTTTGGTTGTCAGTTTCAAAGTGCAATCAAACCTTCGGAGTGATTCAATAGCACAGATTTTTCAGTCATTTGAATGCAGTGGGCATTTAGCTCATGTGAAAGACATTAAAGCCTGAAGCAAAACACTGCAGCAGAAGCTAAAACTTTCTCTGTGCAAATTTGAAAGCTGGACAAAATCCTGCACTTTAAGATTTCTTACTTAGATGTGTACCCTTCTTGAACATTAACATATGTGTCTGTGTTTTCTTCTCCTCATGTACTCATAGGTGTCACCGCCAACTCTGTGCACCCTGGTGTTGTCATGACAGAAGTGATGAGACACTATCCATTCTGGATCCGTTATCCTTTTAACCTCATTGGATTTTTCTTTTTCAAGGTAAGCAAATAGTTGTATTTTACTGTAGAGCCACCGTCCATTCACTTTCCCAAATATATCAACAACATTGCTAGGGTGTTGTGTAAGAATCTCTTCTTCTTAACCAACCAATGCCTTCAAACCAACAACATTAAACTTTAATAAAATATTTCCCTTAACTGTGAGAAGCTGGATTTGCTTTGGGATGAATACACATAAAGGCTAGTTGTTCCACTGAGACATTTAACCATCTACCATAGTTTGTCCAAATTTAGATCAAAAGTTAGATTGTTTGTATATAGTCTTTCCCATAACCGTCTGCTGAGATACTGAATCCACTGCAAAATATGTTACTGTTTCATGCCTGCGCTCAAAATGAATGGTTAATGAAACTCAGCTTGAGTCTTGCTTGAGTTACAAGACAAGCAAGCAAGATGTAAGCTATCTGGAAAAAAATCAAGTTCAAGGTCAGCAGGCAGTAATTTAAGATAAGCAAAACAAGCAGGACTATGGTGGTAAAACCTCAAACCTCAAACAAAGATTGTTATTTATACCAAGAAAACAGGAGAAAATTGGTTGCAGGTTAGCAGAAAAATAGGAGATCGTTTCATTCATTTAATTTCATTCAAGGATACAAATTACTTTGTATTCATCTAAATCAGTGGTTGCTAAAAATCTGCTTTTCTCACGACATACAGCAAAATTTCTATTTTTAAAATAGCACCTGTAATAACGTTGTTTCTGGACACCCACTGATAAAAATTCTAAATGTAGTGCTTGAAAACCATCAGAAACTTAATAAATAAGGAAAATGTTGGGGTTTTTTTTGTGGATTCAGTTCACTGCTGTAACAAAGCCCACACATGCCCCAAATCCACCGAGATAATGCCAAATTCTGATTTTAAAACAGAATGAGTAATAACTTGATATTTATCTACTAATGCATTAAAAATGTATGTGTTAGTTTCACAGATTAATCCCTTTGCATTAACACATCAATCTTGACAGCCTTAATAAAAATCCCAAATTTATTTGATGAATGTAGTTTTCTTTTCTATTCTTTTTTTTTTTTCTTTTTCTTTTCTTTTTTTTTCTTACAATGATCTGAAATGATCTTGGGACCCACAGTTTGGGAAATACCGATGTAAATAACTAATCCATTAACTAAATAAATCTATTAGAAAAAAATATATAGGGACAAGAGGGTGAGAATAAACAATCACTCAGTCTGAAAACCAGTGTACTTTTTTTGTTATTTTTTTGTTTTGTGTTTTTACTTTTTTGCTTCTTTTTAATTTTTTTTGTCAAACTTTAATCAGTCAGTTGCACATTAAAATGTCACCACTAGAGACAGATTTAATTTTTTATAGGCCATTATATGTCCCCTCTGATGAAAAAAAGACCAAAGTTCACATGGAAAAAAAACAAAAAACGAATGTACACAATGAGTGAAGCTACATCCATATATAATAAAGGCAAAGGCAAATTTATTTATATAGCACATTTCATATAAAAGACAAAATGAAAATTTTAAATAAATAAATAAATAAAAACAGAAAGAAAAAGCTGAGATAACATAGATAAAATGCAAGAAATAAAGTTCCAGTGTGGAGAAAGACAATATTAAAACATGATCAAGTTTAAAAATTCCAGCTTAAAAGAACCAGATGCAGATTTGGACTCTAAATAAAAAGTAGTGAAATGCAGCAGAGAACAGGTGCGTCTTTAACCTGGATTTAAATAAACTGAGTGTTTCAGCTGATCTGAGGCTTTCTGGGAATTTGCTCCAGACATGTAGAGCATAGAAGCTGAATGCAGCTTCTCCATGTCTGGTTCTGACTCTGGGAACTGATAAGAAATTGGAACCAAATAATCTGAATGTTCTAGCAGGTTCATACTGGGTCAAGAGGTCACTGATGTATTTTGGTCCTAAACCATTCAGAGCTTTATAGACCAGCAGCAGAACTTTAAAGTCTATCCTCTGAGGAACAGGCAGCCAGTGTAAAGACCTCAGAGCTGGACTGATGTGGTCCACTCTCTTGGTTTTAGTGAGGACTCGAGCAGCAGAGTTCTGAATAAGCTGCAGGTGTAAAACTGTAAAACCTGTAAAAACACTGTTAAAATAATCAAGCCGACTAAAGATGAAAACAGGACTAGTTTTTCCAGGTTCTGCTGAGTCATCAGATCTTTTACCCTTGATACATTCTTAAGGTGATAGTAGGCTTATTTTGTAATTCCTTTAATGTGTTTTTCAAAGTTAAGGTCTGAGTCCATCAATACACCCAGATTTCTGGCCTGGTTTGTGGTTTTTAGGTGTATAGACTGAAGCTCTGTGGTGACCTTTAATCATTTCTCTTTCGCGCCAAAGACAATCACCTCAGTTTTGTTTTTGTTTAGCTGAAGAAAGTTTAGACACATCCAGTCATTAATCTCCTCAACGCATTTACTAAGAGCCTGTCTGGGGCCTCGGTCTCCTGGTGACATTGTAATATATATCTGTGTGTCATCTGCGTAGCTATGGTAACTAATTTTGTTTTTCCTCATGACCTGTGCCAGTGGGAGCATGTAGATGTTAAACAGAAGAGGCCCCAGGATGGAACCTTGGGGATCTCCACATGTAATTCTTGTCTGCTCAGATGTAAAATTACCTATTGACACAAAGTACTTTCTATTCTCTAAATAAGATTTAAACCAGTGTAGTGCAGTACCAGAGAGGCCCACCAAGTTCTCCAGTCTTTTAAGTAATATCTTGTGGTCAACTATATCAAATGCAGCACTGAGGTCCAGTAAGACGGACATTTTTTCATCGTCTTTATTCAAACATATGTCATTAATGACTTTGGTCAGAGCATCTTGGTGCTGTGGTGCCGTCTAAAACCTGACTGGAAGACATCGTAGCAGTTGTTTTGTGTTAAAAAGTTATTTAGATGAAAAATGGCTTTTTTTATTATCTTACTTAGAAAAGGAAGATTGGCCTGTAGTTGCTCATTTGTGTCTTGTCTAGATTGTCCCTTTTAAACAGAGGCTTAATTACAGCTGTTTTTAGAAGCTCTGGGAAGGCGCCTGAAATTAAAGACAAGTTCACAATCAGAGTCTTTGAGACCTTTTTGAAGAAACCTGTGAGCAGGATGTCCATGCAGCAAGAGCAGGAGTTCAGCTGACGTAAGATGTCGCCCAGATCTTTGCTGTTAGTGGGATTAAACTGTGTCATGGTGTTTAAACTGGTTTTCAATGGACACAGTATGTCTGTTGAACCTGCTTTTGATTAACCAACTACTTGTCTGATATTCTGGATTTTTTCTGTGAAGAATTTAGCAAACTCATTGCAGGCCTTGGTGGAAATACAATTCATATCTAAAACAGGAGTGGCAATAATTATGCAGGTAGTTTATTCAGCATGTCATCTCAACCTTACATTTTGCCTCCTACATATAAACATAATGAGTGTGATTAAAATGAGTCCCAGTCCATTAATACAGAGTGAAGATCTTCAGAGTGAATTATGAGAGGCTGCAATTATTGTTCAAAATTATCTTCTTTTAAATTGTTTTAGATTAACAGCCACGGTAATAATTTAACATTTTCACCGGGTTGTCTTTGTTGATAAGTGAATAACAATATCAGAACTCACGGGTCTTTTTGTAGTTAATCTTTGAAAGTTGCTGTAATATGTGTGTGGCAGGATTCTCGTAGCAGCACGGCGGTCTTTTCATTGATCCCACCGTGTGTTTTAGTATTGGTATATGTGTTTGAAGTATTGGGAAAACACAAACCAGGTTTTGATGAAGGAATCAAACAAATGTCAAATGTGCAAACCAGATTTATAGAAAGAGGATGACAAGATGAAGTAATGCCACATGTTTCACAGCTCCTCAAGGGTGAAACATCAACATATGAACTATGCCTAGAGCTGCCAAAAAGAGAAATCCAAGGAGTTCTGTGTTTGTGTGTGTGTGTGTGTGTGTTTTTGTTCTTTTTTTTTTAATAGTTGTTTGGATTTGGTTCTGTACTTCAGTGGATTCTGTATGATTGAGTGTTTTTCTTGCTACATGATGACCTATTATCCAGAGACTGCATACTGGGGGTGCAACATTGATCTACATCGGTCTACAGCAGCGACCACCAACTCCAGTGCTGCAGATGAACATGTGGAATTGTTTCCATTCACTTTGTTTCACAATCACAATTTCTTATCTTAATTTGAAAATGCTGACATTCAAAGGTGCTGTATATTACAATTTATAGAGATGGATGGATGGATGGATGGATGGATGGATGGAATGAAGTATATTCTTTTTAAAGAACAGATTGTTTCTCTTTAAAACGCCCGATTGAGCTCAGGAATATAAGCATGTTGTTATATTCTAGTTGCTTATTGAGATTCTATACGAACGGACTTGTGTTAGGTCAGCTTGTGCTACTGGCACCTGAATCAGATTAAAGTGAAATCGTATTGGGGCAGATTCTGTAATTTTGTCTAACACCAGATTGTTATCCAATGAATCCTTGTGGAACTTACCCCACAAAGAAATTAATTCATTTTATAATGATTTTTCTTATAATCCACTTGCTTTAATGCCTAAACTTTTAGGGACTATGTATGGAAGGCACCATGACTCTGAGAGTCAGGGCTCCAGATAAGATATTTGCTCCTGAGAATACATTGCAATCTGGGCACACAACAAAATGAACCAGATTTATTTATTACATGTGTCTAAACCTGCTTTTTTTCTGATATCTTTCTGTAAAGGTATGTGCTTTACATATAAGGGCAGAGATTTCACAAACGTCCTTGCTGTATATTTGAACCCATCCTGGCCTTTAGTTGAGATTTTGTCTCATTCCCATTCTTCTCTCCATCTCAGTCTCCAGAGGAGGGTGCGATCAGCGCAATCTACTGTGCTGTGGCAGAAGAAATGGAGGGGGTAACTGGGAAATATTTTGACAGCGACTGCTCCCTGGTTCTTCCTGCCCCTTTAGCTCGAGACCCAGCCCTCGCGGTCAAGGACTTCGACATCTGTGAGAGACTGACATCAAAGCTGTGAAACAACAATCTGGCAACGCTTAATAAGAAGAAGTCAAAGCCCTCCCTGCTCTTGTTGACTGTGATAATCTGATCAAGTGTGAGGATCTTTCTTGAGATTTCAGGTGAAACGTTTTTAATAAACATATTTAAATAATTTGCTGGAAGCAATTCTGGAAAGTTTCGTTTTCTTTTCATCAAACTGTTGAGACACCAGATGCTGACACCACGTGGCCAACAATCTGATACACTCTCTCAGGAATTACAACAGAAGCTCCAAACAATGATTCAATCACTTTCCTTTATTGACTAATCCATTAAAATACAACAAAACATTTAAGCATTCAGTGCTTGTTCTGAACATTTTATACAGTGTTCATCCCCTCTTGCTCTCGGCTTCGCTATTTGGCTGCAGAGACAGAAAAAGATTATGGTCACCAAGTATTTCTCTGACAAAACCTTTATTTCCTGTCTGTTTCTACTCATCTTTATTTTAGAAATCAAGAAGTTAAAATGTGTTTTTTTTTTTTACTTATATCCATTTCAACTGTACCATGCACCAATTAAATACCTTTCTGATTGTCTTCTACTATTTCATGGATGAACTCTTCAAGCATTGGCGCCACATGATTCCGCTGTTTGGGTGAAAGACGGACGGCAATCTCCAGTGTTTTATCCTGGACACAAACATGCACAAAGCAAACGTCAGTGAGGCAAGTTTTGCTGCTGAAGCCTGGATGATGATGGTAGAGAGGGTGATATGGGCATGTGCTCTCACAGGATTTCCATTATGCTCCATTTGAGGAACTTGCTGAATGGCGACTTCTTCAAACTGACCGTCCTCTGATCGAGGCTCTATGTCTTTCTTACCTTCTCGCTCCTACAGTGCAGTCACACAAACACAGAAGAGACATGGAGCAAAGATTTTCTATTGTATCCATGTGAATGAACATTTGAGAATCAGATATTAGTTCGTGCTTTAGGGATAAATGTTTAATTTCCTGAGTTGCTGACAGTTTATAGGTGCTGAGGGGTCCTGCAAGCAAATATAAAACATTTTGACAATTGTGTGTTTCGGTTTATCATTTCTCTCTTGCTTTTGTCAATACAAAATTAAATAAACTCTTAAAACTATTGACAGTTCTTGATTAGCTGCATGCCTTTGCAGGTTTGCAAATAAGTGGAAAGATGTCATCAAGCTGAAGTCATTGTCATCAAATATCTTTTTGTGTCTGTAAAGCAATGAAACGACTTAAAAATGGGTCATTTTCTACTACATAAGACACAGAAAATGGCCAAGTTTTGCTTATTGAGAACCTGGAACCAAGTACAAAAAAGGGGACAGTGGATCAAACGGAGTGTTGTTCACAATATTTGGAAATTATATCTCCCAAAACTTTCATACAAGAAACTTCCATCATATTTTTAAACTGATCCAGAAAAGCTACAAGAAGATATGATGTGAAACAAAAACTGTTAAAATTTCCTTTAACAGCTCATGTTTAATTAAAGCCTAGAGCTGAGAGAAATCTTTTCTTTGAATTCTGATCAATGTGCCGATTAATTTCTGTTTGGGGGAGGAGGCTGAGCTTGTTGTCCCTTAACAAATTTAAATAAATACAATTTCCTCAAGCTTTTTCTAAAATTTCACCAAACAGTGGTCAAAACCCTGAAGATACTTATTTTACAATCAAGCAAAAGCAATTCATTCTAAAATTTCAATAGATATTATAGAAATTTGTTCTTAAATGTAAACCAGAAAAAAAAGCTGATTGATTTCTTTTGTAGCTGTGATAGCTAATCGGTGGGTTGACTGCTCCGGCACTACTTCTGCACACAAGCTGCTCACCTTCATCAGCATCATCTCCTTTGGGCTGAAGAATGTGATGTGTCCGTCTGTCCTCTCAGCCAGAAGCGCCAGCAGGCACGTCAGCACCACGCAACCGGCCACTGCTCCACGCATACTCATTCTGCCCTCTCCTACACACACATACACACATCAAACCAATTTTATTTATAAAGCACTTTTCATATAAAAAGTAGCACAAAGTGCTCTACATAAAAACACCCAAATACTAAAATAAAAAATAAAAAACACACCAGATAATAATCTCTCTCACATTCACTCATCCACACACACAACATGCATTTTACCCCCCCACCCTTCTTTCTGTTCATCTGAATATTATTATGGAAATAAACATCTGGCTTGATGCTGCTGTCACACCAGGAGCCAGCGCACTCAAGACCACCGAAGCCACCACCACTGGAAACCACACAGATCAGGACAGGCAGAGCCACCCAGTGGAGGGTGATCCCCACGGCAATGACCCTGCAGACGGAGCAGGCATAGCCCCCACCGTGAAGGATCTCCATGAGGAAAACACTGGAGTTAAAGATGTTAAACAATAAGACCAAATAAAAGCAACAGGTATCAAATATAAATAAAGGAGTTCATAAAAACAATGTGGATGAGTTATACAAAACAAGAACAACAGAAGGCTACATAAATAGGTGGAATTTAAAATAAGCAGGGAAGTATATATTTTAATAAGTAAAATCAATTTTAAAAAGTTATCAAATAAATAAATAAACAAACAAACAAATAAACTATTCATCTATAAACTAAGCTAAAAAGGTAGGTCTTAAGCCTCTCTTTAAAAACATCAGCAGTCTCAGCAGCCTTGAGGTTCTTTGCAGGATGTTCCACAGATGAGGGTCTTAATGATGGAACAAGGCCTCACCATAAGTTTTGCTTCTGACTTTAGGAACGACTAAACAGCCTCAGAGGACCTCAGGGTGCGCAAGGGCTCATAGTTTAACAGTAGGTCGGATAAATAAGAAGGCTCAAGACTATTCAGACATTTATAAACCACCAAAAGAAACTTAAAATCTATCCTGAAACACAATGCAGCCACTTTAAAACTGGTCCTCTGGTCCTCATCAGAACAAGTGCAGCTGGGTTCTGGAGTAATTGTAGGTTAGAAATAGACTTTTTGGGAAGACCAGAGAGCAGGGCCGCATGTATCAGCAGCTAGAGAGAGAAATGTTTTTAAGATTATAAAATCTTGTCTTTGTGACATTTCTGATATTTGGAATGAAATCCAGCTCAGAGTTAAAAAGAACCAGAAGGATTAAAATGAAGTAATTTTGCTAAAATGACCTCTCTTGTCTTCAGGACCGATGATTAAAACTTCAGTTTATACATGCGTATACACATTAGTGCCCTGTCCTTTCAGAGCAGAAGGTTCAGAGAGGTGTACAATAAAGTCTGTGGGGTACACAACCCCTGAGACCAGGTTCTTTACAGAACATAGTAGATGCTTTTCTTTTCTTTTTGTTTTTTAAATAGGGGGAAGATACGTGACAGTAAAAATAAGTCAATATTTGACATGAGGCGTAACTGATAATACCAAAGAGAAAGACTCAAAGGATCTAATGCTTATGCAAGAGACGGGTTGGCCAATAGATAAGAGACAGGGCCGGAGATAAGACAGAAAAGGGTTCCATGAGGCAGAACAGCAAACTTTTCCACAGAGAAGAGAGACAAGAAGCTGAAGTGAAGCAGCCATACTTACAACAGCAGCAACTCTGTGCACGAATGTGAGCGGATGGAGAGAGGATTTCAAAGACAAGGACGACAGGAGTAACACAACAGAGTGAGAGGGAAAGCCTGACAGGACAGCAGGAGAAGCAGAGCGGCAGAAGAAGCCATATCTCACTCACGTGCTGTCAGCCTTAGTCAGTTGCTTGAAGAAGTGTTTTTTTTAAGAAGAGCAGGGCTCCACTGGTCTGAGCATCAGCTTGCCCCTACTGCCTTTATATCAAGTCTTCTCCTGATCCCAAAGCTCTTTACTGTCCTCCCTCCCATCCGCTCCTCAACAAGCTCCTTCAAAGACTCTTCTCCATGTTCCTGGAAACACGGACATTACTCTGGAATCTTGTTTTTTTATTAGGGCAATAAGCTCACCATGCTGCTTTGATGTAGCTTTTGACAAGACTGATGAACACATTGATGAGTTACCCTGCAGTGTGTGGACAGTGATTGGTTCTGTCAGTATAGTCTGCTTGTGTTCTACATGCTGCAGTGTGCATTATCTGTCACTGTTCACAAAAACCAGCACACAAGAGGTTACTTAATCTCATTTATCCCTTTAAAGTAGTACCCAAGAAAAATTTGGGAGAAAATTCTATATTTTTTAACCTGAAGTCTTTCTTTTGGCCCTTTAAAAAAATGTTAGAAAAAAAAATGACTAAATAAATTTTTGTATATTTAATGTTCATTACTCTGTGATCTGTCAGAATTATTGGAGTGCAAAAGGGGTCCACCAAAGGGCAGAAGACAAGTCTCAGATTGAGTTCAGTAAGGTTTTCAGTAAACTTTTTACCATAAAATGATGCAAAAAGGTCTCAAAAATTGTCTGCACCAAATATGATACATACTGCATTAAAGGGTTATTAAACCTCATGTCATCTCACTTGGCAGCAAACAACATATTTGCACGATCATAGCTTGGCTGGAAGATGAATATACCCATATCAGAACACATTTTACAGAACACAAAGTGCTTTGCTCAGTCTGAACGAGACCTTCATTTGGATCACCGAGTTGAATACTAAAACACAGGCAGGAAACAATCTGTCCAAGGAGGTCACTCATAAATTTTCTGCTCTACGTTGTTATATAACACAAAGCAACATTTATGACCTGCCAATAAAAAGTGTTTGTGCACACAGAGATCCACATGCATCTGTTTCTTGGGAACTTTGTGACTCTAAAGGGCTTTATTGATGTTTTCCTAAATATGGCACTTAACTGTTTTCCTGTATGGTGGTGAAATATTATTGCAGCTTAGGTTTATGCTGTTTTCAGAATATTATGTGGAAGAAAGTTGTTAAAAATATCACCTCTGGTCAGTCAAGTACATGAGTGCAGCTTTAAACAGCTTCTACAGCACTTAATATAACTGCCACAGTGATGCATGAGCTCTTATTACATTTTTTCATCACCAATCACTTTAGATTTTTTTCATGCAGTGTAAGTAATGCTTCATTATAATTTAGATGTCCAAATCTTCTGAATGTAGACGTCTGTAATTTGTATAAATAGAAAAGAGAGGTGCATATATCAAAGGCTAAAAATGGACAGATTATAAGACAAAAAGGTCTCTGAGTACATTTTTGCCTCTATTTACAGTAGCTAGAAGTAGTAGTAGGTTTTGCCTGTTTTTCGGAGGGTGGTGTTTTGTCCTCATAGTTTCCATTGCTTTAAAATCGTCCCGTGTTTGTTTTCAGGCATTTTTGTGGTAAGTGTCTCTATATGTGTAGTGTGCTGGATGTACAGACATTACAAATAAAATGAATAAGTTTGAGACTGAGCAGATTGAACAGAAGATGGGACATTTGGTGATTTGGCAACAGATTTTTGCTGTGGTTTGGCAACTGATGTTTCTTAGTATATGTTTCTTTTATTAAAAATACTAACAATCATATATTAATATTTGCCTGTGATGTCATATATGTGTGTTAGGGATGGATTTATTGATACTCTGGAGTCAATACTTTAAAATATCTGCTAGTCAAAATATCAATTTGATTCTTTTTAATATTACAATACCTCTGTGTTAATACAGATTCAGAACATGCTATTTGTTTTCATTTTTCAGAGTTTTAGGTAATAAAATTATCATAAAACCAGTCATGTATACAGTGTCACATGATTATGGTAATCCATCAAATGTCATAATGTCATGATGATGCTGCTAATGTTAGTGATGTGTTAATATTTAAGATTTTGCTGGTGTAGGGTGCAGTTTCTTGTGCATTATGGTTTATTATTGTATATTTATTGTATTATCACATTTTGTTATATTCAATTTAAATAATATAAATAATCTTGTGTTTTTTTTTTTTTTATTTTATAAGCATTTCTCTCAAGTATTTTTGTCATGAGTTTCATTCATATTTCATGTTGCCATTGCAATTAATATATTATTGTCATGTCATGTAGTCATGTGATCTTTTAAAGGGGAAAAAGTATCGATGTAGATGAAAAAGTACCATAAAAGAATGGCACTATAATGAGAGAAAATTGCCCATTCTTATTATGTGCTCTTCAGCTTTTGAAACTAGGCACAGTGAGTTATCCAACTACAATCTCGCGGTGTTACAAAGATATCGCGGGATGTGGGTCATGTGGCAGTTTGCTGAACGCGACCACGTCTTTTTCATCGGGTGCGAAGCAGCAGAGCAGACACGCACAGTGTGCGGCTGCTGAAGTTTCTCAATCATGGTAAGTTAAGTAATCTTAACGATCTGTACCTAATTACAAACTTTTAATTAACTAATAAAATAGCAACCCCTTTTAAACTGCGGACGTTCTTAAAGAGAACAAATGCAAAAAAATTCAGTTTACTGTTGAAGGCCTTTTAAATACTAGAAGAGCATTTAGCTCCCTCCGTGGCTAACACTAGCAGCAGTGTCTGAAAGTTATTTGCATTTTAACTACTTAAAGATGTAACATGTAAGAGTTGGGGCAACTTTATTAGTCATATTTAAGTATTCATAGCAATGCTCAATATAAGCTTATATACAGAAATAGGTGGTAAGTTCTTTAGCTTTGCTGTTAGCACAAACTAGCAATTGTAGCTTGTTCATGTGGGCCCAAGTCACACGTGGGTTCTTGAAGACCACAACGTGGTTATGTGTACAGGGTTTATTAGTACATAAACATGTTGTAATTAGTTAGATAACGCATCAGTGTATATAATTTAAATACAACATTGCATGGTTGACCGAAAATTCCCCGAATAAGGATGTCTTGTACCTCACTGGTTACCACGTGCAGACTGGTAAATACTTCCGCTGTACAAAAAGCTTCGACGAAAATCTTCATTGGTTGTGCCAGCGATATTGTTTAATGTTAGTAGCTGTCTTGCCCTCTCTTCATCTTTGACATTCTGCCTTGTGCAGGTTTTGTTGCACGTGCTATTCGAGCATGCGGCGGGCTACGCGCTATTCGCCGTCAAAGAGGTGGAGGAGATCGGCATGCTGCTACCTCAGGTGGGTCTAGCCTCATTTCTCTGTGCTATACTTAATATTTTGTTTCAATTAGAGCAAAGATTACCAGCTGTGTGTGTTTTACAGGTCGAGGAGAGCGTGCTGAGCATTGGAAAGTTCAACAGCATGGTGAGCTTGGCTGCCTTCTTCCCCTTCAGGTCAGCCCAGGCTGCCCTGGAGAACATGAATGCCATTTCTGAAGGCAAGTGTTTTTATTTATTTATTTATTGTTACTTTTTTAAGATTTAACCACCCTCGGCTGTAATGATGTTTTCAAATCTGTCAATCCACTGAGTCAATGTGCTGACAGCTTAATGTTAACCCTGAACATCTGAGGGAAAAGGGTGCTCTGTAAACCCATGTTAAATGTGACTTCTGCTCTTTTCTTTTCCTTTTGGTTGAGATAATTTCTGTGTGGGTTAATCAATATATTGCATGATTTTCCATCAGCAATAAATTATATTTTTGTCTGCAGGGGTGGTTCATGCTGATCTCAAGTTGTTCCTGGAGACAAACCTCCCCCTATCTGGGAAAAAGAAGGCTGTGTTGGGGGTTTCTGATGCCAAGATTGGGGCCTCTTTACAAGAAGAATTTACTATTTCTATCCAGACTGGAGGTGTAGTGGCTGAAATAACCAGAGGTGAGGAAAAAATCTTTACCCTAATATATTTGAACAGGACAGAAGCATAATTCAGTCAGCATGTATTGCTCATTCTAGTTTATTGTAAATGTGGCCTGTTGTGATGTGCTCTTGTGATGCTGAAACTCATGAAGGTTCATACTGAAAATCTGAACAGCCACCAGATTATTAGTGTTCCTACACTGTTCCTCTTGACCCAAAACAAACCCTTTGTTTTGTCATGGCAGGTGTGCGTCTGCACTTCCACTCCCTGGTGAAGGGTCTGACTGCCCAGGCTGCCTCCAAGGCACAGCTGGGTCTTGGTCACAGCTACTCCAGAGCGAAAGTCAAGTTTAATGTCAACAGGGCAGACAACATGATCATCCAGTCAATTGCGCTGTTGGATCAGCTTGACAAAGACATTAATACTTTCTCCATGCGTGTTCGGTAAGATTCTGAAATCCTCATATGAAAGATGTTTTGCTCAAAACTAAGATTAAACTGAATTATTCAATGAATTTTATTTATTTTTGTTTTTCTGTCATAGCTAACATTTATTGAGTAAAAAAAAATAACACTATTACACTGGAAAGGTGTGATAGTGCCTTTGATGGCTAGGCATTTGTTTGCAAATAAGATATTCTTCTTGGAGCATCCTCCCAATGCTTACCGCAGGCAGTGCACCACAGAGTGCTGTCTGTATAGAAACGGGAGGAAGAGCAGCTTCTCCTAACATTTGTGCTCTGCCAGCTATAATCTGGCAAGGCATTCTTGTTGGGTGAGACATTATCTTATCCATTTAACCAGACATGATGTTGGTGTGTTTTATCATTACTGTGGTCTCCATCTCTTGCTGCCTGAATGACGCAGTGGCTTTTTAACTTTGTTAATGCCTTCTCTGTATTTTGTTTGTAGTGAATGGTATGGCTACCACTTCCCAGAGCTTATCAAAATTGTGTCAGATAACTCTATGTACTGCCGCCTGGCTCAGCTCATTGGCAACAGAAAGGAGCTGTCAGAGGAGAATCTGGAGAGCTTAGAAGAGGTGGTGATGGACGGTGCCAAGGCTCAGGCCATCTTGGAGGCGTCACGCTCCTCTATGGGTCAGTACACTACAATCTACTGTTTCTAGGTTTTCAGAGGAGGAAATAACCGATGTATGTTTAAAGAAGCAGTACCAGTGTGCTAGTTTGAAGCGCCTGTTTAAATGTGGTCTCCAAAGAGACTTGTTGGAGACTTGCATCAGGTTTACCCCTTTTTTGCCCACCCTGGACCAATAATCGTCCTTGGTGCCTAACACAGGGGGGTAGAGAAACTCTCTCATAAACCTGTAGTGAAGGCATCGATCCTCACTGCGGATCCTGTCGGGAGAAACAACCTCATAACGCTGCCGGTATAAGAGATGTTAGTATAAGTCTGCTTTTGCTCAAAGGCTGCTGGTTGTTTTTCTTACAGGTATGGATATTTCCCCCATTGACCTGATCAACATAGAGAGGTTCTCCAATCGTGTGGTGTCTCTGGCTGCCTACCGGCTGGAGCTGCAAGAGTACCTGCGTTCTAAGATGAGCCAGGTGGCACCAAACCTGGCAGCCTTAATTGGAGAAGTGGTAAGCACCCATTTTAAAATCTGTGTTTTACATGACACAGGACCAGTGATGTTATGCCAAAATCTGTCAATCCCCTGACCCCTGATGAGAAATGTATCCGGTGCTGATGGTCCTCATATTATTTGACTAGATCTGGTCTAAATTCAAAGCCATGTTTGTATAGGAACTTTTTATGGTACAAAACTGACTTTGTTCTTATTTTTTTTTTTTTTTTTTTTAAAGGTTGGAGCTCGTCTGATTTCTCATGCTGGAAGCTTAACCAACCTGGCCAAGTACCCCGCATCCACCGTCCAAATCCTGGGAGCAGAAAAGGCCCTGTTCAGGTACTGGGGCACCCCCTCCCTGCTGGGGAAAGATGTGGTTGCAGTGATGGCAGGGCTGGGCTGGAGCAGAGCAGGGTGACCAAAGAAGTCTTAAAGTCTTCTTTGGAGTGATCCCTCTCATCCTAATGCACCCCCATGGTCTGAGCATCCACTCACAGCACTGAGGTAGAAAATTGGAAAAGTACCAGAGTTTGATTTGAATGCTTGTTTTACCACATAAGAATCCAAACAGGATGATGGCTGTCAGATGTTGAACAAAGGATTTCAGTGTGGGTCTGCAACATTGTATTGGTTGTTAGATGCCTATTGTTGTGTTCACTGCAATGGACACCAGATAACGGATGTGCTTGCAGCTGCAGTTTTCCTAACTGTAATGTGTAGAAAAGTCCACTAGATGGTGCTGTTTGGTTGCTGGCATCAGATACATGAACCTATGGGCTGCAGCTTTTCTATAATGCTGCCTGAGCCTCAGTTTGAGTTTAGACTGCATTTCTATTGGTTAAGCTTTCTTGATCATTGCAAGTAATGAGGCCAGATGTTTAACTTTGAACTAATTTTGCTTCAACTACCTCAATGGTTCAGATTCTATGTGTTTCTAACTGGATAAAGTGCATTTCCCTGACTGTTTGTCCAGAAAGTTGTGTGGTGGTAAGTGGTTGTATTTTCTCACAGAGCCCTGAAGACACGTGGCAACACCCCAAAGTATGGTCTCATCTTTCACTCGACCTTTATTGGCCGTGCAGCTGCCAAGAATAAAGGCCGTATCTCCAGATATCTGGCAAACAAGTGCACCATCGCCTCGCGTATAGATTGTTTCTCCGGTGAGTGGCTGCCATGTTTGTTCACAGCTCTGGTGGCAAAACTGCAATGATGCTCCTATTTTTCGTCAACAGTATTCATCCTTCGGGTTGATGTTGAGAAGTAACTTACTGAGCAAAGCCACGTCTTTTGAAGCATTTTGTAACACCTATTGGCTTTTTGTTGACCTTTTTAGTTTAAATTTCTTACAGAGGTGCCCACGAGTGTGTTTGGTGACAAGCTGCGTGAACAGGTGGAGGAGCGACTGTCTTTCTACGAGACGGGCGAGGTACCTCGGAAAAATGTGGACGTCATGAAGGAGGCTGTAAAAGAGGTAAGCATACCTGTAAAGCTCATTTCCATATTTTAAATATGGGTTTAATCTGTTTTACTGCTGCAAGTGATGACAAGTCTTTCCCTGACATCCCAGTGAGGGTAAAAGCTGATTTAATGAGCCTGATGCAGCTTTACTGTCTGAGGGAAAACGTGATGGATTGATGCAGGTTTAGTTCCTCAGTCCGTTATTAGTCTGTTCTCATGCCTTTTTGTTCTTTTCAGGCTTCAGACGTTACAGCTGAGATCAAACGCAAACTAGAGAAGAAAGAAAAGAAACGCAAGAAGAAAGAGAAGAAGCTGCAGGAACTCGAAGCAAATGGAGAAACAAACGGTGAAGCTGAGGTAGGCTTTGATTTCAGTATCTGTCACGGCATGTTTTGATTTGAGGCATGACCCTCACGTGGTCCTTTCTCAGTGTACGACATGCTAAAATATCTAGACTCCGAACCATTGGCTAGTCCTAATCAATGGGCTTGATCACTGAAGAGAGTCACACATTTCAGCCACTTAAAGGATGATGTTCTAATGTCTTGTTAAAATGAGCAGGGTTGTTGGTTATTCTTTCCTGAATCTGCTTTTTCTTTGGCATGAAGGTTGAGAATGAAGAAGAGACAACAGCTCTGAAGAAGAAGAAAAAGAAGAAACAAGCAGCTGAGGAGATGGAGGTCCAGGAACAAGAGGCGGCTGCTGCAGAGAACGGGGCAGAGGAGATTTCAGCCAAGAAGAAGAAGAAACGAAAATCTGAGGTGGAGGAGGCCCCAGCAGAGGAAGCAACAGATAACGGAACAGAACAGACAGATACTCCAGCTAAGAAGAAAAAGAAAAATGCTGAGGCAGCAGAAGAAACTCCACAAACGGCTGTATCTGACAAGAAGAAGAAAAAGAAAAAGGCTGCAGATTAGAAACTGGGCAGAGACTGAATCTTTATTTGTGTACAGTTTTATTTTTACTTATCCAAGGCTAGTTTATGTTAGCTGCTTTATGTCTTACTGTCCTGCCACCTCAGAGTAGGTCAAATGGTTAATCCTTATAACTGTGCCTTGAAATCTGTTTAAATTTTGTAAATAAACTCTTGATGCATTAAGCTTTAATAAATATGCTTTCATCTTTTGAAGAGCTTTAAACATGATTTGGGATCCCAGGTAAGCTAAGAGGCTGTGGTCTGTAGTTGGAGCTACAAATCAAACTTGTATAAAGCATTTTTATGCATAAAGCAACATAATGGGCTTTACATAAAACAGTTCATGCATATTAAAAATGAAACTAGCCTTCAAACAAAGATGTATAAAGGCACATTGAAGACACCACAAGTATAAAGTCCCAGCAGGGTTTGTCTACAATTAACTTTCTGTACAAGAAAGAACTCAATTGTAAATTTATATTTACTCAGTCTTGCTGCCCCGGATCCATAAAGTTGGGATATTGTGTGAAATGGAAATAAAAACATTTGCATTTCTCAGAAATTAAAACTGGAGGAAAAACTCGATTTTTCACTTTCAGAAAAACAAGTCTTCCATCATCCACATCAGATGTGAATCTGGAGACAAGCAAGCAACATGGCTGAAACTACTTGATGCACATGAACTTCAAATTAGAAACGTACATAAATCTGTCCTAAAAGTTACTGCATGATCTCAGGAACCCTTCCATAATCATCTGTGAAACAGTTCAGAGTACCACCCACAAATTTATGTTAAACCACATGTGAATATGATCCAGAGGAACATTTTCTCAGAGCCAGAGCTCATTTAAAATGAACAATCCTGCAACTTGTAGATGCATCCATTCTCCAACACACCTGAAAAGGCTCATTACCTGCCCTCTGCAGAGCTGAGTGATGTGGGTGAGGGCATTTAGCCAGCTCTTACATCTCTGCCTTACATCTTTTAGCAAGATGATGCTAAACTACATTAGAAAATGGATGCTGAACTGGCTTGTTGGCAGTTCAGACTTTTTACCATGTAAAATAGAAGACTGGGATCATCTCTCACAGGTTCAGCAGCTGGTCTGTTTCCAGATTTTTACAGGCAGCGGTTATAAGAAGAGATGCTATACAGCTTTTTCCTGAAATAAAAACTTAGTTGTCAGTGTCCTAATTGTTTTTGGAATTTAGGTTGTACAACTTTGAGGCTTAAACTTACCTTCAAGATGCCTTAAGTTCATCTTTTTGTAATAAAAATGACTCAAGTGCATCTAAGAACTTTTGAATATGGCTGTTCTAATAATGTCTCAGCAAACTGATGAATTGAGCATTGCAAGGTTACATCAGTTAGATCTTTCTATTAGTTACACAGCTGAATGTGGTCCTTAGCCAGAGTGGATGTCGAGCCTCCTTAGCATGCAACGATTATCAGTCCTGAACATGACGGCTTTTCTGTTGACATCTAAAAAAATCCAACTTTCTAACACATTATTTCAAGGAAGGCCTTATTCATTTGAAAAAAATCTAACTTTGTAAGATATTATTGCCTCAAGTGTCCTTCACTTTTAAATCTGAGGTGCCATTTAAATGTAATACTTGAGTATAAAACTGCATGTAAAGCAAATTAACTGGTTGAAAGGATGGTGTTTTTAAATATCGATTCCAGATCCATAAAAACTGTTGATAACTTTTAATTTGGACAACAAGGATTAAACCAATGTTAAAATGACATCAAATCCAAGGCCTGGCTGGTCAGACCAACCAACTAGTAAGAACTCAGGATGAGAGACAAATGGAAGGAGAAAAAGAAGTCAAGCTATAAAGTCACCCTCAATATAAGGATTCACAGATGCGGGAGACCAAAGATACAAAAACATATTTTCTTCTAAAATAAAAAAAGGCCTTTGCCGTGAAAATGATGTGTATAATCTATGTACATCATTCTCAGTTCTTGTATGCATAAAAAAGAAAATCCACATCACAAGATGCTTGTGTTCAAGTATATTCACCAACTTCATCGCCACGATTAGCATTCTCATCTTCCCACATTTTTTTTTTAAAATAAAATGTCCTTCAAAATGAAAACAATGCAGAAAACCACATTTTATGTCCTACCAATACATATATACTGTATAAATACATAAATATATTTTACATACAACAGCCATAAATTTGAAAAGGGGATATACAGAGCAAAGGGGAGGGGGTGGTAGTGTGTGTTTTAGCTTGTATTGTAAAATGGTTTGTCCCTCTGTGACCTCATCAGTCATGTCCGCTGAGAGTGGTGCCCTGTGCTGGTGTGTGTCCATGCACATTCACGCACACACGTCGCAGAAACAGCCATCTCAGTTGGCCCAGTAAGGGGAGCTGCCGTAGCTCGACTTGTTGACTTGGCTCTTTTGTTGCAGGCTGCTGGACTGACCCCGCTGGCTGGGAACACCCTGAATGACGACAGGCAATGAAATATTTCTAATTTGCAGATTTGCAAAAAGCAGTGAGATCTCATTTGGGAAACTGCTGTGAGGCATTTGTTAGCGCATTACCTGTCCATCCTGAGCTAGATGGTGATGCAGCAGCTGTGAGTGGGGTTGCTGGTGAGGCAGGATGTGGAGGAATGGGGCAGGTGCATAGCCTCCGGGAGCTGCTCCAGGGTTCAGGGGCCCTGGACCCCCAAGCGCTGATGGCAGGCTAAAGGGAGGTGGGGTCCCCGCATGGAAACCCTGCTTATCAAAAGACTGCAATGAAAGCAGGAAGAATGTATTGGAATAAAGAACTGTAAAAGAATCTTGTTTATTTCATGTGATATGTACGTTCAATCTTTTTCCATACATGTTCATATTGTTGGAAGTATTGCTGGTTTGAGATGCGGTTTGTCTTGAAAATAGATTTTTTAAATCTCAAGAGTCTTTTATCCTGGTCAAACAAAGGTTTATTAAAAAAGAAGAAAAAGAGGAGTAAAATAATAACAGGGAGGTTGAGGTATTTGAGACAAACCTGGGTCTTATTGTAAACACTTCCACTGATGTCTGGCACACCGGAGTTACTGGATGTTACTGAGACACCTGGCAGAGAAGCAGCAATATTTCCATCTCTGAGTTCAATTTAAAAAAAAATCAGATCAAGAATAATAGAAATTTGATATCTTTGTACCTTTCCCAGGACCTGCAGCAGCAGATTTGGCTTGTGCCTGTGACGAGGAGTTGTAGCCTTTACCATATTCTACTCCTGCTGGCCCTGCTGTCAGCTCCTCATACCCTAGAGAAGAAAACAATCCTCATAAAACACCAACACTCATTACTTTTCCTCCATTACATCACCAGAAACAATGAACAGATATTTTTGATAAACCCTAGTTAAACTGCTAAGAACCTGAGCTGAAGGTGTGCTGGCCATAACCGCTGGGCTGCTGCTGTGCCTGCTGCTGGAAGGGGCTAGCTGAAGGGTTTCCCAGGCCGAGGCCCATGCTGTGTTGCTTGGCTGAAGCAGGTCCTGGGCCTCCGGGAGGAACGAACATGGTGGGCCCATACTGGAAGGCAGCAGCACTGGGCACGGCGCCGGGCACTCCGGGGTAGTAAGGCAGGCCTGTGTAGCTGTAGCCTGGTGGCAGAAAGGCCTGCTGACTGCTGTGGTGCTGCGGCTGGCCTTGGGGCTGAGGCTGGGCCTGAGGAGGCTGAGGCTGGGCCTGGGTCTGTCCTTGGCTTTGGGCCTGTGGAGGCTGTTGGGTGGCCAGGCTGGTAGGGGGTGCTGGGGAGGTGGAGTCATTCCTGCCAAACTTTGTGACTTCACCTGACCAATGGGAGGGGGGGGATTTCAGGCGAGAACACATCTTTGTAGGATCATTTTTTTCAAAAGGAAAACAAAGACTTGAGCTGCTGTACCTGAGTAAGGGTTGTTGGCTAGGCTTCCGTCTCTGCCAGAGAGAGTTGCCGTGGGGCCAGGGAATGTGATTCCATAGTAATCCTGCAAAGAGGGCTAGAGAAACAGAAGAGGAATGGAGGATCGCTGTGCTTATATGTTCAGATATCATAAAAATGTGATAATGTGGCTTACCATTGGCAGTCTGGACTGGAGCATATGGAGGTCCTCATAGCCGTAGATCTGCTGAGAGACACAAAGAGCAAATTAACTCAGTTACACAAGCTAGAAAACAAAACAAAATATAACTGGATATAAAAAAAGTTTGGCCAAAAAAAGCTGTATCTTTGCTAATCAGCAAAAAAAAAAAAATAAATAAAACAGTTCAAATTTCTAGGGCGCTTTTAAATGTCAAATTTCATGAGTTTAGATTTGCCCTGTTGCAAAGAGATGGGGACACCCATCATGCCTGGTGCCTCCTGCACATGTATGTAGAGGGAGTGTTATTATCTGAGGTTGCTTTAGTTGTTCAGGTCCAGATTCAACAATGTTATCTGCCCCAAAAAATGAGGCGAGCTGAACATAGTGAAGCCAGGTTTCATGGATATTTCTCTTCCCTGGTAGCAAACGCATTTCCAAGATGACAATACCAAGATACACAGAGTTTAACGTGTTAAACAGGGATCAGAAAACGACATTATTTTCACACAAGGCCACTGAACCATCGCTGGAGTCCAGACCTTTAAGAGATAAAGAGATGATTTTATGCACTTGTGTTTTCCCTAGGTGATGTACATTTACTGAAAACGTCAAGGTCCCATATTATGCAAAATTTACTTTCTAAAGGATTTCTAAGTCATATGTGTCCTCATAGCCTGTGTATGTGTCCCAAAAATGAGAAAATTCTGTCTCCTCTCTTACTTGCTTGCTCCACTTTTTAGCGAATGTGGGCTCAAATGGGCGAGTCTGAGATCTTTCCCTTTGAGACCTCACAAAGGGAAATAACTTCTGCTGGGGTTGTTTGTAAGCGTGGACGGGCACCTCTTATGAACATTTAAAGGTTCAGACACAGAAACAGTCCGTTCTCATTAGAGCTCACTAGAGCCACATTTAGAATGGCTGAAATAAGAACCAAGGCTGAATTTGGGGTAAAATACTTTGAATGTTGTTGGACCTCTCAAACCCATATGAAATTGTTGAAAAAATGTATTTTTGGAATGTATGTAATGTTTTTTTTTTCTTAGCTATTCAAAATATTCTCAACTGTGTATCAACTTTTTATTTTTGCTAAATTAATGGACACTCATACTCTGCCATGATTCTTTTGTTTGCTTAATGTCAATAAGCTCTAAAGTCACCATAGAAGATGATGAATTGTGGGTTTCAATATGCCTTTGCTCCCCTGCAGTGCTCTGATTCTTATGAATGAACTCAGATGATAATGGGGTAAAATTTCACAAATCAAGAGCCAACATTTAGTTTCTCATTACACAGGGCCAGACTGCAGCCTCTGTAAAACTGTGATGGTTGTGTTTTTACTAGTACAAGAATTTTGGAGGAAAAATTCGCCACTTTTCAGAACTGAAGAAGACATTTTGCCCTTATGAAGTAACGCATCTACAGCGAGCGATAAATATATATTTTGAGTTCATTGCACACAAACAGTTGTAGGTCATGATGGTCCACTTACTGGGTAAGCAGGCAGCAGCCCCCCGGGGCCCATGATATACTGGTTGGGCAGTAGAGGAGGCACTCCCTGGGACAGGTTAGGAGGAGCTTTACCTGTCAACAAAATGAAAACAGAATCATCACGTTTACAGCCAGACCTATACGTTGTTCTTATTTTCTATTAAAATGCAACTCTTTGGAACAGCTGCATGAGAAAACAAACAAACAATAAATTAACATTCCCACAGTCTCAGATGTGCTTACGTACCAGTGGAGGAGAGCAGGGGTGTGTTCCTTGGTGCAGAGAGGTTGGATGTGGCAGTAGCTCCATTGGAGCCAAGTCCCAGCGCTGTGCTGGTGGCGATGGTGGCAGCGGAGTGAAGTCCACTTGTGCCAGTAATACCGCCAACTGTGCTGCTCATGTTGTTGCCCATGCTGGGCATGTTGGCCAGGTGGCTGATGCTGCTGCTACTGTTGCTGCTGTTGTGGGCTGTGTGGAGTGATGAGGCTGGAGGCTGCGATGAGGTGTAAGAGCCAGACGAAGGAGCCAGAGAGCTCACGGTGCTGCTGTCAACACTGGTGTACTAAAGAGAATCAAATAAAAGAAGTGTCTTCAATATATTTGACATTTTATGGAGAACATGGGGAAATACAACACAGGTGTTTGTTTGTTTTGCTTTTACTTTAGCTATTTCCATAATATACTATATGTGAAACTATGCAGCTTTATACTTTGGTGTGGTGCAAAATACGTCCATCAGTTGGTCTGTAGATATATTTTTTACACTGGACAAGTTCCAATAAGGTGTTAAAAGAGTATGCTGGTGGCAAATAAACAGGTACTCACAGTGAGAGAGCTGGATCCCAGAGCTGAAACTGAGGAATGACTGCTGACATGGCTGTAGAGCAAAGAAGAGAGTGATCATCAGCAATTGTAAAGTAGACATCATAACTTTTCAACTCATCTGATGTGGATTCACTAGTTTCAGACTTTTACAGAGGTTTTGAGAAAATACTGCTGCAATGGAACTGATTTGTGCTTGTGAGGGGTTTAAAAGTAACACTGAACTTTATTCTTTACTTGTTGATCCTAATCTGATGAGAGCCAGCAAGTTTAAATCGTGGCATTCAATATTTTCTGCCTGTGTGTTCAAGACCCGCCCAATTACACCACACCTCGAAGATTCCAGCATTTTTCAAAATGTGGCAGTGGGTGGACTTCAGCAAAAAGTAGAGGGCAAAGTAAAATGGTAAAGTTTAAAAAGTCAGTTGCATCACCTATTCAGTGTGTTGAGTTGGCTCGCTGAGGGCAGCTCCTGCGCCAGGTTAGAGAGTGCAGCTGAACTGTGTGCAGTCAGGGTGGAGGGTAAGTGGGACGAAGGTGCTGACGGACCATTGGCATTGATGTTAATAGATGGCGACTCTGGCTTCGGTGTGGAAGAAGCTGATGAAGCTGAGAGAAGGGGGTAAACAGCATGTAAATAAGTTAGAGTATTTTAGCATGTAAAAGTTGGCTGATGGTTTTACCATTAAGCTATTAAGACCGATACAGATGGGTATACCTGTGCCCTTAGAGGGCATTTCAGGTCTTAACTGGTAATTTACACAATGAACAATAAAGTAGTCATAGATACATACTGTCTAGAGCAGCAGACGTCCTTACACCATTCAGACCATTCTGGCAAAAAGACAAAAAAAATATCTGTTTCAATACACTGATAAATAATAAGAACCAATGTCAAATCCATGGGGAAAAACTTTAACACCTTAAGATTAATTCAGTGTAGGCTTCACTGTAAAGTAAAAAATAAAATAAATAAAAAACACCAGAACATCATTTATCCCATTTTAGAACAACTTTAAAAAGTTTCCCAGCATGTGTCTGACCACTGTGGCACCCGAGGACCCAGGAACTGCTGCGTGGCTGTTTACAGTCCAGCAGACCGAAGCCATTTTCACACAACACCAGAGACTTTCAAGAGAAAACGTGCCAACACTCTAGTCTGTACTTTTTCTGGAGTTGCTGTTCACAACATGCTTCGCAGCTGGAGACTTCCTGCTGATGATGCGCTTTCACAGTTGGAAATGAGAGAGAGAGGAAACACAGGGGAATATCTTATCCAGAGTATACAGGAGACAGGCCGTGATGCAGAAATTAGTACTGCAGTAATCACTGTGTTTTCTTTACAGCACGTTGTGAATTCCAGATGAGTCTCCAAGTTTGGTTGACATCAATAATGCATGTATCTAGGGATCTATTTAGAAGTGAGCGGAAAAGTCCAGGTTAGACAAGAAGAATAAAGCAGCAACACGAGTCCACATGCCTTACTCGCTCTCTCATTCACTGCAAGTAAATTCTCCAGAAGATGCATTTCCATGTTCGTGCAACAGAGATTTTAACTGGGGGTGTAGGTGAACAATCTCCACAAGGAGTCTGGTGCAAATAATGTAGATATTCGCCAACGCCACCCCTCCAGAGCATCACTGGAACTTTTTACAACTCTGTATGTGTGAAAAAGCTCAAATAAATCCTTCCCCAAGAAAAATGTAAATCTGAATGATTTCTCTTCGAGTAAACACAATTACTTAACTTAAATAAATAAATAAATCACCCTCCTTTAAAAGCAAAGTGAACATCTCTGTGTAATGATGTCTACTCACCATCACTGGCCCCGTGGCCTCTTTGCTCTGTGAGAAGGCCAGCCGTGTGTGAGGGGGTATCGTCCCATCGTAGCTTCCCCCCACTGATGTGAAGGGGGAGGAGGAGGAGGGTACGGAGGAGGAGGTGGTTGAGGTTGTTGAAGAGGATGGAGGATTGGTGGAGCTGGCTGTCCCTAATGAAGGAGCGAGACTAGACAGCGCCACAGAGGAGGAGTGATATATTGGCTCTGATGAGGAGAGGGGCGGAGGCAGGGCAACAGAGAGAGGGCTGCCCAGTGACTCACTGCAAGGCACCCAGAGGAAGAGAACAGATGTTCATCGTCAGAAGTACGAGATGAAAATAGGTCAAATGAAAACTAAAATTATTAAAAACAGCTATATAAGTGCTGGTGTAAAAGTTAAACTACTTTAACTGTTTTTACTTTCTTAATATGCATTGGTTAACCTTTCAATTGTACCATTTCCTATTTTGCATTATGATTCATGTGAATAAATGTAAAATGTGTATTTTGGCTCATGAATGACATTCCTTGCATCACTCTAAAATGATGAACTGTCCTCAGCATTGACAGTACCTTAGCGGTTTTGAGTACAGACTTGTTTGGCTCTGTGTTCCTGGTCCTGATGCAGCTGGTGCTGAGGCAGGTGCAGGTGTGGACTCCCTGGATACTGCACCCACACAATTGTCCACAACTCCAAACTCTGGCAAAGCTGACTCCGAGCCGAAATCAAGCGCTCCAAACTGCAGATTTAACCCAGGGACATCAGCTGAGCCTGGCATTTCCACTGCTGTGGAGGGGATCTGATAAAAAGGAAGTCATTTTTTTTCTTTAATATCAAATCCAATTGTAATCTTTAAAAGGTACACAAAAGCTTGTCTGAGTCTGACTGTAACCTTGTGCCTATCACCATCCATTCTCTACCTTGGATGCGGGAGGTATCCTTCGTTTTGGACCTTTGAGCTGCACCCGTTGCTGCTGTGGCATACCGCTTCCCTGAGGGTCCAGTGCTGCACTAGAGGCAGGAGGTTTAACACCACCAGCAGCCATCACCGGACCGGCCTGTGCTGGCGTGCTGGTGTGTTGGGGAGCAGGCGATGCTGACGCAGGGGGTGCTGCTTGTTGCGATGGAGGACTGGGCTGGCGTGCCAGAGGCAAGGAGGGGCCTGTGTGCCTCTGAACCAGCTGGCTAAGCACAAGCGAAGGCTCTGGCTGCAGTCCAAACTCACCTGCAGAAGCAGAGCAAGGAATTAAAACAGGAACATTTAAATACACATGCCTGCATTAATACAAAAACAGTCATACATCTAAGACTGAACAACGAACAATCTACTTACGGCTGAACTGTGAAGACAATGGGGTTGTGTTGGACTCTGAAGCCTTCAGATCCCAACCAGAGGAGGATGGCGGAGGTACAGGTCCTCCAAGACCTGGCAATCGACCAATGGAGGTGTTGCTTCCTTGGGTGCTCACAGGAGGAGCTGTCTGAGATGAAGGCAACTGACCCAAGCCAGGACCTTTCAACTGTTCCAGTATCTGAGCTCCAGCACTGGGCGGAGGCCTCTTGGCCTGGCCCAAGTCCCCAAAACCAGCTCCCAGAACTGATGACTGCCACAAAGGAGGAGAGAAGGAGTCATCAGTTTTCAATTTATTTGCATTATGAGCGGCAGATGTAGGAACAAAAAGAGTGTTTTTTACCAGAGCAGCATGTGCGTAGCTTGTGCTGCTGGTGGTGCTGCGACTGGGGGGCGGCTGCTGGTGATGGTGGGAGTTGGTGAAGACCAAACTATGATTAGAAGAAGATGAAGGTGCCTCTCTTCCCCCAACCCCAGGTTTCTGCAGCAGAGCGGAAAGATCCAGACTAAAAAAAAAAGATGCAATGAGTTAGTAAACAATGTATTTGTGAATCATATGTGCCATTAAGCCTGCAGAAAGGCTTTTTGCCATATTGAGGCAGTAACTTGCCTTTGCCCAGGTGTGATATGGTTCTCAGCAGCTGGTGCACATGAGGAGGTGAACACTTTGGTCTCTGAGAGCTGCACAAATGGACAAAGACACAGAAGACAAAATTGTTAAACAAAAGTATCTATATGTAGCTGACTAACAGGCTCTGTTGTAATATGCCAACTCACACTGACATCCTCACTCCAGTCCTCAGCTGTCCAGTCTTCCAAAGTTTTTCTCCAGGCAACTATATGAGAACATGGACTTTGTGTTTATTTGCAGTAAATAACACACAACGGTCAACAGTGCTGTCTGATTAGGGCACAAACAATGTCATACAGAAGTCATAAGCCATATGTGCACCCACTAGATCTCACCTGTTCCATCTGTGCTGTTGTTGGTCACTGTGTCCCAAACCTCTGTTTGTGTGGTCCCAGTTCCAGCCTCTGAGGTATAGTCGGCAGGGTTGAAAGTCCTGACAAGGATTCAGGAGAAAAAAAGGCTGCGTTAAAGACAGAATGGTGAAGCAAGGCTGGGAGTGGTCAAGGTTCAGTGTGGTTCATTCTCCTCCAAATAAACAATATCTCTAGTTTCACCATTGATGTTGTGCTGGGCATTGCTACCATGAGACGAAGAGCATCCAGCTGTGTTTGGAATCTGCATAACAGTGTCATAACAGTGTCTTTCTCAAATAATACAAGGCCTCTTGGACTTTGAAATTCTGGGCTTTGTATAGCAGTTTTGTTGAGATAAATATTATTGGAATGAAAAAGAAAACTAATGGCAAATAGTCTTTTAGGGACAAATACTCAAAATAAAAGGGATTTGGATGTAAATTCTTCATTTAGTTATGACACAAAAGTACCACCTATAATTAATTCAGAACAAACTAACAGAAAATTAACTGGAAAAGAGGAAAAAAAAGCTGACTCCTAAAAGTCTTTCATGCGAGTGTAGATGTTTGTTGCCAGCATACCCCATGCCCTGGGCTGAGAACCTGCTCCCTGTTGGGGCTTTCCCTCGACCTCGAACTCCAGATCCTTTAGAACATTCACATTAAAGTCAACAACATAAACTCAGCTACTTGGCATAATGAGAGTGCTGCACTGTGCTTCTACCGACCTCTGCCACCTTTAACCCTTCGACCTCGGTCTGAACTTCTCTCCACAGCTGTCACCTCCACGCCATTCTCCTCCGGACGCACTCCTTGTGCAAATGCACAGATGAAATTAGAATAGACATTGACAAACTGTACGATCAAACATGTAGGGCAGCTAGAGAACAGGAAGTCGGCTCTCAGCTAGAATTAAACTGATGTTAAACCAAGACTCCTCACCCTGTCGGTTCCTTTGCCCCTTGCCTTTGCGGGTGGCTGCAGCACGGCCCTTGCTTGCCTCCCTCTCTCCTTTCTTCTCCCTATTCTCCTTATTCTCCTTGCTTTCTGATGGGCCCTCCTTCACCAGGGGCTTCTTCTTCCCCACCGTTTCCCATGAGGTCTATACACCGAAGAGAGGTCAAAGAAAAAAATGTGACTTTTTTTTTTTTTTTAAATAAGTCTTAACTCACTTTTAAATATGTAGATAATGTTAATAATTACTACTGCCACCCACAAACTTTGTTTTTTTGTATGTGGTATCATTCTCTGGATCTGTCTTTTCTGTTCTTGCTGCTGTGACATGCAAATTTCCCCACTGTAGGAAATCTTACCTTATCTTATCATAACAAGCTAATGAAACAGGTTGCAGGAATAACAGCTTGGCTGATGAGTTGGTTGTTAATCTTGCCTAGAAGCACCCATTTAAAAAAAAGCCAGCGGTAAAATAAAATATCAGCACTTGCTATGAAATCATATAAACCACATTTAGACATTTGCATTTTGTTAACAGGTTTAAAGAATATTTACACAAAATATAACACCATAAATAAATTGAAGAAACAGAAAATGTTGTTATACCAGCATTACATGATCAACTTATGTATTTAAGTGAGTCTATACAACTGTGTTATGTAACGAAAACAGATAACTATTAAAGCTGGAAGATACTGAAAATATCTCGGCCTTAGAACAGGGCATAAATGATCTTTAAAATAACACTGATTACAGCTACAGCTTTACACCAATGAATACATTATTTGATGATGAAGAAGCAGAAACAGTGGCTTGCAGTTATCACAATAGTCAATTCTGTAAAGGAAATGCCTAGTTATTTAGTTATTCTTTCTCTATTTTTTCTTCTTATAGTTAGTTTTGGTTTCAACAACATAGGCAGCTCCCTGGCTCACTGCCATGCCACTCCTTGCCATCTGAGCTGGTTGGTTCCTCTCAGAAATGCTGCCCGGGACACTCAGAATAACGAGACAAAAGCACAAGTGTTTGCCAGACGCTTTTCTGTATAATTCTGCGTTCTGTGCAAAGAGCAAAAGAATAGTGTAGATTATTATGCCTTCATACTAGCCATCAAGTCCCTAATGCTGCAAAAATACAGCAGTCACAGGGGATTCAACAATGCTACAGAGAATTACATATCTAGTCTTTGCCTGCCAAAGCTGACTTATACCTCACATATAGCTAAGATTTTTTCCACTGCACATGTCTGAATCACATTGAAATCTACTCATTATGTACCACAATGCCTCTAATAATTATGAACAGTGACCTACACCTACAGATAAGATATAAATGTTTTTCCCTCACATTTACAGGTGAAACTCGAAAAATTAGAACATTGCGCAAAACTTAATTTATTTCAGTTATTCAACCTAAGAAGGTAAACTAATATTATATAGACTCATTACATGCAAAGTGAGATATTTCACGCATTAATTTTGATGTTAATGGTTTACTGCTTATGAAACCCAAAAATCATAATGACAAAAAATTTTAATATTACATGAAATCAATAAAAAAAAGGATACTGAATACAGAAATGTTGACCATCTGAAGAGTATAGTGATGCACATGAACTCAGTATTTGGTCTGACCCCTTTTTGCATGAATTACTGCCTCAATTACTGGCATGGATGTTATCAGCCTGCGGTCCTGCTGGGGTGGAACGGAAGACCAGGATGCTTCAATAGCAGCCTTCAACTCTTCTACATTGCTCCGTCTCATCTTTCTCTTTTCAACCCCATTGATTTTCTGTGGGGTTCAGGTCAGGAGAGTTTGCTGGCTAATCAAGCACAACTGACTCTGGACTTAATAGGAAACAGTGGACCAACACCTGCAGATGACACGGCTCCCCAAATCAACAAAGATTGTGGAAACTTGTGAAGCTCCGCCACTTTGTTGAATGGCCTAAGTGTTGCACAATATTCAATTTTTTTGAGTTTCACTTGTATATCACAGTATACATTTTTATTTTCATTAATACCACTTTCTTCAGAGGCCTCTCAGTGGCTCAAAACTTTTATGCACACACAGGCATTTAAAATTGGAACTGTATTGAATAGACAGTATTCATTAGTGGTTTACAAAATATATTAACCTTGGTAGTGCATTTGTGGGAGACTGATACCATCTTTCCCCGAAGATAAAAAATTTGATTAAGCTACAGACCACTTCCGTGGAATCTTGATAAGGAAATTAATGGAAAAACCTCTTTGCTACATCTCCAAGGATAACAAGACAAGCAGAAACTATTACTATTAAATGTCAGAAGTAGATTATGCCTCACACATGTTTTAATTATTTGCACTTGTGTTTACAGTCACTCTGGCTAGACTTTGTCCAAGAAGTTGCTAAATGTGTTGCAAATATGAATTTATTTTTTGACAGCATCTGGTTGAAAAGTTACTACTTTGGCAACACTGAGGATTCGTTTTTGGTGAGTTTTGAAAGTCTCCAAGCTTTCTTGCAGCTCTAGAGAGAACGTAAGGACCGGACCGTGTGACAACAGAGAGGAGCAGTTTAAATACTGGCACGACTTCACAGAGCAAATGTGGAATCTAGCATAACCCCAATCTATATTGATTAAAATAGTTATTCCATTTTACCATCAAGTTTTATAAAATATATTTATATGAAAGAAAAATATACTACACATTCCTAAAACAGCTAAATAAATCTAGTCACATTATCTGAAAGAGTAAAACCATGTTGCTGACAACAAATTAAAGATTTAATCTTTAAGTGAGACTAAAAAGAAAAAGTTGTCACTTGCCATGTCTGAGGTGCTCTCCAGGAGGAAATTGATGGCTCTGCTGACATCCTCATTGCAGTCATGGAGCGCTACCATACACTCATCTTGGTTCTTCCCAGTCACTTCCATCAGCTAGGAAGGCAACAAACACAAATATGACATGCATCTATTCCTGAACAAGGCATGACAAGTAACAAAACAACAAAGATGTATTAGGAGATGATGACAAAACAATGCACTGCCAGACATGTGGCTTGTGCTGCCTGGCAAATGTCCAAGTGTTCCTCACCTGGTTAACTTTGTCCTCAAAGTCAGCATCATTCTTGTCATAGATCATCTGGGCAAGTCGGATCTGCTCCGCAGTAGCCTGTAACACAGTTACAGTTAGACGTAACAGAGGTAATCATAATGTGGCAAAAAGGATGCACGAAACTTCTAGCTAGGTTTTTTATTGTGTAAAATTGGTGACATTGAAAAAAAAACACCTATTGTCCTTGTAAGTGTACTCCATTTCAATAGAATGAGGGTAATCTGGAGCCTATCCCAGTGTTTTTAAACAGGTGAGAGGCAGGGTACACCCTGGACAGGTCACCAGTCCATCGCAGGGCCAACACAGATAGGGACAAACAACCATAAACACACACACTCAATCCTAGGGAAATTTAGAGTGACCAATTAACCCCACCTTTGGATGGTGGGAGGAAGCCAGAGAGAACCCATGCATACACAGGTTCACTGCATAATGTGTGCATTGTAGTTGTGTTGGCAATGGTGGTCAATTGTCCATTAGTGTTTTGTTTTGAGGTATCTGTGGTCCAAAGGAGCGTGTTTCTATATTTTCGGGGCTCACCTGTATTTGTTTCTGTGGTTGTGATGTCTGAGTGACAGCTGGCAGCGCTTTCTCCCGAGGGCCCCGGGCCTTGTCGCTGCCCAGCGAGCTCATCATATACAGTATATACAAAACTCTGTATGTACAAAATAGAAAAACCTACGAGAGAAAACATTAAAAGAATGAGTAAAATCAACTGTAGCATCATTAGCACACCACCTGTACTGTTGTTTACAATAGATCTGCAATACTTTCACTTATGTGTGCACAGAATTAACAAGTGCTTATGTTCTGAGCATAGCAAAGCCATATTGCCAAATAATGAATTCTGGCTTTGTCAAAGCTGTAAGACAGACAGTTGGCCTGGTGACGCAATAGCTTTGCTGAAAATCTGGGTCAAGGAGGAAGAGCAACCCAGTGTCCTTTTGAAAACAGCACAGACCACAGTCTGAGAACAGAACAAATACGACACACCCTGACCCCACATCCAATGTTGTTACTAGTAAGAGTTTCTATGCATGCTCTATACACAGACAAATACAGTGGAACAATCTGTTTGACATCCGAATCCTACAAAATGTACACATTGCTGCAGATGAGGAGTAATACCTCATAAAAGCATGCTATTTACTAGTAAATATTTCATATTTCAAAATATTGTCACAACACATACTAGGCTGTAGTCACATTGAAAAGTAAGCTTATATTATAGCCAATTGATTTTTACAATAAGTTTAATTGCAAACTTGGACTATGGTGTCCATCACTAGAAAAAGAAACTATATCTCCACTGACCCATTTGAGACATGTCAGAGAACAATAGCATCAAGCTTTAAGTGACTGAGTGACGTTGGATCACACAAAGCTGCCATTGGCTGCTGAACCGAACAAAGCTACGACACGGACGAGCTTTAAAGCTTTAATGCATATTCAGTAAAACGCATTATCTATGACATCTGATATATATATATTATCCATAAATATGGCTGCAACCATATTATATATATAAAAACATACACACACACACACACACACACACACACACACATATAAAACCATGAGTATCGGCGTTCCTGTACAAACAATAACATAACATTCATTGACCATAGAAATCTTATCGCTTTAATTTTGGCTTTAAAAACATAACTCGTATAGGTTTTTTTCCATACAAACTGCATACAAAAACTACTCAATTATTACGAAATTTGTCTAGTAGTAGCTGGTAAACAGTTTGTTGTTTATTGTATTATTTAATAAATAAAAGAAGCGGAGTGTTGTTTTGAATCAATGCTAACATTAGCCCGTTGTTGTTATGTTACTTATTCTTTTTAAGAATAGACATGAAATTATTCACTGACTCTTGGTAAGCAACAATTCACTTTTTAAAAAATGCGAGATTTTTATGACACCTCTATTTATTCCGCTTTGACCGACTTTATGTGGTTGATACTACGGTCTCCTTTGTCCTCGCTAGCATGAAGTTAGCTATTTTGTGCTACTGCTGACACTAGTGCCGATCCTGAACAAACGATGCAGTGGAAATGAAGCTAGCTAACGATGCTATCTAAATCTGATTCAAGTTGATAGCCAACGGTAATCAAACTGTCTTGATAAAGTCTAGGTATTTAGAGCTTCGTAGTAATTTAACTGTTGTTACAGTTAAAATGTCGATTACATGTATAATTTAACTAAATGCTAACCAGCAAACAATAAAGGTGTATCCAATCTAGAGAAAAAAAAGGCCTCGCAGCACACAATCCCATTCCGACATTGCTCGCCGGGAATCAAGACAACAGAAAAATTGCGAAAGACATCCTTTAAATTCTAGTGTAAGCGGAACAAAGGAGCAAGTCACCAACTATCTCACAGAACACGCAGTTAAGTATAATGTTGACAATAAGCAAAATACTCAAAGTAAAGTTGAATAAGATTAGAAATGTGTTTTTTATTACCTGCTAACACGCTTCACTCGGCCAGCAGTAGACACGATGGGTCACGTGACATGCGCTGCCGCGGTGGATGCTCCTCTCTCATCTCAGGTCAAACGCTCCTCACTGGAATACATCTACTCTTTACTTTTACAATCAATGACGCATTAAAACGCTTTAAATGAGCATGTTTAATCTTAAACTTTTTAATGGTCTTGCTAATCGAAGACGCCCACACAAACAGCATATCACAATTCAAACGATCATCCTAAAACTACTTAACTTTTAATAAACTGCTTAATTCAAGAGTTTAACTTCATTCTGGATAGACAGCAAACAGAGAATTTTTACATTAATATACATTTTATTTGTATTATTTACTCATTTTAAAGAATTATCTCTTTTCCCCAGATGTTAATATTTTACAATATCCTGTTTCAGTCATTTGTAAAAACATTCACAGGTGTGTATAAAAAACTGTATGACCAAGCAGACATAATAATCCACACACTTTCTCAGACATATACATAAGATGTATGCAATTGTCCTTATGCATTTTACACATACATATACACATTTATATATAAAATACACTTTAAAGTGTTGGTTATTTGTTCAATAAGTGGTCAGAATAGTTTGTTTTGCGTTTTTTCCCCCAATCATCATTAAAACTGGATAAAGTTCCATATAGAAAAGGAAAACTATGATCACCTGTGGCTGTCTTTCACAGAAAGACTTCAGGAAGGCAAAAACCCTAACTTACCCTGCCTCTACCAAACAAGGAAAAGAGCAGATTCACTCACTCCTTGGTATAAAGAATGGGGGGAGGGGAGAAAAAAAATTAAAAAGTCCAAATGTTCTCCTTACACCCTTTCAAGATGAGAAGATCAAACTGAGCCGCAACAATTTTTTTCTCCCCAGTTTCTGTGGAAGGGTTTCAGTCCAGTGATTAAAGGCTCCTTGATCTATTAATCATCATATTTGAAGACACCTAATTTCTACAAAAATCCTGGAATAAATTCTCTAGTAACACCAGAGTGGTTTCAGATGAGGACAAAAAAAGGGGGAACAGGAGCACAAGCATTGGTCAAACAGAAAACACATCCTTCAAAAGAAGCGGATACACAACCCTAACCAACCAAATGAAGAGGGGGAAATAAATACAAACAAAACTTAGAATATCAGCAGGGATATAAACCTGTCAAATCACAATAAAAAAAAAATAAAAAAAAAATTTTTCTCCAAATTTTAAATTATAGAAGAGCAACAACACTGCATCTAACGATCTTAATGTTTCTTCTTGACGTCATTTCAGTTAGAGTAAAATGAACACAAAGTCTCATTTTAATCCACTTGCTCGTTTTACTTCTGGCGGGAGAAGAGAGAAGTCCTTTGTGATTGTTGCCAGCCATCCAGTCAGTAAGTATTCTTTATCAAATGTTGAACTGCACTCCGGGTCAGTCCTTCAAAATGAATTGTCTCTTCAGTCCTTCTTCCTCTCTCTCTTTTTTTTATTGCCATCCATTTAAGTGAGATAATGAAAATGAACTTTTAGGAGGAAATTCCACAAGTTTTTCACAAAGACACCCATTTATCACATAGGAAGCCGCAGTTAACTCTACTCTTGCATACAAAAAACAAGCTAGCAAAAGACCACAGCCTAATCCCTGCAGGTCGGATGTGAATGTATAAATGATGTGAACATGTTTACCTTTATTCTTAATGATTTCAGAAACTGTTTAGTGAGATTCCCAGTGGCAGACTTTGCAGCTCTTTAAATTATTGTTTGTACATTTTTATATATTAACCAAACAGAAGCTGAAGTGAAAGGTTTTAAAAGATCATTTTAAGAGAAGGGAAAGTGTGCACGTAGATAGAAATATACACAGCAACAATAGTGTAAGTGAAAGGTCATGCTCCTGAGTCAACAAGTGAGCAAATCAGTGGGATTTTGTTGAGCAAGAGGGATAGCAAAGACAGCGATGCAGGTAAACTTGTGGAAGGAGAGGGATGGAGGGACTGGATAAGTGAAGATCTGGATGAGTAGGTAGTGACAGAGTGATGAAGACAAACGAGAGGCTAGCTCCACAGTCCTGCGTAGTTGCCATGAAGGCCAGAACAGAGTGGCCCACCGGCCACAAACAGCTTAGTGCCGGAGTCATCATAGCAGTGGGTGTAGACGGCATTAGGGAAGGAATGAATATCTGAGAAGTAACTTCTCCATGTCTCATCATGATTCTGAAAGCAATGCAGAGCAGAAAAGTGAGATTATGGGGATCAAACAAGACAAACATATATAGAAATCAGCATATGTGCTACACTTCACTCATGGAACAGTTAAAAAATAATAATAAAGAGTAAAAATTGCATACCAGCCAGCCTTTCCCTGTAGTGAGCTTGAGGATGCTATCTCCAGAGCCCTTCCGATAACCACCAGTCGGATTGAAAGGGTTCTCCAGGAATCTTTGGGCCCTGATGTCATAGAAGAGAAGAGAACCATGGCCAGTACCCACTGTCACGATGTGCTCATAGAAACTCACTGAACGGATTCCTGCAACAAGGGAACAAAATGTTAGTGAAAAACTACTTAAAATGACATATCTACCCCTTCCTCCTCTGGTTGCCACGGCGGTGGTAGCATCATGAGTTTGGCTTAGTTTTGCTGCATTTCAGGCAGTTTGGTTTACAATCACTGATAAAATTAGGAATTTGAAAATGCACCAGCAAAGTTTAAAAGGAAAATGTCTGGACCTCTGTTTGTGGAATGAATCTTAAGATAAAGCGGTTAAAAAAGCAAGACAACAACATTTAACACAAGCTGATCTGCCAAAGAATTATACAAACCAATGTTTTCATTCTCCATGTCAATGCTATGACCTTCATCCATAAAAAAGAAGCCTATTTGGAAGGCTGATCAACAGTTACTGGAGAAGGTTCATTATTGTGGCACAAGGGGTCAGACTGTGTGAAAAGTAAAGATCAATCTCATTTAGCAAACCAAATGCAAAACAATATAAAATATTTCATTTTAAATAAACCCATTTTTACCAGTAAGTAAATACACTTGTGTACTGATTTTTAATTTGTTTCTCTTTTTCCACTTTAGAGAAAGTCTGTGTTTTAAGTCAGATATCCTACAGAATTTGTTAAATTTCACACACTAATATGTTGTATGACCACCAAGGAAAATACTGGAAATTACAACACCCTTGTCGGATTATAATTTAAAAAGTAAACATACTAAGTTGGGTTTGACTATCACTGTGTATTTAATATGCAATCATCTTTTACAGATATTGTAAGGTCAGCTGCCCCCTGCTCATGTTTCTAATGATCTTTAAAAAATGTACAGATGTCTTACCGCTTCCTCTTTCTCTGGAATTAACTGACTTGATGCTGTGTGTTGGCTGCCGTGGATCCAGGAAGGAAACATGGGCCTGAGAACCTACAGCATACACTGACCAGTCCTGTCCATATGCTAAACACACATTCTCTTTGCAGTGAGGCAGCTTGGTGGACAGTATCTGGAAAGATGGACAAAAGATGTCAAATGGTAAGGAGCTAACCACTGTACACTTTAACAAGCGTAGACTATTAAACAAAATCCCATTCTCAATTTGAAAAAAATAAATAAAATACAGAACAACCAAAAGCGAATTAGTTTTGTAAGAGTACATAACAAAAACATGTATTATTTGTCCATTTACTATACCTTGCACAAGTTATGCTCTGCTTTCCAGAGGTGGAAATAACCATCCAATGACACAGCACCCAGTTCCTGAGAAGAGCAAAAGCAAAGAAAAACTAGATATAATTTTTTCTAAGATGAAAGATTCTCCATTTAAATAACTACTGATAGCAGTTTATAAGGCAGGGGGGGGGGGGGGGGGGGGGGGGGCTACTTTATGATAACATAATTTCCTAGTTGCTGCATCAAGATAAGTCTTACTTTATGGCTGTTGTTGAAGGCCAAAGCACGGACTTTACAGTTGTATGGGTTGGTGTATTCCTTGGGGATATCCTTGAGAGCTCGGTGGGAGATATGGGCATAGGATGGCACAGTCTGTTCATTCTGGCTGCTTTGAACCTGGTTCATTATTTCTTCTGTAACCTCCCACAGACCCATAGAGCCATCTCTGGAACCTGTGAATAAAATGTAACTTTTAAATATATACAAAAGTAGTGACATTGTAAAATAATGACATGCCTGCCTTTGAATTAGGTAGGGCAGAAACTGCCTCAACTGCTTGCTGTCCAGTGTTTATAGAGCTCATGGAAACTTACCCGATACTGCCATGTTGTCACTGATCCATGCAATGGAGAAAATCCAGTCATTGTGACCATCCTGGGAAAAAATTATTGAATGAATTAATAGAAAATTTCTCTTTTACAAATATCAAATCTTGTACGCTTCAGGTAGAAATGCTGAAAAACTAAAACAGTGTTATAGAAATATTATTAAAATGTTATAAAATGTATTATGAAACTGAATAACTTCCACTTGAAAGGGTCTGGAATAAATAAAAGCAAACAGTAACCTAATAAACGGAATTGCCATGTTTGACCTTTTTAATTTATTTTTTTATCAGGTCAAATATCTTATTCAACTCTTTATTTTTTTTATGAAAAGGATGGCTAACCTCTGCAAGTTGACTTGCACCAAGCAATGTTTGAGAGATGCCCCAGTGGCATTTTCTAAAGCCCCGTTTACACAATGTTTCCACGCAAAACGCAAATATTTTTCCTTTGTGTTTTTTGGGGGGAAGAAAACAAAAGAATGCATTTACTCAACAGCGAAATGAAAACTATGTATATATATAATAAAACACAGCGCAACATACGTGTAAACCGCTAGTTATCTGGCGTAAGTTACCCATGTGTCTTCGCTGATGGCATATGTACTCTACCAGAAACAGGGTTTGCTTCCACAGACCAAATAAATGAAAAATATGCAGCGGCACAAACATAACACAGAGGTCTGCCGTTGTGCTTTTCACGGCAGGGTCTAAGCGAGCGAGTGCAAGATGTTGTGAAATACGTTATTGTCACCAAAAGATTCCACTTCCAGTTTACACTGACTCCCCTTGTGTTGAGAGAAAATTTGACTTTGGAGGCAGTTGTCAAATTTTTGCAGTTTTACCACGCCAAACTCTGTTACCAGTTTAAACAACAGGCCAGGACGCAACCAAACTTTTTACTGGGTCTGCACCATTTATCGCCCGGGTGACCCGACGACCTCGGTGGGTGGAGTTTTCACTACATTTAAACCGGGCAATCAGCCAGGGCATCAGCCGGATGACCCGCTCAGATCCGACGGCTTGTTCAGCAAGAACGCCCCTTTTAACCACATGTTCGCCATCACTTTTTCCCAGGTCACCGCCCGGCTGAGGGTAAAGAAGCTGACCCACGGTCTCAGCGTTGTGGTGTAAACAGGACCTAAACTAGTCCTGATTTCCATTTTGCTAAACGTCTGACTTGACAAGCAGCAGTCTAGGTAAAATAAAATATTCCGTGCAGACTTCATGCATAGGCACAAGACAAAAGAAATGTTTCTAACCTGGATTTAAAAGTGTCTACATTTGTTAAAAGTTTAATTTCCACTGGCAGTTTGTTCCACTTGTATTCTAGTATTTATATTCTCTGATGTATTCTGGGCCTAAACAACACGTAGCGTTTTAAAATCTATTCTGTGACTGACTGGAAACCAGTGTAAAGATTTTAAAACTGGTGTAATGTGTTCAGATCTCTTAGTCCTGGTTAAAACTCTAGCAGCAGCATCTGGATGAGCCACAGATGTTTAATGCCCTTTTTGGGAAGTCCTGTTAAAGACCATTACAGTAATCCAGTCTACTGAAGATGAATGCATGGATGAGTTTCTCCTGGTCTTTTCGAGAGACAAAACTTTAAATTCTGATGATGTGGCTGTTGTAAATCAGATCTTAGTCTATTAACACTTCAAGGTCGAAGCAAGGTTGTGACATTTTAAAGTTGCCATGTATAACTTTAGTGAAACATCTAGTAGTTTGTAAGGTTCTCTGACGCAGGAAAACCTGAGCAAAACAGTCTGATCTTTAAATCTTACACATTGTACAATTCTTATCAAGGAACCCTGCTTATTCAGTAAAGAAATCTGAGGGCTTGCACGCACACCCAATCAGATTGGCTTTTTTTTTTGTGTGTCTTACACAGAGTGTGTTTTAAATCACAAGTTACATGCTGATGTGCAAAGGTGAGTACCAGTCTGTGTGTATCATGTACACATGCCACTCAGGTGTAATTATGGCTAAGACATAAATTGATATCTGTTTTGCAGACTGGTTTAACTAAGTTGACCTAGGCGCCTATAAGGACCTAGCTCATCCACAATGTTATGCATCACACTTTAGCTTTTCATGCTGTGATATAATTTAAACGAATTACAACACAATGAACCTTGGATAGATTAGAAACTAGAATTGCATAACTTCGGTGAAGTCGGACAGATCAAAACACTTACATCTCCTACACAAACAGGGTCCAGAGTTGGCAGCTGGTAAATGGCTAGGCTGTTGGGGTTGTCTCCTCCAGTAGCAAGCAGTGTTCTTGAGGGGTTGAGTTCAATCGCGTGAATCCCACAACCCTGATGGTCCAGCCGGGTGCGGGAGCTTCCTGTTGGGTGGTAATGCCGACCGGCCACCACGGTGCTTACCACCCCAGAGCCTTCATCATGACACTCCCTGTCTTTCAACATTGGAATGCGTGTTATCTGTCCAGTCAGGACATCAACGACAAAGAGCTGTAAGTAAAAAAAAAAAATGCTGGTTTAGCCAAAAATGTACAGGAAGAACATCAAGGCTCAGGGACCAGTACAGATAATCTGGTCCACTAATCTGAATGAATAACTAAGGCTCAGGTCATATTACCTGAGCTGAAAATAACAGATATTAGCTCAATATTAAAATCTGCATGACAGTCAATAACTAACATTAATAGAAATAGTATTATATAATTACCATTAGTTTAAATTAGGAGAAAAATTAATGAACTCTCCCTAAAAATTATACACCTTGGATAGTAGACTCTTTACTTTGAGGCCAGTAAATGACTGCATTCCTTTCAATAGAACAGTAATAAGTGACTTATGAATAAAACCTTCAGAGGCCTGAACTCCCTTCACAATGCATCCAATTTTAAATATTTTAGCTTAAAACAAGACCGCATCCTAATCAAATAAAAGTCCCTCAGGGCACATGGCCACATTCTCTGGAGCTTTGCAGGCCTTGTTCACTTGAGCAGACAGAAAATCCAGAAAGCCTAAAAAAAAAAAAAAACTAGACTAAAATTCTGCAATTCTAAAGCTTTTTTTTTTTCCAAATAACACTCCACAAATTCCATTATAAAAACCCTGCTAAAGTTTGTGAAATATTATCAGATAAAATATAACTTTACAAAACACACAGATTATTCAAAACAGGCCAATATTAAGCTGGTTTTAATGATTATTCTTAAAAAAAAAAAAAAAAAAAAAAAAAAAAAATTGTTCACGGTTTTAAATGCATGTAAACTCACTAATTCATTATTATCCTGCTTAGTATAAAATGTTAGAAATACATGGAAATTTATCACTCACTAAAACAAGTTTGCAAGAACAAAAAAGAAAAAGTCTCACCGTGTTGCACTTAGTTCCACACACCACCTGCCGATGGTTGAGCCACTGCGAAGCAAACACCTTGTTGAGTCGTCCCAGAGAAAACTCCCTCTCCTTGAGGATCCCAGGGAGCCTGCCTGCTGCAAAGCCACGCAGGCTTCGTTGCAGCCGCAACTCATGCTGCTGCTGAGGTCTGAACTCCCGGCCCCGGAGGGCGCACACCACGGAGCGCCGACTGCACCACCACTGATGGGCATGGCGTGATGAACAAGAAACACGGCTCCGCTTGTGTGGTGCCTGACACCAGCCCAGCTATGGAGTCAGGTGGGAAAGATTATTTGTAGAAAAAGCACAAAAGTTTTATCAAGTCAAAAGCAATTAAGCAGTTATCAACTTTTGTGTTTTAGGTTAAACTGGGGAGAAGCTAGTCTACAGTTCGGTTTATTCAGACAAGAAAAAGATACATACAATGTATGTTCTTGTAAAAGGAAAACTTAAAGACAGTCTGAAAAGGGTATGTAGGCAGAAGCAAAAGCTTATAACGTCCACCCCCAAATCAGTTTACGTTGAACTATAAAAAAAATAGCTACCATGACATGCATACAATAATAGGATTTAGAAAATATACACATATTTACTGTTGATAATTACATTCACATGATTCATAATGTTTAATCACATTTGTCTTAAATATGTTTTTAAACCTTTTCAAAGTTGTACAATCTTTTAGTTCCTGGTCTAATTTGTTCCATATATATTTATTTATTTATTTATTTATTCATTTATTCATTCATTCATTCAAACCTTCACTTTGCCTTGCAGTACAAAGTGGCTTGTTACCGAGACTTTAATAGCCAAATAAATTAAAAAATTCAACTTGTACTTTAAAGTGCTCTTTACATCTCTGATTACAACCTTAAAACAAAGCAGCTTCAGTAAATAGCATTCCAGATAATTTCCTTGTCATATGATTTTGTTCTATCTTAAAGAGTTATCAAATTTTGTTAATTAAGCTAAAACACTATTTTACAAAAGACTTGTAATTTGTTAAAATATTCACATAATTTAAGATGTGAATCCCAGCAAATCAAACAGGTAACAGAAAACTTGGCAGAGCATATCATGCTGTATGAATGTAAAGTAATTCACCATTGGATTCAAACGTTTTATGAATTTCTAATCTAATTACAAAGTAAGTTTGCAAACATTATCAGGGGAAGGGAGGAGTGCAGAACAGCATTTTCTTCTGCAAGGGTATATCAGTAACCAATCACATTATTGTGAATGATATTCAGTCAAAAACAAATATACTTTTGTTTTAACTCAATTGACGGACCACAAACAATCAGTTTAAGGCCTCATAATTTGTTTTAATGTAAAGCAGACAAAGCCCAAATGTTGTTCCTTAATTGTTTCATCCTGCCCTAATTATTCATACCCATTGTACATTGTGTAACAGTTCTGAGCTTTGGGAGACAAAATACGTTTACCATTCTCTGGATTTGACTAGGGTCTACACTGACGGATATTTTTAGTGCTGCGTCTGAGCTTAAGAATGGTCGTATAATTCTTTATAAAGGTTGCTATATAAATAGTTGGAGCCAACTAGCTGACAATTAACGTGTAAACAAATGTTGACGTTTGATAGATGTCGGTTAGCATCATTTAGCTATTTCAATTAAATTTCTTCTCGATGGCCATGTGAGGACCCTTATAAAGCATATGATTACCAGTTTTATCGAGCTACCAAAAATCAGGCAACTTGATCATATTTATGCTAAACAATAGTCCTAATAAGATAAAGTACATTACCCCTTGGCTAACGTTAGCAATAGTATGATAACGGATTACCGTTGGCTAAAATGCCGTGCTAACCCTATCGAGTTGTGATATAAGGAGAAAAACACATTACTATTTAAACACAAACGCACTTTGTTTGGTTCGTTTGTAGCAACTGTAAAGCAGTGGTTGGACATGTAAATGCAGTTCATGCTCTGACGCCAACACAGCGTATTAGAGCTAACTCGGAATAGCATAATGCTAGTTAGCATGCTAAAACAACCGGTTTCCGCCTACCTGTTGTTGGTCCTTGGGCTCTCCTGTCTTCCTTTTCCTGCTAACTGTTTTTCTCGCCATAATCTGACACACACAGTTCCCTCACCCACATGGAGGGTAAAAGTGACGCTGGACACTGGATCATATAATGGCGATATGCTATTTTGTTCCTTGGCCCTCACTGGCAGTTTCCGACGATAAGGAAGGGCGACCACATACGGGAGAGAATCGTCAGTCGCAAGCTAAGATTAAGTTAGCTTACTCCCCTAGCCTCCTAAATAAAACAATACTTCTGCCGTAGAAACTGTTCAGTTTCGACACGTTCAATAGCTAAAATCTAGGGTTCACATTCGTTTCTCCCTGCCAAGTCGCGTCAGCAGCAACGGCAAAAGCATTGAGCAGTGCGCAGCCGCACTCAAATTAAACATCAACAACAACAAGGTCGTACGTGAACGTGAGCGTCATGCGTGCTCGTCCAAGCTAATTGCATGACACCATTGATCTGACGACTGTTTTATTTGGAGTCATTGACAAATAATATGTAATGCATCTACAAGTATGCACTATATCAGTACAAGCAACGATTAGAAAGAAAAAACTATGTTTTTGCTATTGGCAAAATATTCGTTAAATTCACTCGGTTTAGACAAATGAGGCTTGCCACTGAGGGTTATCTGTTTTTGATCCTGTTATTGTTAATGCTATACATTTTAAGCGGTCAACTAGAGACTTTTGTGACGTCATCTTTCAAACATAAATTTGTATAACCGTGGTATTCTTGAATTAAACAAAGGATGGGTATAGCATTGTACGCACACTAACGTATGATTGTTGAATAAATCTGAGATCACAGATGTCAAACACTATGTAAAATGTCAGCCCAGAGCTGTAAACTGATGTTGAAGATGACTTTGCACATTTCTCAGTTCGCGGATTACAGCAGAAAGGCTGTATATGGCCCCTGGTCTGTTGCTTATAGGCCTTTGTTTAATGCAGGCTAGGCCTCACAGTTGGACGTTTCCAGTTGCCACTGACAATAGTTAGATAGACAATCGTGAGTATTGTTGCCATCTTTAAGCCCAAAAAACAAAACAAACAAAAAAAAAAACAAAAAAAAAAAACAAAAAAACATTTGCACTAGAAATGACCAGTGTGAGGAAAAAGAGCTGTAATTCCTTTCCAGCTTCATGTACCACTTTTAATACGTTATCATACTTGAGATCAAATATTAAGATGAGTTCAAATAGAGCAGCAACACTCAAAAGTCCCACCAGTGGAAAGATGTGCACATTTAACCATGTGGAGTTGTCAAATAATAATCACTAGGAAGTTAAACATTTTGTAAATAATATGAGGCTGAGGTATACCACTGAGCTCACTAAACCTTTTCATAAAAATAATTCAAATTCATTAGTTAAGTGGTGTCTTAGAAATTAATCCAATATATAAAATCATAAATGTACTCCTTTAATTAAAAGGAACTTACAACAAGTACAACTGAAGGACCAGAATGGAAATGAGAAACCAGTTATAGGCGGTTCAGAAATTTACATACTGCAACTGGCCCAATTCATCGCTAACAAGAGTTGAGAAGAGATGCGTTACTTTACTGCACTTAAGTTAAGTATGGAAACAATATCACTTATTGGTTTTGTTTTTTTTTTATCCTGTTGGATAAGTAGACCTTTCTACTTTATTATGGAAATGTTTAAAAAAGGCAACTAAAATAAAAATTCCCTTGTCAATTATCAGACTTTAAATGCTGGCAAAAGTAGTTGTACCAAGTCTGATATGACATCTGAACAATGACATGTTTAATCCTCTACACCAGGAATGCGAAGTCTACAAACACCAGAAAAATGGCTCAATTTGAGTCAAAGACAAATTTATGACACAAGTCTTTGTGTATGTGTGTGAATGTGTCATTTTGGAAGTTAATTTACTGTAACTGTGACTTCGTAGTTTATACTCTGCAAAGAATAGGTCACTTTAATAAAACAAATTGGCAATTAAACACAGTTTCACTGGTTTGTTCTCAAACTGGTCGGTGGTTAGAAAAGCTTTCTTCGCAATGGAACACTGGAACAAAGTACAAGACCTGTCTGGGGCAAAGTGCCAGTTTTCAGTCACATTTTGCTTACTTTTTAATCTGTTACCATGCCTCTCACAATCCCCATGAAAAATCTTTGCTCCTGGTGCAACTGAGCAGACATGCTTTTGAACAAATGGAACTAAGGAGGTCCATTATCACATACCAAAAAAAAAAACAAAAAACTGCACTCAATCAAAATGTGGTAAATTAAGACTTTAAAAATCTATTTAGAACTGAGGTGATGTTAACTGAAGTAAAAGAAAGACATGAGGAAAAAGATTGGACAACCAAAGTTCGATTAAAGAATGAATGATAGAAATCATTTAAATCAACTCATCACTACTTTATGCCAAATTTCCAGCAAGGCTTAAATACCATTTTGTTTCTCCCAACAATTATTTGAGGCTCAAAGTGCCAGTCAACAGTCACACAACATGAAATATCTATTGCACTGTGGTGCGGCTGCAAAAACAACCCTCATTTAACATCTGGTTTCATTTTTTTTTTCTTCTTTTTTTAACCATTCACTCTTTTCCACTCTGCAAACAAACGTTCATCATGACAGTTTATAGCATCACATTTGTAAGTTAACATATCTTACATTATCGTTTTAAACGCTTTATTCTTAAATCAAAGTGTCAGTGTACTATTTTAAATAAATGTGAATTATGAAAGGTGTCTGCCTGTGCAGTATGTGACACATCAGTGACAACGGGTCATGGGATATTTCTAAATTTCCCCGAGAAACTTTTCCCATCTCCCCCCTCCCCACTGTTGTAGCCTATTCCAGTGCAGATTGAAGAGTACAACTGGTACTCTCTTATTTGGAGTTATAATTACTAACAATCTATTATGCAATCCCTAAAACAGAAAGCAAAGAAATGCAATCTTTAAACTGACATGGAAAAAGTGCCCAAAATGAACAGAAAAAACCCAAAATACAAGACATGAATGAATGAAAGCAGAAAGTAAAACAGAAATAGATGAGGGGCACAACAGCTCAGAGGACACTTCTTGAGTCAGGTCTGTCTGATGGCTGTGCCTTTTATGTTAAATGCAGGTTGGTACAGTTTGAGAGAGCCTCCTCTTAGCTCCCGATCCCAACCAGCATTTACTAGATCTGCAGAGAGCAGTGAAAGATGGCAGCTTAGTCATTTAGGACTTCTGAAGTTCACACTGGTTTTTTTGCTGACGTGCACAGAGGCCTGTCACAAGCTCCTCTGCATCGAGTTTTTGCAGCTTTACCTGCTTTCAGAGAAACACTTCCAAGAGAAGCAAAACAGCACAGCATCCAAATGCCACAGCCCAAATCTTCCAGTTTCTCTTTCCCAGATCAGTCATTCCTCATGTTCTTGAATAAACTAGCGATACCAAGTCCCAGAACAACCATGAAATATTGCAACAGTTTAACTCCCTCCAATCTAGGCACACAAATTTTTAGAAGTGCTGACACACAATATGTTTTAGCACAGAGAGAAATAAGTCTCCCAGCTGTCCCTTCTTACAGCCAAGGCAAGGGCAGGGCATGGTGAGATAAAGTACGTTGGGGGAAAGGGACTGTTTGGTGGTAACAGGAGGCATGCCCTGGTTAGAGCTTTGGTTAGCTGACTGGCTTGGTTCAGCTAGCTGTGGCACGGGCCATCAGATCCTCCAGAGCCTTGTCCTGATCATTGTTGTGGACTAGCAGCACTTCTTTGATGGCATCTCGTTCAAATCCCATTTCACCAAATCTTGACATGAGCTCAAGAAACTGCAAGGCCTGCAAGGGATGAAGGGGGAAAAGTAAATAAGCAAACACTTCATAAGATTATCAATTTATCCAGTCTACAAACTTTTCAGCCTTTCAATTAACTGAATATCAAACATATAAACACTATGCATTTCAATTTTGCTATAAGAGGTACAGCAATCTAGCAGTAAAAATGTACAAACCTTTTCTTCTGAACACTGGTACATCTCTAAACATTCTTCCACTGCGCTTGAATCAAAGCCTCGCTCACACAGACGGCCATGAACAAACAAATAGTCCAGTACCTTAGACAGACAATAAGTGAATGTTAACCATTTTAATAACAGTGTTAGCTTTCATACTTCTTATATAAATAATAAAAACGCAAATTCAGTGTTTAAAAATTCTCTTAGAGATTATATTTAACAAGAAACAAAAACCCCTCATGTAAATGATCTGTTTATTTAAAGTCTTTAACCTTAGTCTTCGTGATGTATGCAAGCACAAGTTTACAATCAATAAACTGGTCTAGATTGCATCTCTTATATACCGTACAAGACCCAGCAGACCCTGTTGTACCTGACCGTTTCCATAATAACTTGGCCATGGTTGACCAGGACACTGTTGTTTTATGTCATACTTTTTTGTACTGAACCTGATCCATTTCCAGTACTTGTAAGATAAAAGACACAGCAATGAAAGACCTTTATTTTAATCTAGCGTTATATTTACAGACACAATGTTTTCAAATATCTTAAAAATTATTTCTGCACACTGACGTGAGCGGGAGTCGCACCTGCTCCACATTCTGCCCCTGTCTCTGCATGGCCCGTAGGACTCCCTCATAAGAGTATCCCATGCCCACAATTGTTTCCACACACTGGCGTTCGCTGGGCGTCATGCTGAGAAGGGCTCCACCACACGGCAGACCAGAAGATCCTGATCCTGGGTTAGTCTAGAATAAAAGCATTAGTGAATATCCACAGGTTCAATTATTATTTTATTGCCCAACCCTTGTTAATATTCAATGTAATATCACTCAGATATTTTGCACACATACAGAATGTTATATGTTCTCCGACACTCACAGGCTTTGGTGTACCACTCTTGTTGTGACTGGATGTCTCAGGGGCAACAATAAATTGTGTTTTTGGTAGGGTCGGCGGGCTGCCGTTAGGTAGGTTTTGCCGGGGGCCAGGGATGGGTGCAGGAAATGGGCTGTATTTCACTGGTTCTGGGTCAGAAAGCTTGGGAAAAGACAGAGAGCGGATGTTGCAAGGCCGGTCATCTGTGTCAAAGCCCACTCGTCCAGGATGTCCAACTCTGTCCATATCCAGCAAGGCAACCAACCCGTTGGGTTTGTGGGCAAAGCCTGGTTTGGTTGAGAAGCTGGTGTTGGTATTGGGGGGAGATGGGCTGTTTCCACGTGATGTTGACCCTTGCTGAGAGGCCTCTGGTGATGATACAGAGGGAGGTGGCTGAGGCTGGCTCTGTAGGATACACCTTAGCTCTTCTTTATCATCCAACGTTTTGAGTTCAAGCTTGTCAAAGGGGTCTTCTTCCCGCTCAAAGTCTGCTAAGTTGAGACTGTGTGTCTGAGGAGTGCTTGGCTGGGTTTTCCTAGGGCCAAAGCTTGGGGCAGGCAGTGGTGTAAGGATGGCATTATGGCTCAGCCCTGCCAGTACGGGGTTCAGTGCTGGTGGTGGAGGGTCCTGGTCTTCTGCAACAGACAGGGTTTTCTTCCCTCCACCATCATCATTGTCCTGAGCCTTGGCCAAAGAATCCTTGCTCTCTGCCTCCTGCTTGGCTGCAGCTTCTTCTGCTCTGGCCTGTGCTGCTCTGACTTCAGCAAGTTCTATCCCCCAGCGTGCACTACGCCTCTCCAACGAAAAGTCATACTGTTCACAAGGAGGCAAGTGGAAGAATGAGTATAATGAGCAAATAAAAAACTGATTTAATTATTGTTGCAATACTTATAAAGACCAAAGTGCTGATTAGAAACTCTCTTTTCTTCTTTTTGGCCTAAGATGAGATAGGCATGCCACAGATTTGTAAGGAGCAAGTTTAGGCTTTTTGGAAAAAAAATTAAGGCTCACTGCATTACCAAAAATGGGTGCATTTACTTACTTATTTAACACAAGACAAAACAAAAGAATAATTTCAAAACAGCACATGGATTGTTTTATCTTGATTACTTTGTTTTCAGAACAGCTGGAAGCCAAAATTATAAGTTCAGTTTCAAAGCATTAAATTCTTGCAAAAGAGCCATCCTTCCTGTGTGACTAACCTGCGTGTCCACAAGAATAGAGCCACAGTCTGGCATACAGAAACCAACAGGTAATCCCACTTTGGCTGGACAGCAGAATTTATCGTTTATCTTAAAAGGAACATCATCAAGGTAGCTGATGGGTCCTGTGAACAGAAAAAGAAAAGCAGATGGGCCATACAGGAGGAGAACAGACACTGGAACCAGAACACCTTACCGACATTGAACATAAACTTTGATTATAAGACAAAAAAGTAGTCTGAGAGTAAAGCTAATAAAGTATAAAAGGAAGTTCTTGCCATTGTTGTATGCATCTGTTCCAGACTTCCTCGCAGCCATTTATAGTCTCTGAAAATCAAAATGTTTTGTGACTGTGCCGTGTTGTGTTCAATAAACAAAGCTAACAACTTTAAGCAATATATCTACACACACAATAGTGACTGAACAATCAAAACATATGAAAGAAAACGAAAAATGGCGCTCACATTTGTCCCACATTTGCTTTACTATTTATTGATTCGCTTACACTGCCTGACATTATCAAGACCGAGGAAACTCTTCCAATCTGTGTAACAGAACTTTGGTCTCAGTTTAAGTAAAAGGATCCAAATACTTAGCTGATTTGCAAAACAAAAGTGTACATTTTAAAATAATCATTGCACATTAAACTTACTGAGATATAATTAGAATCTTGCCAGTACTTTCCACATCAGTGAAAACAAGTTTAACTTCTCTTTGCATCTTTCAGTTCATGCTTTGTGAGCTTACGCCTCAAATTGAATGCCAGTGGCACCAATCTGTCATGGGTCACACATGACTAGTAAAGTTGCTATCTTGTGATCAGAGCACGTCTCTGTCTTTCGGATTTCTTAAGTGTTAACTTTAGTAGTTACTCTATAGTTAGTAGCTAATAGTAGTTGGGGATAAGGTTATATAACACCTCTTTACCACAAGTTGTAGCTCTACGCAGCTATTTAACAGCTTAGTATGTACTTAATCTAATAGTGTTAAGACAGGTTACTGTTATTATTCCCGATATCAGTGATAACCTCAAAAGCACGTGACAACTTTTTGAGATGAGATGTGTTTGCTGAGTTGGGAAGGTTAAACTCCACCTACCTAATGAAAACTGTTCATCAGATGATGACAATGAAAACATGTCTTCGCTATTTAAGGCAGATTTTTCTGTGTGTATAAATGAATTATTTCAACGCCCTCAGCTGTCTCCCTTGACTCAAAAAGGTCTTATCGAACACAGTAAAGTTCGGCATAGTCACTTAAAATTGTAATTAGCTACAAGCTAGCTATCTTCAGTTACTCCTGACCTGACGCGCTGACAGCTAACTTTACAAGTGGAAGTTTTTAAGTCGACATGAGAAATGACATTCACTTAGTTGACATATGGAAAACATAAGACCGACAAAATAAATAAAAAGACACGACAACAGCGATCACACACTGAAAGAATGTCTTGGGGGAATTCCACAGTTATGCTAATACGCTTAGCCTCGCCTGTGGCCTGGCTGTAGCGTTACGTGCTGGCTAACAGACTGATGCCTTTGCTGCCACCGCCCCTCGCATAAAATTAATCTCGCATATAAAAACAGAGCCCTCTCACCCGTATCTGCTCCGTCTTGTCCTTTCAAAATCCCCACGATGTTTAATCGCGCTGGCTCAGAATGAGTTTTATTGTGTGCCTGGAATCAGTTTTATTTAAACTGAAACCTCTTTCCTGCTTTGGCGTACGGCGCCATCTTGATTTGTCAAGCTCTCTACACTGGTTCCTGTGTGATGTCACTCACGTCCATAACGTCAGACTGCGATACGCAATAGTTCACTAGAAACTCAGCAAGGAGGACATGTCCAAATTTAAATTATTAAATTATTATTAAATTTAAAAAAGGCTTGTCAGCATGTTTAGTTAATTGAAATAACCACATTTAATGATTTGTATTGAGAAGAATATTTCTGGTAATTGTCATGATTACAATGACTTGCTTGACTTTTTTACTCTAAGCTTCAGCCTACATTATTTTATCCTGTTAAAAACAACTCAACATAGAGAATATTTTTATATGACTAATTGTGCCAGTATTATCTAAGCACAGCACATGTTTAGCAGATTGGTTAGGTCTTAGTAAGAATGAAAATAGGTTAAAAGTATGTTTCCTTACAGTGTAAATGTTTTCAATAAACAAATTAAATGAAAAAATATCTTTATATATGACCTCAGTTAGACCTTTTGAATAATTCAAATTCATTCACGGCCAAGATATTTTATATATTATTTTATACATAACAATCGTATATTTTAAATGTCGAAACACATTTTGAAGTATAAAGGACTGGAAGTAGTTTTTATTGATTCATTTATTCATTTGTTTATTCTTTTATAAGAACACTATGTCCCTAAACTAATAAGAATAACCATATATAATCCAAACATATGTCCAGAGATGTTAAATGAAAATGAAGAAAGCAAATATAGGCAATGTATCTAACTAAGATAAAATGAAAATATACTTATATGTTTCTTTCTTTATTATGTCACACTAAAACATCAAGCACAACATATGTGTCCCAAACAAACAAAAATAAAAAAACAAAACCAGGACCGAAAAGGCAGGCTTATTTCACCCACCCTTTTTCTAAATCAATCTTTCAATCAGCTCCTTTTAACTTTAGATAATACAAATATAAAACGTATATATATATATATATATATATTCTTCTAATTTCAAAGAAGCAATTCTCAAGTATACACATTTATAAAATTAATAAATTTATAAAATTTATAACATTTATGATTAAGAATAATTAATGTGTTGCCTCTTTTTATGAGCCTAATTGCTTTCATCTGCAGCAAAAATAATTTGATTTGTGGGTTTTTTATACTGTATGTTCTTCCCAAACTTCCACACAATACATGATGTGTGGAAGTATGAAAGTTATGTAAAACATATACAATGAGTTTAAATTAAGAACATCTTTAGTTTTGTTCAATATAGCAACAGACTTTGATTATTTAGTTTTAATGTAATTAACATGAGATTTCCAACATAATTTGTGATCTACGGAAACTCTCAGGAATTTATTTTCATAAACTTGTTAGTGCTTTATACCATGACTTTTATCTTGGTGTTAACTTTACGGGTTCCAAATATCATACACTTAGTTTTGTTGACATTGAGATAACTTATTAACACTGAACCATCACTTCAAAGCATCCAAGTCCTTTAGCGTTGCATCCAGAAACTGGTCCAGGTTTCCACCAGAGGAAAACAAAGTTGTGTCATCAGCAAACAAAACCAAATTAAACAATTTTGACACATTACAAATATAATTTTTATACAATATAAACAGTTTAGGACCCATTACTGGTCCTTGTGGGACCCCACATGTTACCTGTAGCATATCAGACTTATTGTTATTTATTTGCACATATTGTTGTCTGTTCTCCAGGTAGCTGCTAAGCCATTTGTAATTGCACATATATGTAGTTTGGATAGTAGTATTGTCTGATCAATCATGTCAAACTATGAAAATACCCACTTTATATTGTTTATTATCAACTGCTGTGAATATTCTTTGAGATCTATGGTTGGCATTAATGTAGAACGATTTGATCTAAGTCAATATTGTTGATTGTTGATGTGCAGCACTTTGGAGACTTGTCTTTGTTTTTAAAATTTGCTTTATAAATAAAGTGGATTGGATTGCATAAAGCCATACTGATGTTCAGTCAGAAAATTGTGGTGTTCAATAAAATGATCAAGTCTATTAATAAACAATTTCACTAAGATTTTTAAAAATTGTGGAAGTAATCAAATTAGTCTATAATTTGATCATTATAAATACAAATCTCATTCTATTTTTGCTGTGTTAGGGCTCTTATGAGAGCTTCAAATTGCTTCAAGTGTTTTGTGTTGAATCAGCCTATAATACACACACATTGATGAGCAGTCCACTTGCAACCCTAGTGACCATGTCAATGGTAAAGATATTATCTATTAGTGTTGCACAGTCACATGTCATTCTGGTTGGTCTTAATATTATGGGGGAAAGGCAAATATACATAACATCTAAGAAGTTTGTACTCATTTTATGTTCTTTTAACAGATCAACATTGAAATCACCACAAATAAAAAATGTCATTCCTCTTGTCAAACAGTTCAACTCTATTGTAACTGAAAATATCAAGACAAGATCCAGGAGTTCTCTAGATATAAGTAACTATTATATTCTTGGTTTTATCTGCATATATTTCTATAGGTACACATTCCATAAAAGTTGTTGACATTATTTCTACAATTTTGCAGTTTGTTTTGTTACTCACAAGTAAGGCAGCACCACCTCCTGTTTTATTTCATCTGTTAGTAGTAGAGTCTGTGTCATTCAAATAAAACACTTAATTGTTTTTCTGTATGAAGCCATGTCTTGGAAACAGCAATTACACTGAACCTGTTAAATTGATTTAAATATACATTTATTTTATAGTGGTTGCTATAGAGACTTCGGCTGTTAAAGTGTTCTGCTTCTGCAGTTCTATTTACAATACAATATTCTTTTAATATATTATTCTGATTACACATGTGAGGTAACTTGAAGTATGTACTTTTTTCTAGCTTGGAGTGCGCGCACGTCACGTCAGACCAGTGCGCGCTTTACGTTCCGCAGACACGCGCAATGATAGCCGGAAGCATCGATGGGAGGAAAATAAAAATCGATTAAATCCACTGTTATTCGCGAGTGTAAATCTCTCACTTACATCCTTTTTTTGCGATCATAGGCTCGAATTCCTCAGTGTCTTACACTGCTGCTGTGCTGGAGGGGACGGTGGAGAACAGAAAATCTCTATTTGAACGAAGTTGCTCGGTAGGGGTTTAGCTGACGTGTGGAGAAGTTGAGACTGCTAGAGAGCAGATAAACAAACATAAACAAGCAGGGATCAGCTGAGCGCCTGTCCGAACCGAACCACCAGCTCTGAGAGATGGCAGGGGCAACGAAATTCTTCTTTTAAGCCCGAGCATGATCCACAGGAGACCGTGACTTATACTGATACCAGCTCCATGTCAATTGTCAACAGTGGCACACAAAGAATTTCGGAAACACAACACGAGGACCAGCCATAGGCTTTAGCAGAAAATCCACTGCTCCAGTTACTGTCTTTTTTGTCAAGACATAGCAAGGCTAGCATGGACAACCTATGAATTTACCCTCCAGGTTTCAGCTGTAACGAAACGAATACATATTACAGTGCAAGGAGACAGAGGTAAACACTTTTTTATTAACTTTGTTCTCTCCTTAAAGGGCCTCCAAACTAAACCTAGCTTGGCAGGCCACATAACGTGTTTCTGATTTATGTAGCGTTAAGTTTACCAACAGGTCTCTTATATACATTGGTTCTCTATTTCTTTCTTTTTTCTTTTTATTTATTTATTTTTCTAACTAAACAATTTCCAGGAAAAATCTGTTAATAAATATGAAGTTTAAATATTGCAGGTGTTTGCTGAATAGTGAGATAGGGATCATTAAATGAAAAAAATCATGAAATGTAAGTTCAGACCTGACAGAATAATAAAAATTCATGCTATTTCTGTTCTCTCTACACTTTCACTGATTTGTGGTCACTGGTGTCACAAGTGGAGTAGACATGGCCCACCAGGCAACCCCCAGTTCCCAGAAGGCCCTGATGATGGAGCTGAAGTCTCTGCAGGAGCAACCAGTGGAGGGCTTCCGCATCACCCTGGTGGAGGAGTCTGACCTTTACAACTGGGAAGTAGCCATCTTCGGGCCCCCAAATACCCTTTATGAGGGGGGATACTTTAAGGTGAGACAAATTCTTCATCACATGCATTCAGAAAAATCAAAACAGGACATCAGGACTGTTTAACAACTGCCATTTCTAAAGCAGCAGTTTATAAAGATCAGCCTTGATAATAGGGAATTTTTATTTTATAGTTATATGTGGGGGGAAAAAATCATGCAGCCAGTCAGGGAGTTTGCTTACAGTGACTGTCTTCAAATTCAAACTGTAAGATGAAGTAGTCTTCTAAAACTATATATTTCTCAAATGTCTCATAGGTGGTCTCTTGTCTAAGAGAGTTTTTCAGCCACCATTATTATATTTCAGTGGCTTTTAGCCATTATTGCCCCTTTCCCTCCATTCTCAGCCCTCACCCTCCTCACTGTATGGTGGTTGTGCTTTGGATAGCTATTTTTAGCTATGTGACCGCTATAAATGGCACCTCAGCACAGAGAAAGAGTTGGAGAGAAGGGCATGATTAGGCTCATCTGACTTTCTTTCACGTTACTTATCTCGTGAAAGAAAATATCAGATGGCAAGAACTATCGATAGAATAATACAGAGTACAGTATGCACTGCTGTCATCTACTGTATTTGTCTGCCACTGGGAAGGGGGTTAATTTCTTATGCACTTTTGAGCTGTGGTCAGTTCTTCAAAGCAGAGATTGTCTAGATAGATGGATAGATATGTAGCTAGGTAGGTAGTTGGATAGATAAGTCAGGCTGTAGCTCAGGTGGAAGAGCAGTCGTCCACCAACCAGAAAGTAGGGGATTGGTTCCAGGCTCCCACTGCTGTGTGCCTTGGGCAAGACAAATGAACCCTAATTTTGCTCCCGATGTGTCTTCACTTGATATATAATAGAAGTGTGTGTGTGTGTGTGTGTGTGTGTGTGTGTGTGTGTGTGTGTGTGTGTGTGTGTGAAAGGGAAACTGTGACACGTAGTGTAGAAGCGTTCTGGTCAAAATGTGACTAGAAAAAGCGCTCTATAAGTACAGTCCATTTACCAAATGTTGATACTTTAATTATCCTTTATTAGTTGATCATTTTCACTCCAGACATGACATTTCACTCTAAAAGATTCAGGTATTAAAAAAATATATAACATGGAAAGGGATATGGATTTTGATGATGAAGATTAAAAACACTGTATTCAGACATCTTAAACATAGGAAATAGTAATAATAAATAAACAAAAAACACCCCATAAATGTCTGAAAACGACATAGTCAGTAACTATAGTCAGTCTTCCATTTCAACATAGGATTTTATCATTTTTTTGTTAAACATTTTTTTTAATGGAATAAATGTTGGACAGTCTTTTAGTTCTGGGTCCAACTTACTCCAAACATTAACCCCAACAACAGAAATACAAGCTGCTTTACATTTGTTCTCACATGAGGTTTTATGAACATTTCACCCCCTCTAAAATTATAAACAGAATCGATTTTTTTAAAACAATCCCTGAATTTGAACTGGTAATTTATTTATTCTTAATGTTATACATAAATTAAGACTTTTTAAAGTCAACCAAGTCCTTCAGTTTAAAAGCTTTCAGATGAATAAAAAGCTGGTTTGTATGTTCTATATGTGCCGCTTTATGAACTATTCGATTTTTTTTTAACCATACAGATCGGTTTAAGATTGGTTTTATATGTATTTCCCCACATTTTGGCATTCGTGTGCAAATTATGGCATTAAGATGCATAAATATGGTGCAAAAAGGCAGTGTGAATGAAACCTAAAACTGTCTTTAGGTGCTTTTTGCCAGCGAGTCCTCTCTCTTTATGAACAGATGAGACCAAAACTGATCTTTACCAAAGAGATGGAGAAAACGTGAGTAAGATGCCATGAGCTGTGAAACACAGGAGAGGTCATGTCATGTAAAGTTTTCTGTAACAGGCTCACTCAGCTTTGTTGGTGAGGGCATCAATGATGGGTTTTTCTAAGCATATACAGAGAGGATAATGAAACCTGAGTTATGGCAGGTGGTAAACACATTGTCATTGTATCAAAGAACTTTACAGCCACATGTTGGACATTATTACTTTGATTTTATGAGATTTGTCTGTCCTTACTGTTGCAGGTGTAAAATGTGTATTAATCAGTAAAACTACAGTCAGTTTGTCAGGTTTCTGTTGCTTTTTTTCTTTCGTTATGATGAAGAAGGCTCTAGCAGTGTAGTGACTTGCTGTGGGGTGTTGATAGCCCTATCTGACTATCAGCGGAGGCTGGTTTGGTGTTACATATATGCCCACACCCGAGCCTGCAGCTATTTTCTCTAGATAAATATGAAATACTTTGAAAAGAAAAAAAACCAAAGAAAACCTGAAATGCCTCTCCTGATGTGTAGTAAAAAAAAACAAAACAAAAAAAAAACAAAAAGCGGTGGGATCGGGTGACAACATCTCATTGAATTCTTCTAACGTTGACTGAACGAATGACTCACATATTTGTCTGTAATGGCATCTTTAAAGTGAAAGTGTTTGGAAAGTGTTTTGGTGGTTAAACACATGCCATCAGTCAATTCGTGAGGGCAGATAATTCAGACAAAAGACAGCTTATTTTTAAAGCAACATTATAATTTGACTTTAAAGGTGAACAGAATCCAATTTTTAGTGTGACTCAAGTTTGGGTTTATTATTAGACACAGGAAGGATTATCTTAAAACAGCTTTTAGCTTTAATCACATGATAAAGTTAATAGGAACTTGATTCCCAATGAGAAACCACAGAAAAGTTACTTTTTGTTGATGTTTTGCTCCATTTACTTAAATGAAGGTACTGTTTTGTTCAGCCAACAGACTTATGTATTGAATTTATAATGTTTGTTTATTTGTTTTTTCACGTGGGGTAAAATGTGTTGACTTCTCTGTTTATTCCTCCAGGCTCACATCAAATTTCCAGTTGACTACCCTTACTCCCCGCCTACCTTTCGTTTTCTCACCAAGATGTGGCACCCAAATATTTATGAGGTAAAACATTTTGAGTTGATGCTACATCAACTTGTGTTTCGTGAGCTTCATCCATGTATTTTTAGTCGTATTTAACTGTTAAATGAGAGCGAGTTTTGCTGTGTGGTTGTCTGCTCGTCAAATAAACTTCTTTCTGATCAAAATGTGTCAACATTCCACTGAGACCAGTGTTTTCATTAGAAACGTTGTTGTACTTGAGTAGATGGATATTTAGGGGTTTGTGTCATGAGGGGTTGGGCCATTTTGGTAGACTACTTATGGCTTGATTGGGTGATTGAAGTGGGTTTGTGTAGGTGGCCATCTTGATTTGTGTGTGCTGCACTTGCTTTTCACATTTTCCCCTGTGTGTGAGGGCTTAAAGGTCCAGCAAGGTTTTCTTTTTATTTTTTTAGGTTACTGGAAAGACCCCTTTGAGAGTGAAGAACTTCCATTTCTTTCCATCCCTACTAGCCTTGCAGATGTAGTGCCAGGCCCAGTTCCCGATGTGTACACTCTCAGAATCAATAGATCTAGTTGAAAGGAAAAAAAAAAAAAAGAAAGAAATTGGGGGGCAAGAAAAAACTATGACCTTTAGACTTTTCGTGTGGACTTGAACTCGGGTTCTCCAGATCCAAGCCCACCTTTGTGATCGCTAGTTTTACAGAGGTGATATTAAAGGTAGTGATCAGTAGTTTGGAGGCAAATACTGTGTAGAGACCTTCATGTTTTAATAGCTTTATGACATTTGGTCTTCCAGAATGGAGATGTGTGCATATCCATCTTGCACCCTCCTGTCGATGACCCACAAAGCGGGGAGCTACCCTCCGAGAGGTGGAACCCCACCCAGAATGTCAGGTGAGTTCTCAACACAACTTCTACACACTATTTCACCCATTCTATGGCACAAAGTGGGATGCAGCGTCATCTATTTTCTAGTTTTATTTCTTAGATTGAATATTTATTTAACAGCAAACTACAATAAACACAATGAAAATAGGAAGCATGATAAGAAAGCTGAGGGTGGAACTTAATTTGTTTCACGTGAAAATCTGTTTAGTCTTGAGTGGAATGATCACAAACTAGAAAAGCGATGCTTAAATCTTTTAGTGTCTCCTAAGGGAGTTGCATAATGTTTGAAAAGTTACCGTAAAAGATGTTGCACCACTTTGCTGTTTGAAGCTAAGTACTACACGAGTAAAAATAAAAGGGTTGCTGGCTCCGTGCTGCTCTGTTACATTTTCTCCTTTGAAGCAGTTTTGTGCACTTCCTAATTTCAAAGTTGCAGTGTGGTAATGTGGTTACCAGTTCATTCGGGGTAAACTCTGATTGTCTGCAAAAATAAGTGAAATTGAAACATGTAGTCCTGTCATGCACAAACAGTGTTTGTGATGTACATTTTAAAGATCCAAATTTAAGATCTGTATTGCTTAACAGTTAATCTCTACCAAACCTTTGTTCTGTCTAACATCTGTAAAGGGAAACACTGCTGCAGGGCTTTTTTTTTTTGAGAATTTCCTCTAAATTTAACATGTCAGCAAATGTAGAATTAAGGGTAAAGTGCTGAGTCTCTGTTTGAAGACCAGAGCAGACAGGATATAACTAGTAATTGAACCACTTGGGGAAAGAGGTGAAGCAACACCTCTGACTGTGCCATAATGTAGCTTATAAGCCTTTAAAAAAACAAACTTTTATATGAAGATCAAATCTGATATTTGCATGTCCTCATTTTCTGTTTTTTTTTTTTTTTTTTTTGTCAGGACCATCCTTCTTAGTGTGATCTCTCTGCTCAATGAGCCCAACACCTTCTCCCCAGCCAATGTTGATGCCTCAGTTATGTTTCGCAAATGGAGGGACAGCAAAGGGAAGGATAAGGAGTATGCAGAGATTATCAGGTAATGCACATGTACAAATCCATTTATGCCAGCCTTTGTCAAACTGGGGGTCCCAATTCTGGTGATGCTGCACCCAAGTTTAGTTTTATGTACTGCTTTACACACTTGCAAGCTGATATAAACACACTGGCCATTTTGAACGCACATCTCAACTGATTCAGCCAAGCAAGAGATGAGACAAGAGTCACGATAAGACGACTGACAGTACAGGTAGGATGCAAGATAGATGCTGAATTAGCCATCGTTAGGGGGCGTGTCACTGAGAAAATCTGCAAAAGTCCTGTAGTGTGTCTTCAACGCATTAATGCATAAACAACCAGATTTTTACTCATTTATTGAAAATCTGAATTTTGCCTTACTTGGTAGCTGATTTTGGAGATGCTTTGTTACAGCTGTGAATCCAATCCACCAAACACGTTATCCTCCTTATTTATAAAGTTTTGGATAGTTTTTTTAGCCTCACATTTATAATTTATTTTTCATCGGGTGTGGCTGCACGATGGTGTAGCACCGCAGTCTCACAGCTAGTAGGTTGCTGGTTCGAGCTACGGCTGGGGGGAGGTCTGAACCTGGGGGCGGTGTCCTTTCTGTGTGGAGTTTGCATGTTCTCCCCGTGTATATGTGGGTTCTCGCCAGGCTTCCTCCCACCGTCCAAAGACATGTATGTTAGGTTAATGGGTCACTCTAAATTCTACCTAGGCGTGTGTGTGTGTGTGCGAGAATGGTTGTTTGTCCTTATATGTGGTGGCCCTTCGATGGACTGGTGACCGGCCCAGGGTCTACCCTGCCTCTCACCTGTTAAAAACGCTGGGATAAAAATGCTGTCCAGCTCACCCGCGACCCATAATGGATTAAGTGGTTCAGATATTGAATGAATGTCCAGAAACATTATTATTACAGTTGCTCTTTTAACTATGGGGGGAAAGCACCAATGTATGTTGTCTTGGGGAACCACTGCTTTATGTAATCAGGGCAAATTTGTTCTTAATTTAGCAAAAAGAAATTAATTTATTTTCTTTTTCAACAACAGGAAGCAGGTGATGTCAACAGCAGCAGAAGCTGAGCGCGATGGCGTCAAAGTGCCGACCACGTTGGCGGAGTACTGCATCCAGACCAGGGTTCCCTCCCAGGACAGCAGCTCGGACCTTCTATATGATGACCTCTATGATGATGACATGGAGGAAGAAGACGAAGATGAAGACGAGAGTGAGATGGAGTCCGTAGGCGAGGCTGGGGGCATGAGCAGCGTGGAGGACGGTGGGACGTCCACCAGACGTTATGACAACCAGGACGACTCTGGCAACGAAGACTCATGATGATCTGGATGATAACTCCTCCCTGCCAACTCCCCCACCACCCTCCTTCATTTTTCAGTGTGTCTGCGTGCGTGCGTGTGGATGCGTGTGCGTATGTTTGCACATACAGTGGGGTCAAAAGTCTACTGCCAAAAACTTTTCATCATTTATTAAACTAACACGTGCTTCGTCAAATAATAGTTCTTACGTGTTGTTAAATAACTTTTCAGTGACAGCTTGTTGGTACTGAAAACCTAGAATTTGGAGTTTCTACCGTTTGCCTTAATTACAGCTTGTACTCTAACATTTTTGCAGAGTTTGAGATGTGAAATGATCTCCACACTGTTTGAGGGCATCTTGAGTGTTTTTAAAGTCATATCCATGTTCCATTTAAGAGGCTGCGGATCATCTCTTTTTCTGCAGTGTGGATGCATGATCAGGATACACTTAATATCCACGTTAGTGACTCAAGATGAAGCGAAATATGTCCACATCTCGATATTTACCTTTGTCCAGCTCTAGTTTGTTGTATCATTTTCGTGCAACGGATTCCTCGTGTCGCTTAGTTTGAAATTAGCCGTTTTTAATTTTACAGTTTATTTCTGCAGCTCATAACAAAAACTTCATTATTAGTTTCCTGCTAAATAATTATGCTTTGTACCATTAAAAGAGTGGTTTGGTAGCTGCTATAGTTTTTTCCCTCGTACTTGTATATCTTTTAAGCTACAGTTGTCTTTGTATCAGATGGTGACAACTCTAGGTTTGTCTGGCCCTGGTTTGAATTTAATAAGCTTTGTTTTAATAAAAATTCTTTCAGGCTGTATCTTACGGTCCTCAAGACAAAGTTTCAACTACAAATTTCCAAAGTAATACTCTTGATGTTAAGGCTTAGCTACTATTACCGGAAAAACTAGTTAATACGAGATATTTCCACTGCATCAGTATTTTATTAATAAAACAAACTGCTCCATGAAATGCATCCTATAAACAATCTTCTGAGTTTAAAAATGTAGTGTTGATAAATGATGAAAACAAGTTGTAATTGTGGTGGTCTGTTGAGCCCCACTGTCGCTGGCTGAATCTTTGTCTGGCCAGTCCATGTCAGATTTTTTTAATTTTTAGGCTTTAGTGGCCTTTTATTTTAACAGTGGCTGGACAGGAAAGATGGGTCGGAGAGAGACCTGCAGCAAACAGCCCCAGACCGGGACTCGAATCTGGACCGGCTGCACCAAGGAGCTGTGGCCTCGGTACGTGGGGCGGCTGCTCAACCAACTGAGCGACACACCTCCCCCATGTCAGGTTGTTTTCATGTTGAAAGAAACTTTGGGTCCACTGTCTCGTTCTCTGTTTTGTTTTTGTTTGGGATTATTTGGTTGACACTCTGTCCTCCCTTGACTTGTCTCTTGTATTTTCTGTGATGGCTCAGGCAGACTGGCCAGTTAATGAGTTGTCCAGCTTGTCCTCTCACTGTCATCCAGTGTTTTCAATGAATGGACATTTCTGTTCATTGAGGCTGCCCCATTTGACTTTGATGTGATCAACAACCCTGCCATGCCCCCGCCCATTTAGTACAACTTCAGAAGTATTAATCTCAACTTCTCCGTCATGATTCCCTGAAGCAGTGTCATTTCATTTAGGGTGAACAAAGTCAAGACCTTCTGTTACATCGCCTCCTTCACCTATCTCTGCCTCTTAAATCTCAGGGCCTCAGTAGACTTTCACTGAGAGAGAAAAACTAAGTTGTCACAAAGAAAAGACACAAACAGCTCCTCACCTCCACTTTCTTTTCTTACTTGATGTGTCACTGAGCATTATTAGAGGGCCAAGGGTGCTCTGATAGTCTCCAGTCCCACTGCTTGACTTTACACATGACCGAGTGTTGCTCAGATTAGGGTGCTTTAAGTCCCTTTCCCTCTTGGTAAGCAAGAACCAGATAAAGAAAATTAAAATACAGCTGTAGGGACTTTGTTCTCAAGACAATGCTTACAGTATGTTGTGACAGATGTGGCTCCAATCTATGCTTCAATGCAACTTTGTGAGAACTGAATATTGTATTTAGAGTCTGTTGACGATGACAACATTCAGCATAGATACACACTTGCATTTGAATGAATACGACACTGATTGCCTGTAACCTGTTACCTGTTTTGTTCTGTTTAATGCGTGTGTGCGTGTGTGTGTATTTACATTTAGCACTCATGTTGGCTATGATGTCAGAGTTTTACCCTTTTTTTTCTTTTTTCTTAAACTTTGTGTGGAATTTGTGCAGACTTGTGTCACATGGATAAGTTTGCCCCAATGACATTTTGAGCTTGAAGAGATCCTCAGTTACGTCCTGTTTCAGGTGGCCTGAATCAGCTAAGGATTTGACTGATTTACAAAGAAAAGAAGTGAAGAAAAAAAAAAACACTGAGTATTTAGTTTTGAACACCCTGAGCAGCCCAAAATAATATTACCTGTACTGCATCATGTAAACCACATGTTTTGATTTAAGAATTTGTTGCCCTGTTCAACACAATGGAGCACTGGGAAGAAATCTGTGATTCCAGCAGGTGGATTTTTATGCCAAGGAAACCAAGTACTGCCCCTTCAACTTTTATTCTAAAGACTATGAAGTACTGGATGCATGTAGTGGATTTACTGCTTTTTGATTTAAACTCTTCCTGAGTTTGGATTTTAATGTGAATCAAAGGAGTGAAACATTCTCTCCTGGCCCTGTACTTTAGACTGGATTATGTTGTGGGCAAACATAGGAGATCCACTCCTGAACTGTACCTATGATGGATTTGATATTGCGGCACAAGATGAGGAGAATAGATGCTGGAGATTCTGAACTTTTTTTTAATGTGTTTCCCCATCTTTGCCCATCCTTCATCACATAGAAAAGTTAATTACCATTAAGAGATGAAAAGTACCACCAAATCTTGTGTGTTTGGAAAGGCAAAGTTAAACATTTTGTGGTATATATGCTTTTAAATTGTGAGTTAGATGAGAAGATTGATATAATGTCTGTCCATTAGATATGGCTCATTTCATGGCTTCTTAACTAACACTGATTTAAAAAAAAAAAAAAACACACACACACAAAGAAAATGGCTCACACATTTCAGGGCCTGAAAGATTGATTGGTATGGATGCACATGTTTGGTCTTAATTTCAACAAACTCTTGAGTAATGCCATGGATATTCCTGAGATATCGTTAAACGGTTTGTACGATGTTACACCAATTTCTCATTTTTCACTGAACTGGTATGAAATTTAAATTGAACATAAATAAAACCCCATAGATAATTTGAATATTGATTCTTGTTGCTAAACGTTTCTATCCACTTAAAAAAAAAATCTAATACAGCTTTTCAAATTTTTATTCACTTTTTTTTCTTACCCAACATGTATAGTTTTATAATAGAAATATTTTCTTCTGCATTAAATAATGTATTATTTAGGCCCACTCTCTTCAAATACATGCTAGGGGGAGAATCTTACTAAATGAAAGTTTTTGCCCAGTACATCTGTTGGATTTCATGATTTTCCAATAATTATGACATTAATTGAGAAGGAGAAGTAGCATGGAATGACCAACCAGGAACATGTTAGCTTGTCATTAGCATTCAAATATTCAGTAAAACACCCCTCTGGGTCTGTCCACTAGAATGCCACCCAGCACAAGTAGAAAACCTGTAAGAACAGTTTGTGAGCTGGGCCCAGCTCCGGTCCTCAAGGGACACAATCCTGCAGGTTTTTGATGTGTCCCTGCTCCAAAATCACCTGACTTAAATTGATGAGTCATTGTGCAAAACTTAATAGGCTGTTGGATCTATTTCAGGTCAGGTGTGTTGAAGCAGGAAACATTGGAAAATCTGCAGGACAGCGGCCCTTTGGTCACCCCTGGGAGCCCCACATTCTGCCTCTGCTAAGCTAAATAACTGACTGAATAGCTAACTAACATGGTCTAATCCATCATATTATCCAAACATTCATGAGTGGTTATTTTTGTACTTTTTAATCAGTTTTCTCATCTAAGTCAAGAAAGCAAATATATTCCCAAAATAATGAGCAATTGCTAGCCCTGTTTAAATGTCCTGGTTTAGCCTAACCCGTATTTGTTTAAAGTTTAATGCCTGTGAGTTGCACCCACTTTGGACCTACATGTATATCTAAATTTTTGATAATCCGGCCATAGAAAAAACAAGAAAGTGATTTCCTTTGTTTGACGGAACAGCCACAAGCTACTGTTTAAAAAATAAGAATAAACTCTGTGTACAAAGTGTTATTGAATGCACATTGTTGTGTACAAAAACTGAAAGAAATAATTTACTTCTTATTCTGTGTGAGATGTGTGATTTTTTTTTTTATTATTATTATTTTTTTAATTGTGGGTACACACTGTGAGGTCCATTGAAAGACTTTGCATGTTCACGTGCTAAAAGACTGACTTGTTAATAATGCCCTTGTTATTTTAGTTTATTTCCCCCCCTCATCATGTTGTGATTGTCACAAAATGTCACTCATGGGCTAATGTTAAGAAGAAAAAAAAAAAGACATTACTGGATTTCTTTGCAAAATGACTTTGATATCTGTTGCTAAGGCTACATGTCATCAAACACAAACAACAAAGAAAGTACATTTTTGGGCTAAAGTTAAGAGTGGTATGCAAATGGAAAATGATTGTGATTAAGCTTGATAATCATTGAAAATAAAACTCTGTCATTGATGCCTGCTGAAAGCCTTTGATTGCACTTGCTCAGCTTGACTAGGTTCTTAGGGTTTCCTATTAGGTAGTGACATCTGGTACCGGGCACTTTAATACTTAGCCAGGGTTCTAATCGAGATAAGTTTCCTTTACTTTTCTAGAGCATTTAATCTCACAGCCTTCTCTGGCTCTCGTTTACCTTGAGTCTGAGAAAAAGGCAGAGGAGCAGATATACCATCGCCTCAATGTCCACCATTGTTGTATTGTCCTTGTGTTGCATAAAAATGTCATCACAGGACTTTTGGGCCGTCTTGCTAAGATGACCTCACCCACATCAAAGTGGTGCTCACTGGGGTGTAATGGAAAACAACCTAAAGCAAATAGTAGGTGGACAAGAAGCTTTAGGCCTATCCCCACATTCACAGGGTTTTTTAATTAACCCAGATTTCTTTTCATGTCTTTGCTTTTTTCATACACATACTAACAGTTTTGAAGCCCTAGAAACTAACTTTGAGAAATCTTCCAATTCAAAGATTTTTGAATAATCCCTTTGCTGTGCCATTTGTGTGGACAGGATAGTCGTCAGTTTTGTCTTGAAGCGTAAAATTCTGGAGGAGGGAGATGCTCAGTTTTTCAAATTATCTGTGATCATGTGGTCATTAGATGGCTGTGTTACGATTTCCAAATCCCTGCTGATGAAAACCATCCCCACAACATGATGCTGCTATGACCAGGCTTCACTGTATGGTGCTCTGGAGGTGATGAGAAGTGATGGGTTTGTGATGGACATCAAAATTTCATCAACCTAAATGTTAAATTTAAGTCTCATCCGACTGTAAACAACAGTAAAATGTCCTTTAATTATTCTATAAGTCTTTTTCTGACCATACTTCCATAAAGCTCAGCCCTGTGGAGGGTATTACTTGTAGCAGTTCTATTGATAGATACCATTTATAAAATGCAACAAAAGCCTAAATCTGTAATTAGGCAATTCATTTGAACTTTATTCAATGGACACAAGTACAATGAAAGTTATTTTTTTTAATGTCTTCACTAATCAAATTGATTGAATTTAAAAATGTCTTTCCCATGCATTTTCATGATAATAAAAAAAACATTTAGTTGATATCAACACTTCCATCCTGGTTTATGAGTTTGGTTATTTTATTGACTTTCATTTCATCCTCTGAGCAGCAGATATTTATGTATAAAGTTTTGTCAGAGTTTGTACCTGTATGCTGAAAAACTGTGCCAGAAGCATTCAGTTGAATTTCAACACTTCTTTGTTAAAGAATACTTCAAAAATGAAAAACTCTACACTGCTGATTCGTTTCAAGTTACAGTTTAGACCGTTTTGAACTGACTTTAGTTACAGTTTATCTGATCAACAGGAACGGATACCCTCATGTTCATTGTTCACCACATCAGGTACATTTCATTAGATGCAATAGATCATGGCAGCGTCTTTTAAATGTAATGATCAATATTTTTAACATAATAAAATGGCATTACTTTACTTTTAATCCATGGACAGCAACAACGTCATATATAGCCCACCGATTTTAAAACTTACCAGTTTTGTAAAATAAGGATTTTGTCTCCACCTTGTGGCAGGATCCTGAATCTACAATTTAATTTAATTCCACTTGACCATGTTTAACCCATACCCATATTCTCCATAATTTTCCATAATTGATACTACTTGATGCTAAATGGGTAAAAACAACAATAATAAAGTCAATTATGGCTAAATTTGAATCTAAAAAGACCGGTAAAACTACACAAAAACTTTGTGTGGCTGGAAGACCAAGTAAAAAAAAAAAAAACTTTATTGGCTTGATTTTCTGAACTCACTTGTGCTCTGACTGTGTATTTCAGATTATTCACATTCACAATTATTTGAACTCTATGTATTTCCCCTTACACGTGACTAAAAAGATCCAGGATCAGCTAATCTCAGTGCAAGTCTTCTCATTGCATGACCATAGAGTAGAGGCAGAGCATTAAAACAAATAGTAAAAGCAGAAAAAGTAAATTGAATGAATTGGAGCAGTGTTTTCACAGTTACTTTAAAAGAAAAATGTAAGGTCATACATGACCCAGCTGGCAGTCATGTCCCTTTTTTATAACAACCTATCTTTTCAGGTCCATCCTAACACTGTTTTTCCTGCTGAGCCTCTAAATGTCTTTGTGCTGCCCTCAGTGTGTCCTGCAGGTCCTTGTAGCGGGCCAGAGTGCAGGCCTCTTCCAGCTGGGCCCAGCGGTAGTCCTGGTGCTCATCAGACAAAGTCACAGCTGCTCCCGGGTCTCTCAGCTCGGCCAGCCAGTACAGCACCTCTTTGGGTTTCCCACGAACCTCGTAGTGCAGCTCCTGAACAAAACTGTCAATCACCTGCAGATGCTCCGAGCCAAGCCCCGCCTCTTCCTTGGTCTCTCTCAAAGCTGTGGTGAGGTCATCCTCACCTGGGTCCACGTGGCCTGACAGTGAGCATATCATGACATTTAAAAATATATATTTAAATCTATACAAATACTATGTAATTTCGTGTTTTCTAACACACCTTTGGGTGGAGTCCAGTGGTGTTCCCCATAGGAAGTCTGTAAGAGGAGATATTCGATGCTGCCTGGTGGGGGTATGGAGCCGACAAGACGACGAAACACTATAAAGCCACAAGCTCGTACTGCCATTTTCCTGTCGATTGGACAAACAAACATTTTTTTCTATTATTTATTGGTATTTGTTAAAACAGGCTTCTATGCTGACCCTTGTCTTTCAGACAAAAGCTTAGGAAGGACTCAACAGCAATATTTCACTCTTTTTGACAGTAAAGCCATCTGTATGTCAAACAGATGATGTGCCCTTCTGCAGTGTGTTAACACTCCTAATATCCCAATCTGATTCAGCATCTGCAGGATGTTTTTTTTAACCTTGATTTCTAAACATAATAATCAGATTCTTAGTTACAATGATGGCCTAGCCAAATCAAAAAGAAAACAAAACAAACAAACAAACAAAAAAATAAAATAAAATAAGACTTGAGGTGCAGGGGGAGGAGAAAAAAAACTAAACAAAACACAAACATTAAACAATAATAAACATATTGCCATTGATTGTTGGCTTTATTTCTTAGTTAGAAGCACTAAAGGCACAAAAGTCAAGATAATCACTTTCTCCCCATGGTAAAGAATCCTTTACTTTATTTTATTTTAAATCCAGGATCCATCACCTCCAATATAGACAGACAAAATGTAGTATGGTTGTCTAGACAAGACAGAGTTACTTTGACAGTCACTTTTTTTTTTAATCCAAGAGATTAATTTTGTCTGTATATATATGTGTGTGTGTGTGTGTGTGTGTGTGTAGCATACTTTATTAGCGTAGAAATCTTTTAATAAGCCATGTTAGCTAGCTAGTTAGCCTTCTTACACTCTTGCATATATCAAAATAGACATTTGACGTCGTTTTTGTAAGTTTCGCTCCTCATCGTGATATTCGGCTGCTTTAGTCTTCACGCGCACTGACAGCTAGACATACGAACAGATATCCGTTTATTCTTAAAAATGTCTACAACTTACTTTTTGCAGTGACAGACTTCACTGAGCGCTGTGAGCTGTTAGCAGCGCACCGTCAATTTTGGTCCGGTCGCATTAGAAAACTCAAAACAAAACGTTCCGCTTTGTAGAGGAAGAGGAACAAATGTGAAATAGATGCAAAGATCAAAATGAAAAGTTCTCATTAAGTCCGCATTTAAATATATAATTGTGACTGTACATGACCATATTGTGCTTTATATAATATACTGACATACTCTCTCAAGTCATCCTCCCGACTCAAGTTATAATTAAGTCATTCTTCCTAAATTTCACTAATCTTCTATTATTAGACTGGGTTAAAACTTACACAACACCATTTGGGGCTAGGCTTTATAATAATATAAATGGAAATTAAGTAGCTATGGCTGAATGTTTTATTATAATCAGATTTATTAATACCTAATAAACTTTCCCAAATAAAGATTTGTGATGTTTCAAAAGTATGCCTAATTTCTCTGGTATCCAAAATCAATTATCTGTCAAATTAGTATAACCCTTTTATATCTACTTCATTTTGTCCTGTGCAATAAATAAATAAATATTAATAAAATAAAATAAAATAAAATAAAATAAAATAAAATAAAATAAAATTAAATTAAAATCCCAAAGATGATGCTAGGTGGCCTGTAAAATAAAAAATAAATAAGAACAAATTAAACAGTTGCATTTTTTTAACCATTATTTGACAGTTATATTATATTTAGTAGTCTTATTTTATAGATGAATATTAGTTCTGTGTTGGCTTCAAAGTTTTCTATCAGTATGTGATACAATATGTACACTCAGCAGTCATTTTATGTGCATACATGTTAAATGAAATCTAATGCAATTTAATAAAATTTCAGCAATGAAATTGTGTAAAGGAATAGTTTGACTTATATGAAGTAAAATATGACTTGACTTGCCTAGAAAGCAAATTTACCTTTTCTGAGTCATTTTAAACCAATATAAGAGACATTCACATAATCTACATTAATCTTAGACAACTAGAATGAAACAAAATCAAACTGAATTAGTCATTCTGATCTTATTTTGAGATTTGATGTGCCATAATGATACACATCTGAGTCAGGCAAATTTGCTTGCCTTAAGCACAGGCATACCTTCCCAAATTTGATGACTCAAAGCAAATAATCAGTTAGATTAAAATGGCCAGAAATTAAGTATAAAAACTGATCATAGTGATGTCCTGCTGGAAATTTCTCTCATGTTGCACAAAGGGAATTATTATATACAAACACATTACTTTATTTCTTTTTATCAAATAAGTGTCAGAAATGAAGCTTTCAGGTTAATGGAGAGGAGCTAGTCTGAAAGGAGTTAGATAAGATACAAAACCAGACTAGGTTGGGTCTTCTGGAGACAGCTTGTGTTTGAAGATAATTGAGAGAGGCCCTACTTCCCTCACAACCCTGAACTGTCAGCAGAACCGTCGTTCCATGTGATAGAGGAGACACAGCCATTGAGTTTCAAGGTAAAGTCAGAATAGGAGGTAAACTCTGCTTTGTCATATTTGAGCAAAATCACAAAATATATATGGAGAATTTTGCAAACTAAGCGTGGGGCAGCAATATTCCGAAAGAATGATTCAAATTTATCTTATATAGTCCCTAAAGGCTTAATTATTCTTTAGCTTTTTCTTTTTGACATATTAATTTTGCTGTTCTGTACTTCCTTTCTGAAAATCAGCTGTCTGTGTTTTAGCCACAGGCTTAAAGACATGTGACTTTTCCTGCTACTACTGTGCTTAGTCAGCCTGCACTGTGGTACTCATTATCCCACTCTGCTATACATGACTCATATTTTTATCCATATATTTCTTACACACTGCCTACATGGTAATAGCAAGTAGACATGATGTTGCACTGCTGTTTCTGGATACCCAGTGTCTAGAATAAATAATGAAATCTAATTTTTCTGTAGTCCATATTCCACTTTATTTACAACATGAAATTGGAATTACTGGACATTTGATTCAAAAGTTATTTTCATAGTGTGGAAAGTAGGTTTTGGAAGCTTTTTGTTTGTTTGTTTAATATGGTAAAAATGTGTCCACTATATGATTGAGAAATATTTAAGAATAATGCTACAGGTCTCAGAGTGTTTGTAAAAACAAAAACAAAAAACAAAACAGTGATCAGTTGCAAGAGATGTTCTTGCCTGAGAGTTCTGGAGGTGTTGTGGACTTAATTTAAGCTGACAGCTGCAACATGAGGCACCAACACGGTAATCTGTGATGTTGAAAAAATCCAAAAACCACAATTTCTGAAAGTAGTCTAGGATTCAAAAGTTCTCAAACTTAAGCACATCATAGTTACATTGTTGTAGAGATGGTATTAATGAAGGGATGGTTGCTGTTGTACACCCAGGCTTGTAGAAAATCAGGCCATTGTTTTAAATGATAAATATGACAATTTGTGATTTTTCTTGCTTGCTGTTAAAGCAGACTTTTACAGAGGATGATGGAGGAGAATGACCAGCCAGTTGGAGGTCTTCATTTTGTGGGCAAGAAGGACGAACTGATTGAAGCAAAGCGTTCTTTCAGAACACTAGAGGGTCGGGACATACTGATTATCTACCACCAGGGAACCTTCTATGCCATGGACTCCTACTGTTATCGTGAGTACAGGTTTTCTAGGTGACAACCCCAAAATTTTGCTCCTTTTCAAAGATGGAAAGTATTATGCTGAACCCTTACTACATTTCTTTTCTGTTATACTGCCAACCAATAGAAATTATTAAGCAATACATTATTTTCTGAACAAGTTGACGACTAAAGCCAGTTTCACTAAATAAAAATCCTGAGATGTTATATTAAGTTGCAGTTTAAAAAAACACAAAAGATCACAGTGTTTTGTAAATAATTCAAACTCCATATCCAGTTAAAATAAACATGATGAAACTAAATCAAGTTAACGAATGTCAGATGAGCTAATATGATTGGACACAAATAGAGCATCACAGAGAGGCTGAGTGCAGTATGATCCTAAACTCACACTTCTGAATGTAAAACTGTAAAGAGTGGATTTTCTTTTGCACAGGACATAATATCTCCTAAATATTATGGGCCAGTGTTGCCTTGCCATAGATATATTGGGGTATGCATTCACTATGTAAATCTTTTATAATAGCATAATGCTGATAAAAGGTAAAGTCGTTTAAATTGTTGTCCTTATATAGAAGTCATGTGAGGTTATATGTGTTAAAAATGAATAATAAGGATTATCAAGTCTTTTCCAGTCTTAAAAATATGTAAATGCATCTTCAAACGAGCAATAACATGTGGTATATTGCATCATGTCATCATACATAAAAAACAAGCCAAAATACAAAAGTCTTGTGTGAAAAACTAATTACACCTCTTCGGATTACATGGGAATTAAGAGGTTAAGTAGCGGCCAAATGATAGATAGATAGATAGATAGATAGATAGATAGATAGATAGATAGATAGATAGATAGATAGATAGATAGATAGATAGATAGATAGATAGATAGATAGATAGATAGATAGATAGATAGATAGATAGATAGATAGAAATGTTTCCTATATATATATAAATACATATATGCCTATATATACATATATTTCACATGTGTAATGTATGCAAAAATACATAACTGCAATGTGATGGGATTCAGAGTGCAAAGGTGACAGACAAAATTAGACTAGGTGTGTAATCGTGGCTCTGACAGAGATAGAGGAGTTGTAAAGTCTGATAGCAGAAGGTAGGATTTCCTGTATCGTTCCTTAGAGCAGCGGGTTAAATGAGTCTGTTGCTGAAGCTGCTCTTTAGCTTGTCCAGTGTTTTGTGGAGGGGGTGAGAGGGATTGTCCATGATTGCCAGCAGCTTAGCCAGCATCCTCTCCTCCACCACCTCCTCCAGGATGATAAGTTCACAGCCAACAACAGACTCTGTCTTCCTTATCAGTTTGTTCAGTCTGTTAGCGTTCTTCTTGATGCCCGCACCCCAGGACAAAGAGGATAGTGTTTGCCACAACAGACCGATAAAACATCTGCAGCATCTTGTTGCAGACATGAAACGAGCTGAGCCTCCTCAGGAAGTAAAACTGGCTAATGCCTGTCTTGTAAATGGCCTCTGTGTTGGAGGACCAGTACAGTTTATTGTCCAGTGTTACACCCAGGTACTTTTATGAGTCTACAAGATCCACATCCGTCCCCCTGATGCAGACAGGAGAGGCAAGGGGCTTGTTGTTCCTGAAGTCCACCACCATCCCCTTTGTCTTCGCCACGTTCAGTTGCAGGTGGTCCTTCCTGCACCACTTCACAAAGCGGTTAAGCGGTCAACCAGGTCCCTGTACTCAGCCTTCCTCCCTCCACACACCCCACAGTGGCCGTGTCATCAGAGAATTTCTGTAGATGACACAACTCAGTGCAGTACATAAATGTTTGATGAAATTATGCTAATCAATGCACTTGATTGATAATGAGCAAGTCTGACAGCCTCTAGAAAAACAGATGTTTAGGCAGTTTTCTGCTTTGAAGCATTCAGGTGTGTTCATGCAAAACGAGGTGTTGCAAAATCCAGACCTAAACCCTGCTGGAATTATGTGGTGAGAATTTACGAGAGTTGTGCTCACAAAGCTCAATTATCTGAAACAATGTTGTAAAAAGCAGTAGACCAAAACCGCTTCACATAAATGTGACTGAGTATGTCAAAGAAAATGATAACCTCGAGTTATTGCTGCTAAAGGTTGTCCCACAAGCAACTTCTGCCGATGCATTTGGTTGTTTTATGCAATGCATCTGCAGTTTGGCTTAGTTTTAGTTTAACAAGTAATAACATTATGTAATATATCATATGATGTTGTTCATTTAAAGTAGTATTTTAGGACCTGTAAGGATTGGATAACTGTTATCATGTCCTGACGTGTAAACACTCAGAACAGAAAGAGACTATGTTGTTTTCCAACAAGACATGCTGGAAAAAAATCAGTTTATGTATCAGAACAACATGTCTGATCATTGACATGATACATGATTATTTTTCTTCCTGATGGAAATCAAATCTTGCATCAGTTGAGCAAATTAATTAAATACTGAGTGGCAGCAATATGCAGGCACTCAGGCAGCACTGCTTTAAAGAGACATGATTTTATTATGAAAATATCTGCATGGGCTCAGGAAAATTTTAAATACTAGCATTTCTGTATTCAGTGTCCTTTTTTAATGTAACGCAAGGCAAGGTAAATTTATTTGTATAGCACATTACATGTACAATTCAAAGTGCTTTACATAAAACATTACAGCAGGGTGCAGAAAGCAAAACAAGTGCATTAAAAAAACAAAGATTAAAAGAAATACAATTTATGAAATAAAAACAGAAGGAAGAGGCTAAAATAAAATAGATAAAATACAAGAAATGAAGTTCCAGTGTGGGGAAAGACAATATTAAAACATGATTCCAGCTTAAAAGAACCAGATGTAGATTTTGACTTCTAAATAAAAACTAGTGAAATGCAGCAGAAAACAGGTGTGTGCGTTTCAGCTGGGCTGAGGCTTTCTAGGAGTCGTTCCAGACATGTGGAGCATAGAAGCTGAATGCAGCTTCTCCACGTTTGGTTCTGACTCTTGGAACAGATGAGAAACATGATGTAATATTCAGATTTTTTATTTTTGGGTTTTCATAAGCTGTGAACCATAATCATCAAAATTATAACAAAAGAACAAACTGAAATAAATTAAGTTCTGCATGATATTTTCATTTCTTTAGTTTCACCTGCATATGTTAAAACTACAATGCAAAACAAAAAAACAAGAGAGAGAAACACTAACCTGTGTTACATCAAAACCCAGAGATTCTGCTGCTTTCTCTGGGCCGAGGCGAAATAAAAACCCACAAATTCAAATCTGAAAATCTCTCTTTTTTAAAAAAATATAATTATGGACGTCCTATTCTCCCAACTCAGGAGAAGATGAATCATTCTCCTTTTTTTCAGTAAACAGCACAAAAGCCTGCATCCCTGATGGTGTGGGGTTGATTTAGTAGAAATGGCATGGGTAGGTGAAGGAGACGTTGGCTCTGCTTGCAGCCTGGATAAAACAACATATTTTTTAATTCCATTGCTGTTATCAAGTTCAAAGTGAAAATATGTGTTTTAAAAAAATGCGGTACTTTAAATTATTTTATATAATTGTCGTTTAAACAAGGGATTGTTTTTAACTTCCTTTCCAAAATAAATCACATATCCAAAACAGTCATATCCAAACAGAGCTGGTGATCCAAAACAGATCACCAGCTCCGGTCCTCGAGGATCCGTGTCCTGCAGGTATTGGACGGTTCGCTGCAGCAGATTTAAATTAATGGGTCATTTACAGACAGAACTTGACAACAAGCTGTTGAAGATCCATTTCATTTGAATCAGGTGTGTTGAATGATCTTAGTTTTAAAAGAAAGTTAAGACATATGAAATAGCAACAAAACTATCAGAATCAAGATATGTATTACCATGTCAGAGTTAATTAATCTGGAACACAGTAGAAAATAAAAATTTTTAATCTCTGACTAACAATTTCCCACTACACGTAGAGTAAAAATAAGCTTTGAATAATAAGGTAGTAGCCTAGTTTATCCAGGAATAAGTAAAGTAATATCTGATTAGTTACTGCTAAAACTAAAAAAGTGAACCTGCACAGTTTTACAGATGTTTTAACACAGAAATGTTCAGGCGAACCCACCTAAATGTGCCCACATATGCCTTTTACTCTTTTACGTACCAGACTGGAAAACTATTGAACTATAAAAAGCGAACATGTTCAACACATATTAAAATGAAATTGTGTCCAGTTGGTAACAAGTTAGCGTGTTGTTACCTGATGGTTTCTTCTGTAATAAAGTGAAACTTTTTCCCTGACAGATGCTGGGGGAATGCTGCAGAATGGAGATATTGAGGTAAGTTCTTATTTAACTGAAGAGATGAGATGCTACGACTTTGCCTCAGAGGAAAGATGCTGTAAAGTAATTTAAGTTAGAGTACTGAACATAGTTTTTATTTTGATCCTATTCCTGTTTTCACATGTTAATCTAGCTGTACTTAAACACCTACAGGCAGCTGCTGGGCTGAACTGAGACATGGAGGGATTCTGTAATTAGGATATTAAATTTGCATAACATTAACATTATACTACCTGCTCTCTTCCCACACACTCACACACAGGACATTAATGGCAATCTGTGCATAATTTGTCCGAAGCACAAGTACAAGATCTCTTTAGCCGAAGGGGAGGGCTGGTACAAGGGCTTAGACCCCAGGGAAAAGTCACCTGTGCGCAGATGGTACTCCAAAGGTGTAAAGCAGCGGACCCACACAGTCACAGAGAACAATGGGGAAATCTTTGTCAAGCTTTCTGTGCATCCAGGATGGATCGAGTCAGACTACTACCAAGGAGAAAGGGGCAAAGTGGAAAGAGCCAAAGCTGAGAAAGCTGAGAAGAAAACATCTGTTGTGGACGATGACTGCTAAAGATTGCCTCCAAATAGCTTCCTTTTACCTCCTCTGACCTCCTGCACTGCTTATGACTGTTCTGTTCAGAGGTGGCATTATAAATTTTTTTATAATTTTAAATTGCAATCATCCTCACTAAATAAACTTTTCTGTGGATGAATTTGGACTTATTTCTCTGTCCTTTAACTCTGAACAGGAGAATGAGATGTATGATCGCACTCTCAGGCTGCATGCATAACTGTTTTGGGGCTTTAAGTTGTGGCATGTTTCATGTCCACCCAAAGAGATGGAAAGTTGCTAAATGAAAGAAAATCACTGTTCTCATATTTATTCATGGTGCAATATGTTGAAACACGTGAAGAAAATATGATACATTTGTGGTGCAATTCATATCAGTAACGAGGATGAACAAAGTTTAATTAAAATTTTTTGCTCATACAATACTGAAGAGTTGGGTTATTTCTCAACCATTTGATTTAAAGTTTTGAGACAGCCTGTCAGATTCACACTTCTGTGATTCGCAGTGGTGCAGACCTAAACAGTGGTGTTGCCCCAGAACTGCAAATGCCATGGGTTAAGAGACAGAGGCTATGGAGAATAATGCTCCTCTGCATGAATGATGCTAGTCTCATGCTTACAGCAAACTCCCAGCACGGTCTGAAGGCTTTGGCCTATCTGACGCTTCAAATATAGTCATGAAATGCACAGGGCCTCAGGTTACATGGAGTGAGGGGGTGACCACATGTGCACCGTTACCACATATTAAAAATTAAAATATGATTATGTAGTCAAATGGGGAATCTTGACACAAGGCAGGGGCCATTATCTGCAGGTGGTCATTTGGAATAGGTCAAGTGAGGGCTGTTTGTCAAGGTAAAGAGCAGACTATGTGAGGAAACTGCTAAGAAGGGCAAGTAAGGGGAAAAAACTGCATGTGAACAGCATGGATTTGCTGCTATGAAAGTTATTCAACTTTAAGATACGTTTTATGTTAATCTTTACATTGTGGTTGTGAAAACCCCAAGAGGGTCTGAATAAATGCTAATGTCTCAGGCTATTTTTCCCCTAAAATCACTTTGAAAGCCCTGGAGTTTGTCCAAAAGGGATTATCAGACCTAATTTATTACCTATTATCTGCTACTCCCACAACAAAACACTGCAGTGTTGTTAACAGTCTCTTAAGAATTTTCCATGTTTCTGTAACAGCGTGACCTAAAGCATAATCAAATTTACTCATAAGACTTGACTGTAGATAAAAATATTCAAATTAACAAATGAGAGAACGTAGATTATTTGAAAATAACTATCTAATATCAAGATGCTGGTAAGATGCTGAGCTGTTGATCAGTCCTGCACATCAGCTTGGGGGAATTTCAGCCCATTCCTCCGTACAGATCAGCTTCGGCTCTAGGATGTGGGGAAGCTTCATCACTTGAGCTACTCGCTTCAGCTTCTTCCGCAATATTTCTGTTGGATTAAGGTCAGGGCTTTGACTTGGCAAAACCAAAGCATCCACTTTCTTCTTCTTTATCATCCTGTGGTTGAACGATTTGTTTGCACGGCTTGCTGTTTTGCTGCATGATTCACTTTCTGTTATTCACAGAGAGATGTGCTGACATTTTCCTTTAGCATTTGCTTTTATAATTCAGATTCAGTCAAAATCCACTTTGAATCAGACTGAGAGTGGTGCTTTAATTTTTATTGACAAGAAGGTGAAACCATGTAAACATCTACATCAGATTTTTTCCCCTATCTAATTGCAATAAATTAGTTTTTATCTGCCTATTTTCAAACCACATATAAGTTTCTGAGGGGTAAGTGAAACAACAAAAAAAAAAGACACATAAATGACAGAGAGACTTTTTGCAGACTTTAGGAAAGTTAAGGATTGCTGAACATCTTTATGTAATAACTTTTCAGTGCCTCATTCTTGATCAGAAAATTGATTTAGGACACATCTGCCTGATATATTTTCCAAAGATTAATAGAACTTTCCACATGACAGGAGAGTTTAGTTCTGGTGTCTCTATTAAATGTCCATTTAAACACTTACTTTTGCTTTTCTAATCAGAACGATTTTAGATTTGTGTTAAAGATGATCCTCAGCAAACTGCAGCTGGGCAGCACTTTGGTTTTCTCTCTACAGCCCTCCTATGCAGATATTATTGATCTGTGTTTTGTTGGTGGTCTTGTGAATATCCAAACCTCTCAACATGTTAAATGTCTGTTACTTAACATTTTAAAGACTGATGCCTCCAAAATGGGGAGAAACTTTACTTTGTTGTAATTTTAAGTTTTTATTTGGTCCTTTGACAAAATGTAGAAATAAATAAATAAATAATGTTGTATTTTTACTGTTTATTAACGTGTGTGTAACGGGTATGTCAACAATATTATAGTGCATTATTGTATTACTATTGTGTCCACCAGGGGGCAGAAGACCAGTATCAGATTGTGTACAGCAGAGTTTCAGCCAAGTTTTTACCATAAAGTAATGCAAAAGCTCTTAGAAACGGTATAAAATATGATACATATGGCATTATAGCGGTAAGATTACTGTATTGGTCTAGTACTGCTTACTTTGAATACCATAGATAATTTGTTAGATTCTGTATTAGTAAAATACAAAAGTATTTCCAGGCCAAAAGGTTAGAAATTTCTTTTGCTAGAGCAGTGAGTCAGATCTGTAAACTTGAGTGGAAATCTGACTTTGACTGTGCCCCCTCAAACCTGATCCCACTGACTGAAACCTCATATTTCATCATCAAATACTAAAAGTTTTTTTTTAATGTTTCCAATAATGATTGTCTTCAAGAAATGACCAAATAAAAGATAGAAAATATTTCATTTATTAAGCTGGAATGTGTTTCTCTACTTTTAGGAGTCATTTGAAAACAAACAACAAAAAAACAAACAAACAAACAAAAAAACCAAAAACAAACAAACAAACAAAAAAAAACCTGAATGATTCCTACAGTTTGGAAGTGGAGTTGATCGTCTTTGTAAAGAAATGGACAGCAGCTACACTCACGAGCTGTGGAGAAGACCAAACTCTCCTCAAGATGAAGCCACAGCTTTTAAAAGACAACAGCGTGTAAAACTGAACAAACCAACTGTACCCAGCACGCTGACAATGTCAATGGCCTTGTTTGTGTGCGTTAGCGCGCGCTACTTTTGCTTGTGTTCGCGTGCGTGCTGCTGAGTCAGGCACGACCACTCTCGGTTCAGTCCTCCCCTGCTCCCTTTATCTCCCGGTTGTTCTTTGCCAGTGAGACTTTTGTTTTGTCCGCCGACGTCATGTCGTCTTTCATTTGCGGTGAGCGCCGAGCCGCGCGGAGCTGCCCTCTCCCCGTCGGTAATTGTGTTTCCTGCGTCTGACAACTTGTTTCGTCTTTTAGCGCATTGGTCGCCCATGGGCGCTGCTGTTTACCCACTCTGCTGCTCCGCCGGTTGGGCTGTCCGGTGCGCCTCTGCGGTCGGTTCGGGACGGTATCGAGAGCTCCGCTTTTATGAATGAATAACGAGACGGGGAAATGCGAATGACTGTTGAACTCCCCTGCAACCGGGCTCCCGGGGGGCCAGCCACGGATGAGAGGGATTAACGGCGGAGCAGAGCCGCGGCTCATTGCGGAAAAGCGAGCCTGACTGCAGACTGGCGTGAAAACGCACCGTGAGGGGGAAACGGGCTCCATAGCGTAGAGCAGCGGAACAAAACCGCGGTTGACCACAATGTAAGTTCCTCTGAAGCTGCAACTCATCAAAACATGTGGGGAAACGGTTGTCGTAGCTACTGAATGCCTAATTCATTTTTTGTTTTTTGTTAATGACATTGCTGCATGGTAGTGGTAATATTAACCGAAAAAATGTATCAGACTCTAATTTATTTAACCATATTATCCACTCAGGTGTGGTAAAGGCCTTGGCGAGGTTCTTTTTTTTCAGAGATTTAACGGTGATGCACTGTCTCCGTGATAGACATGAATAATAGGCTCCTCTGTGATGCCTCCACTCAGTCTCAGTGAGTTGTCTGCCCTGCAGGTCCATCCACATTGTGGCTCTAGGCAGCGAGTGTCCCGGAGGAGTCGGGCCTGGAGAGGAGATCATGGGCCAGGGGCAGCTGCAGGGAGGTCTGCTGTGGAGCTACTTGGGTCACGGAGCTCTGGTGGGACCCTGCGACCTGGAGGGCAGCATGCACAATCCAGCCTTCATGGAGTACACCTCACGCGTCTTTGGAGATGTAACAGTAGTGGTTCGGGATTGTCCCAGCTGGGTAAGAGACTATCAGAGAGACTAATTATTGATTAAGTTGTGACTTTGGTTGATCATTTATATGTATTCTTATATTAATTTCAATAGTCATATCTAAAAGTCACCATCTCAGCTTTTTGGAAAGCCAAATTTAGACTTGATATGGACAGGAAGGCAGGGTGCCAAGATGGCCAAACATGCCATAAAACTGTGGTGTAATTTTTCCAGAGCATTGTCATTATGAGAGTATGTGCAACTTTACTGACATGCTGTTTACTTTTCATTCTGTTTTGCTTCTCATAAGACATGCAGTACAGCATGTCAAATTAGAAGGCCTTCCACTGCTGATTGCAGGCTTTATAAAAATGTCTCTATTCATAGAGGTTGCTATTTTAACATGCATTGCACAAAAAACCCCAATGAAAGAGCTTTTGTTCTTAATAGCACATGAATTTGAAATGAAAAGCACTGTTGTGATTCTGTAGAGGCACTGTACACGTCCTTTTATACGGCTGTCGATCTGTGTCAGGGGTGTTGCTTGGAGAGTCTCAGTCTAATTCTCTTTCTCTATTTTCATTCAAACTGCTCAGAGCTTTCAGAATGTATGTGATTTTGTTTTCTTCTCTCTAATGAGTTGAATCAGGTTGGTTTAGAGCAGCTAGCCTCACTGAAGTCCTTAGGGGTAAAGTCCCAAGAGCTAGCCTCACTGAGGTACTCAGACTAAGAAAGGGAGGGGTTAGTGTTATCTGAGTTGAGATTTGTGGTACAGGTTGAGTATGCAGGCAGCTCTTTCTGTTGTCATTCTTATGTATCTACGCCCCTCTGACCTACCGCTGTTTCTGTGTATCATCCTTTTCTCGCCCTGCAGGACTTGTTGGACAGCGACTGGGCCAGCGTACGGAAAGTTCTTGAGCAGGCAGACATTCTGGTCATTAAATATTCAGTAACGGACAAGCTGGCCTTCCAGCAGGTCAGGAACGGCTACGCCCCCAGGCTCCGCCCTCTTCTGAGGCATTGGGGTGTGCCTGTGATCCTTGTTGCTGTTGGAGCGCGGCTGAATGGTGAGCACATACCATTCATTGTTTTGTTTCTGTCAGAGTCAGATTGAGTTTAGTCTGCTAACATTGTTGTATGGTATAAGTGGAATTTGAGTGCCACTCAGCTTGATAGTCATTCAGGGGAAGCTTAAGGCTGCCTCAGTTGTTTTGTGTTTTAGGAAGGTATTGTTCTTCTTTGGTGAGTAAGTCCACTGAGTCTTGTCGCATCCAGTGTTCACTTACAGCAATGAAGATGATGCTCATTAATGCTCAATAATAATAATAATAATAAATCTCTTTCTGGGTGCCTTAAGGCTTTCCGCTCACATATTTACCTAAAGGATACGATAGTAAAACATGACGTTTAGAGGTTTTGAAGTCTTGCAAGTATAGGCACCACAACAGTAGTGTATTCCTTACTGTACATAGATTAGGACCCTTGAGTGCAGCCCGACCGATAAATTATGTATTACTGTACATGTACGTTTGCACCTCACTAAGTCTATGTGTGTTTTTTGTAGACACACTGACCCCTTTTGAATTTAGTTCCTGTAAACAAACCCATCACACACCTCAGGTTGTATTTTTAGCCTGTCTCCTCAACATACTTTGAGATCTGTCAGAGCTCGACTGCAGAATGATCACAGTGCGAGTATTTGCTGGAAAGAGAGAAAGAAGAGCAAAGGGAGTTAGTGGCTTTAAACCAGAGCCTTTGTTTGTGTTTTTGTTTGTGGCTGCTGTGAGTATTTTCATTCTATCCCCTCATGACTGCAGAGAATGACGGCTGAGCTCTGAGCGCTCCTTGCTGCTTGACTTTAGACCACCTGAGGCGCAGCTGTGGCATCGAGCGCTACCATACGTGGACTAACACAGCCATTAAACCAACGGTGAACGGAGGAGCACAGACAGATTTATCCAAGGGCATGCTCGCATGCACAAACATACCACCGATATGCCAAGTCACTGCTTGTCAGGGGCTCACACATGCTTTCCCTTTTTCTTCCTCTTACCCCTCGCTCACAGACACACACTCAGCCTGGCTCCATCTCTGTGTCATAGCTGTAGGTTATTAGCAGTATGATTTATCAAATGCCTCAGCTCATTTAGCCTCTCCCTCTGCTCTCCTCCCCTGTACAGTCTTCTCTTCCCCTTCACAATTATCCCTCTTATTTTCTGTCTGATTCTGTCTCTGTGGTTTCCACGCACACATGCCATAGAGCAGCCAGTCCTAGTTCACGTGTCACTGCAGATTTTAGTCACTTAGATGATCTAACTCATATTTATAATCCTTCTTCCACCCCATGAACATAGTAAAGAGGTAAAAGCTGCAGCACAAAAGTGCCACAAAATAATTTTTTCATTTTAAAGCTGTAAAAGTCAGACATCACAAAAGAGTAAACAAAGATTAAGCACACATAAATAATAAAAAGACAGAGTGAAGCAATTAAGATGCACACTATGGAACCACTAATAGCCGGGACATCTGGTTTTAATGTTACTCCCCCATCTAATACGTGTAAGTAAGTAGGTTTAACATGCTCTAGAGTCTCAAACTTAACACTTTTTTAAAATGATAAGTCCTTGTATACTATATATCTCCTTATATGTTGTCAGTCAGTGTGGTTTCATTTACTCAGAATAGGTCAGCTCTTTCTCACGCTAATCATGAAAACCCGAGGGGTGGGTGTGTTTACAGTCTAATATAGTTTATCCTAATGAAGTTTTCCTTTAAAATTAAATGTTAGTCATTAATTTACTAAGATCTATGGAAAGTGGTGGAAAAATGTCATCGATATTTATTGATCTATGTCCAGTATGGACATTAACACTGGGGATGGTGAGTATCATGGGGTATTTTAACCTTCTGTTTATTGTATACTGTTGTGTTCCAGTGCAGCTCAGACAAGGTATACGTTCTGTCAGCATGTTAATTTAATGTTTTCCAAAATGCATAATTTAATTTAACTAATTCAGGTACTGCTTTTTACATATTAGGTTGTACATACAAATGCACTTCCTCTCTTCTGTGTTCAGATGAAGGCCCTCCTTGTACGTGTCCATTGTGTGCGTCTGACTGGAGCAGCTGTGTGCCTCACAGTGAAGGTCTGCAGCTGTCCCGGGACCTTGGGGCTACCTATCTGGAGTTGCCGTCTCTCAACCACGTCTTTGTCGGCCGCTACTTTGGCAGTGTGGTAAGAGAACACAGGAACCAAATTACTCAGTTTTAAATAAGGTCACTGGTGCTGACTGTGTTGTTTGACTCATCATCCCCTTGAGGAAACTGGCATTTCCACGTTTATTTAACGCTTTAATCAATTAATCCTACCAGGGAGTTGTTTTCAAGATGAAGAACGGATGACTTAACACCACTATTTTTATCTTAACATCTCTATTTTTGTCTGTTTTGTTCAGCTAGAGTACTTCATGATTCAGTGTCTGAAACACAAAGCTAAAGAGAGGCCGGAGAAGAGGCGAGGAAATAAAGTGAATGAGCTTCGTCCTCCTCACTTAGAACAACCAGGTCAGAGGAAGACTATGGCACGTAATGAGTGATACAGCCTTCATTGTAACTGGCATGCATTTATGTCTTGTTTGTCTTCCAAAAACGCAAATCTTTACAGTTTTTCTATGCTGTTGTGTTATTATAGTTTATTTTTTCTGTTTAGTGAACATTTAGTGGACTGATTCTGGATTCTTCTCTCTTGAGCTTACTAAGCCGTAAAAAGAGCTGAGCACAAAGGTTTTAATGTGGATCAATATTCTGTTCTGAACTGGGAAAAAAGGGAGACAAAAAAGCTAGGTAGACTACTTTTCTTCAGACATTAGAATCAATTTAAGACAACAACGAGGTTAAGTGCCTTGAGTTGAGAAGGCTCAGTGTGTCTTCATGCTTATCTTTACCAAGTTATCTCAATGAAATGAGATATTTGACAAATGCACCTGTCTTATCTGTACAGTGCATTGTGAGGTTAACTTTTACTTTTGTGATTTTGTTGTCTATTACTGCAACAAATAATATTGTTATTTTCACAGTATTTTAATAATTTAGTTGTCTTAATATCATAGAAATGCTGAATTCATTTACAGCTCCCAATTTATTTAAAAAAGGACAATTTGCATTAAGCAACAAAAGAATGTAAAAACACTTTAATAAGACAAAAGGCTACCATAATTACAAAAATACAATGAAATGAAAACTATAAATAACAGCCTATTTTGTAACAATAACATATAAAGTTACAGATTATTTTATTTCCAAATTATTTGGGCATCAAACAAAAAAACTATTCTGTTTTAAAAACTAAATGGAAATATGTTAATAAAATATTCTTCATATGAAAATGGCTAAATTAATCAACCGATAACCAAAAAGTTGCTGTGTAATTATTGCCCAACTATTTAAGAAGTGATTTATAGGCTTAATTTCAGCTGAGATTTCAATTAAGCGTCATAATAAATTGTGTGGGGGGTGGGCGGATACTGCATACTCAACCTGGGGTTAAGGTTAAGGATCCGGCAGCAACATCTACTTACTCCATACTTTTCACAGATTTACCACAGACTTATTCAAGCTTCCTTTCAGCCAGTCAGATTCTGCAAACAGGAAAAAACGCTAATTATGAGGGGATAAATGACCATGCTGATCAAAGGAGGCTAAAACTTACAGAATTAGCCACATTCATGCATACTGGGCAGCTTAGAAGGAGGAAGTTTCATTACTATAGAAAAGCTTGAAAATAACAAGGCACGTTGGAGCATTTGGCAGCTGCATTTCTGCAATTTCTTCTTAATCTAAACGCTCGACTTTTCCTTAGACTGTGGGACTCTCTGTCCCTATCTGAAACCAGCTGCCATTCTTCCCTGACAGAGTTTTTCTGTGTGAATATGAAACATCATTTGAAATAACTTTGCTCGAAGCACAGCTCCGTAGATCTGGCAGGATCATTTCATGTGAAAATAGTGCTGAATGGTCTAATTCATAGCAACACTGGTTTTATTTTGCTTTTCCTTGCTGTGCTGCAGCTACTTTTTCCCCAAAATAAAGACACATGGAAATATTTAACACAGACAAAGCTGTTAAACTGGTGTTAAATATCGATCTGACCACTTTGCTGCTGCTGTGAGTATAAATCTGAAGCAGTGACTGAAAGCTTAAAGTCTTGCCAAAAAAGGCAGCAAGTGCTGTTGGATTTATCGTTGCCTGTCGGACACTGCTTAACTCAACTTACGGGACAGTTTACATTAAATATGACATGCACTGATTCAGGAACAGCCCAGTTTTCATGGCTGAATCAGAGCAGCCATAAAAAGGGAGATGAGTTGCAAAGAAGGGCAGTGTGTACTCAGCACAAATAGGATGATAATAGGCAGCGCTGTAATAGCCACCACACTGCTTTAACCCTCCTGTTTGCTGCTTTTCACTTTTATTTATATAACTTCATGAATTCATAAATCAAAGGCTGTTGTTTTAGGCTTTTTTTTCTCATGTTGTTCACCATTGTCGCTTTTAAACTATTGCAAGTTTTGTTTCTAAATGTTGTTTAAATTGAACCCTTTTCAAAATAAACTTTGCGTTCATGTTTGTTTTTACTTCTTATTTTGTCTTGCCACCAAATTATCTACCCACTAATTGTTAACCTTGAGTCTTATTACATTAAGGCACTGACTAATCCAGTGCAGACCAGATACGCCTGACACTTTCCACAGACCACAATCCAGAGGAGTAGTCCAAGCTTGCTTTTTTTCAGGACTTTAAGTACAAAGACAAACATATCTGGAAGCACTTTTTTCTCACCAGAACAGCAGAAAAGGACACAGCATGACGTTGGTTTCTCTCATCCCTCTCTTTATTGGCTAAAAGACTTCACCACACTATTGCTGTCACAATCACTTTGTCTGCATACACCCCATTTCTCTTAGACAAAACTTCTAGCCAAAAGAAGAAGGGATCAATAATAGAAGTGGACAACATTATCTGTATTGCAGCACTTCTGATTGGCTTTAAAAATAACACATTTGGCAGATTTTTCTTACTAAGAGAGAAGCTGAATTTCAGCTGTGATTGTTCATTAAGAAGTATTTCTCTCCTCTCCTTTAAGCTCGTCTTCCCCCTATCCGGGTGGAGGAGTCCAGCTTCTCCCAGGACATGCAGTGGCTGTTGGAGCGTGGTGTGCAGTTTGCCGATGTGGCTTTTTACGCCGGGGATTCTGGGAAAGAACTGGGGTGGGCACACGCAGCTGTACTGTGTGCTGTCAGCCCGTACTTCAGACAGCTGCTTCTGGGGCCTAAGACCAGGTAGGAGAAGTTGAGTTTAATTGTGTATCTCACCAGCAGGAGCTCAGCTATAAATGCTGGTGGAACTGTGAAGCTCTTTCTTCATCTCTGATTGGACAGGGAACGTCCACAGTCGCGGTGCGTTTGCAGAGAGCGGGATGGAGGCCCCCATTCGCTGCTTTCCACTTGGGATGGCGGCATTATCGATGACATGCCACGAACAGATGGACACGTGACAGGACGCCTCACTCGGCTAGTGGTGAAGGACCCCCTCCTGTGCATGTGCTTGTGGGAGACTCTCATGTTTATTTACAGAGGTAAACCCACCAGTCAAACACAGCTCAAATGAAACTGTCTTCTTAAATCTGCTATTTTGTTCCTTTTCAGATGTGTCAAAAGAAATGTTGCTTAGCTTTACAAGATGTGGGCTATATGTAAAAATAGTGGATTAATAATGGTTTTATATAGTTTTTTTCTGCTGATGACACTCAATGCGCTCACATTGAATCCTTTATTCAGTCACTCCACATTCATACTTGGTGGTGGTAAGTTACATGTGTAGCCTCAGTTGCCCTGGGGCAAGGCAAGGGAAGCCAGTCTATTTGTATAGCACATTTCATGTACAGAACAATTCAAAGTGCTTTACATAAAACCTTAAAAGTATTACAGACATTAAGAAGTAGTGAAAGGCAGCAACAAATAGCAAGAATCACAATAAAACCATAAATGTTTTTAACCTGGATTTAAAAATGTCTCTTTTTGGTGAAAGTTTAATCTCCACTGGGAGTTTGTTCCACTTGTTTACAGCATAACAGCTAAATGCTGCTTCTCCATGTTTAGTCTGGACTCTGGTCTGGACTAGTTGACCAGAGTCTTTGGATCTAAGAGCTCTGCTAGGTTTATATTCTCTGAACATATCACAGATGTATTCTGGGCCTAAACCATTCTGGGATTTATAAACGATCAGAAGAGTTTTTAAATCTATTCTGTGACTGATTGGAAACCAGTATAAACTGGAAGCCAGTGTAAAGATTTTATAACTGGTGTGATGTGTTCAGATCTCTTAGTTCTGGTTAAAACTCTAGCAGCAGCATCTGGATGAGCTGCAGATGTTTAATGCTCTTTTTGAGAAGTCCTGTTAAAAGGCCATTACAGTAATCCAGCCTACTGGAGATGAATGCATGGATGAGTTTCTCTTGGTCTTTCTGGGAGACTAAACCTTTAATTCTGTTGATGTTTCTGAGCTCGCAAAAAGCTTCTTAGTGAAGCTTTGATGTGGCTACTGAAAGTCAGGTCTGAGTCTATCAACACTCCCAGGTTACGAACTTGGTCGTTGATTTTAAGAGCCCAAGTCTCCAGGTGTTTGCCAATTCTGACCCTCTTCTCTTTGCTACCAAACAGAATAATCTCAGTTTTGTCTTCATTTAATTGTAGAAAATCCTCCTTCATCCAGGTGTTTATTTGCTCCCGACACTGACACAATAAGTCTATTGGGCTGCAGTCGTCTGATGACAGAGACACATAAAGTTGTGTATCATCTGCATAACTGTGATAATAAATGCTATAGTTCTGTAATATTCGACACAAAGGGAGCATATACAAGTTGAACAGAAGAGGTCCAAGGACTGACCCTTGGGGGACTCCACAAGTCATGGCCACTCGCTCTGATTCATAGCTGCTGATCGTAACAAAATAACTCCGGCGTTTTAAATAGGACCTGAACCAGTTAAGGACCGCTCCAGAAAGTCCAACCCAGTTTTCCAGTCTGTGCAACAGGATTCTGTGATCTACAGTATCAAACGCAGCACTGAGATCCAGCAGAACCAGGACTGATACTTGTCCAGAACCAGTATTCAACCTAATGTCATTTAACACTTTGACCAGAGCTGTTTCAGGGCTGTGATGAGGTCGGAAGCCGGACTGAAATTTATCAAGATTTCCACTTTCATTTAAAAAGTCATTAAGCTGGTGAAATACAACTTTCTCAATAATCTTGATTATAAAAGAGAGGTTAGAGACAGGTCTATAATTGTTCATTATAGAGGCGTCTACATTCCTTTTCTTTAGGAGAGGCTTAATGGCAGCTATCTTTAGTGACTTTGGAAAAATGCCTGATGCCAGTGAGCTGTTAACTGTGAGTAGGAGATCACTAAGGAGCAGACTGACGGAAATGTGGCCTTTCCTTTTTTTTTTTTTTAACCCTGTCCTGTCCAGCATCCAAACATACAGAACGGCGGTCTGTGTGCCATATTTTGCCAGGCAGATTTCTGCCAAGAGAGACATGTTATATAAATGGCTGCCCTTGATGTTTGTAATATTTTCATTTTTTTCATTATAATCTTATTTTCTTTTGTCTTGACAGGGAGACAGAGCAAGCAATAAAAAGAGAAAAGGACAGAATTGAAATGTGGAAATAAAAGTTGTCTACGCTGCCTAAATCTAAACTATAATATCTAAACTAAAATATAAACTACCACAGTACTACATGATACATAAAAAAATAGGATAATGAAGATATGAAATAGTACAACAGTCATCAAACATACCTGTAGAGAAACGTACCAACACACAAACATCAGCAACATCTAGTTGGAAGCGGATTGAGAGACGAGCATGTTTGTGAGCATGCACGTGTGAACGTGAACATGCATGTGTGACCATGCAAAAAGGATGAATTGTGTGCTTGCAAAGGGGACCCTGCACCCCAAAGCATCCGGGGAAGACGGGGGGGCCTGAGGCCCCAAAGGCCCGGCAGGTCCGCAGAGCACAGACCCCAGGACAGCCAAAGCAGAGAGAGCAGCTGCCCAACTCAGCCCAGAGGAGAGGGGCCCCCAGACCGGAGCCCCTGATGCGACGGGGCAGGGGCACCGAGCAGCCCAGAGTGACCGTGAGCAGGCCCAGGCACCCCACAGATCCAAGGGCCACCCATCCCCCCTACAGAGCCCCGCCCAGGAACCTGGCGGAACCCGACTGCCCCAGGCAAAACCACCGGGGGCCACGCCAACCAAGGCTAGGTACCCCAAGGGACATGGACATGTTCACAGCCCCCCCCCCCTGCCAAGGGAAGGCAGGCCCAGACCCGACCATCTCCACATTCACACACCTACCCACATCCTCCTAGGGGTCTCACTAGCCCCCCAATGCGGCACCGAGGACCACCCCCAGGGCAAACGGCACCCAGCCAAAAGATTCTCCAATATTGAGCCTCGTTTTATTCCATTTTTTGTCGTTTGTTTTTTTAGCAGGATGCAGAGGCTTTTTTTAGGTTTTTCTGAAACTATTTCTGGCTCGCTTCTTTTACTAGCTTCCATATCTGCACGCTGCTGCTCTTTTGCTGACATAAAATACCAAATAAAATATCGTGTTGTTGTTAGGCAACCGTGGGGAGTCGCATATGATTGGATAAGGAACCAGGAAGTTGGTTAGAGCAGCACATTGCACCAAAGTTATTCCAGCACGGAACTCTTATTTTGAAGGAGAAAAACTAGGAGACAGATTGTTTATAGGGAAGCTTCCTTTTATCCCTCGCAGCAAATCTAAACATTTTAAATTATTTTTAAGGAAAAAAAATCCTAATTATTCAGCCTTTAAAAGCTCAGATTAGTTCATATCTATATCAGCAGCTCAGAATGGTAAAAGGATTACTTTCTGTTCTTTGTAAAGGTGATGAATTACTGGGTAGCTACTCAATGTTGGGATCAGATTTGAGCCAGATCTATTTAAGAAATCAGACAATGATGAATTAAAATTTGCCTGTAAACTAGCATACAGCCAGTTGTAAGGTAAATATTCTTTGATAATGTCATAGATGATGGTGTTAAAGAAGTACTCCTTGTCAGTAAACAAATTTATTAATCTATTGAATGTTATTGCACTACATATTTATATTGATATGAGACTTTATTAATCTTGGATAAATATGTCATTAAAAAGGTAAACTGCTCTGGTAGTGAGCAGTAGAAAATGACAGCAGTCTGTAACAGGGAGGTGAGTTGTTCAGTAGTGATTTCTAATGAATGCCGTTAAATTACTTGTGTACTAAAAGCTGGACCAACATCACTTGCAACAACAGAGCTGCAACACAGATGAGCTTGCCATCATCTGATTAAAACCTTGTGATTGCTTCAAGATGGAGTTGCCCAAACTGACATTCTGGCGGCAGATTCAGATCCACATGAAGGAAAATACAGAAAGCATCCCACCAACATGCAGTAGAGCGTTGTTTTACTTCCATCACACTACACTGTGAAGATATTTCCTACTACTAATGGGATGTTTATTACTGCATTCATGATATACTTCAATGACATGTCTAATAATTGCAGTACCTTACATATCATCTATATTAGCAAGAGTGGTGCTGCACCGCTCTGATGCTTCCTGTTTTGTTAATATAAACACATTGTGCTCATTGGAACTGGAGTTTAAATACATCTAACAAAGCCAGATCGAGCAGTTAGTTATTTTCTAATAATTTAGATGTGATGATAAATGCCCCTTGGCAGCAGAAGGCAGTCAGCGTCCTGTTGGGACTCATCCAAATCTCCACTACACTGAGCAACAGAAATCAGTCAAAGTGAAAGTGTTTGATAGTAAACAACTGTAGTATTTTAATCTGGGACCTGACCATTCATTTTCTGATAGTGTGATCCTGCACTCTGTTCTTAATCTGTGTTTGTGCTTGGCTTCCTCAGGCCACTTGTGTTGCTTTTGTCTCTTCTCAGCTGAGGTTGTTTATCATGGAAATCAAAGAGGAAAGAGTGGCATCTTTAGAAGAAGAATATCTTCTGTTATTTCAAGGCTAATTTGATTAGTTGACAGAATCTGACTCTAAAAAAAGTTATAGAGTCCTCACTTACATCAAGAAATGATTAATTCTGTTTTGAAACTGGATAATTAAGGGACTTCAATATTAGCTTAACAAAAACACAGGTGTGTGCAGGCATCAAGGTAATACCATTATTTTTTCCCCAGTTGCATGTGAAGCTTACTTTAACAGGTATGTGATGTCCTCTGTGACTTCAATGAAAATCTTCTCAGACTGCAGCTTTGCGTCTGCAGAGCTGTGCCTGTAGTACATTAGATTTTAGAGCACCCTTGCAAGCCAGCACTTCATCACAGGGCTACATGTTGTGCATGAATCCTCATGGCAAAAAGCTTTTCTAGCATCTGATTCATGGCTGCTTTTTAACATGTATGAGAGCAACACTGATGCTCTAAAACATTAACACAAGATATAGATGCACAAATGCATGAGCTGGTGGGGGGTGAGCAGAGAGGGGAGGAAGATTATAGGGGGAGACTGATCCTGTGAGAGTGACTGTATGAATAAGAATAAGAGAGCCAGCGGTTGAAATATGGGGGGAACAGTGTGTGTGTGTGAGTGTGTGTGTGTTTCAGGAAGAAAGGAAAGTACCGTGTAGGGTGAAAATCGAAGGTGGCAGGATGTGAGGATGAGATGAGAGGGAGAGTGTTGGAGGAGGATAGAGCGAGGCGCTGCTTTCCTGCAATTGTGTAAGAAAATGTGCTAGTAACAAGCTGGGCATTACAGCATACTGTCAGTGGTGTGTGTGTGTGTGTGTGTGTGTTTGTGTGTTTGTGGTTTGGTGAGAATAGGGGAAAGAGGAATATGAGTGCACATGCTGAGTGGAATGAGAATGTCACGTTTCCATAAACCCCTGCAGGCGGGCAATGTTAAGTCGTGTGAAAATGACTAAAGTTAACCTTCAACATAGAGGGTCCGATTGCACATTTGAAGGATCAGACATCATATACACTGCATGTGTTATACACTACATCTGTTATCTTTAATTTACTTCAGTTTAAAGAAGGCCTTCTTTGCCCACAGAAACTTTCTGAACATGATGAGCAAATATTATGTTATGTTCAACAAATGTTTACATTAAAATAAAAAGCTTCAGCTGTAGCTCATTTTCTCACTACAGCATCACATTTTCAGTAAACAAACAGCATCACACTCCTGGTATTATTCCACGCTCTGGGTTTTTGTCACTTGACTGTGGGAGGACAGTCAGAGAGGCCATGACTTTACTTGTGTGATGTTAACTCTGTGAGACTCTGTCTCCTTTTGTAATCTGCTGCTGAATCATTGAAATTGTCATTTGGTGGCAATTTTGTGCATGTACGTATTCTGCACACATTGTACATGTGTGTGGCAGATAAATCACTGTGTGGACATGTGTGTGTTATCACTGAGGTTTTAATGCAGCAGGCTTGTTGATTTTGCTTGTGACTTTTACAAACTGTTGGGGAATAAAGTGAACATTGGGTGTCCTTGCAACTGCATTTATCACAACAGGCTAACCTGTTTGCTGGTTTTGGTTTAGGCATGAGCACATTTTCGAATCAGAAATTAAGCATGAGCACAGTTAGGGCAAATCTGTTGGAAATTAGCTTTTATCTGTACAAACTACTCCCACATTGTTTGTGTTTGTTTGCTTACAGCAGTGATATGAAATTCAGCGACACTGACTCTTATTTGTGAGACGTACAAAGCTTTGCAGCTTTTGCTTCCTCATTTACCCTATATAGTCAGTTTGTTTAGTTGCATTTCCATCAGCTTGTGTGTGTTTGGTATACCATTACTGACTGTCTGCATCATACATCAGCACTACGACTCCTGAGCTAATCTCTCACCCTACATTTGAGGATTCTGTGCCATGCTCTGTCGTTACCCTGTACTCTATTTTGAGGCAATTCCTCTTTCAGCACAAATACCGCCATTATAGCTAATGATGAGCTAAATCCTGCCCAATCAAGCTTCCTTCTTTCCTCAACAGTCTGCTAATGTCCCAGTGAGACAGTGTGTATCACTCGTATCAAGCCGTGAGGATTTGTGAAGAAGTAAAACACAAAGGTGTAATTACTTTCCCCAGATGTTACACTAATGCAGAATAGATTTACTGTTCCAGTGGCTTGGGCTCTCCTGTCAGTTGGCAATATAATTCTAGATATAATGCATTGCCATAAAATTATGTACAGGCATTCATGATTCCCGCATGCTGACTCATAATAACTTTGATGATCTGGGTTTAGCTCAGGCCGCATTATGAAACTTTCCTTTGTGTATTTTAGTTTAATGACTCATTGGCCATAAAAATGTTCCATTTTTTGTGCTTTTTACTGTTTTAGCACAAAAAAGTCATAAAGTCATAACCAAATAGCTTTGAAACAAAAAAGAAAATATGTTAACGTACAAAATGAGCTAAAATGATCAACGTTACATGGTAAACATGAGCATGGCAGTCCATGTTAACGTGCTGATGTTGAATATTTAGCTTAAAGCTCCACTCTGCACTACAATCTAACAGAACTGTCATTATACAGATGAAGTATATTTTCATTAAAATAGTAGATAAATGATGTTTGTCACATTTAGTCAATATGATGCTCCACACTTTTCATTATGAAAAAGAACTGAAGTCCAGATGCTTCATTTATAGATTAAAATAAGAATCACCAAATAAATCCTCATGGTTGCAGTGAGGATTCAGCATGAAGTTAAAGATAACTCACTTCTGATATCAATTTGAGATTTCTAAAACTGTGGATTAAATGGACAACTTGCAAGTAATCCTTTCCCAGTACATATATATGTGTGTTTGTGTGGTCCTTTAAATACCAAAGACAATTCAACATCTTACATCCATGAAATTCTACATCCCTCCCATATGGGTTTTTTGCTCTTCTCAACCCTGTGGTTAAACCAATGAATTTTCTTCTTCAGCAATGATTTCAAACTATTTTTTATCCAAATAACAGTGGGATTATCCCACAGGGTCACTTCTTAGAAAGACCTCATTTGACAAGAATGACAGCTTATGAACACATTTTGCAGCTAGTGAGTCTCAGTTCTTGTTCTAATTCTGTGAGATCCTTGACCTCATCGCTCCTGATTTATTTATTTTATCAGTAAAATGTTCTCCATATGGCTGCAAACTAATGCACCCTTTTTTCAAAAGACATATTTGCTCAGTAAAAAAAAAAAAAAAAAAAAAAAAAAAAATTACTTCATTAGTCTGCAATACTTTTTCCCACATTTTTCTAACTTTTACCACTGAAATTTGTGTTGTGGAGGACAAAGTTTTACTCTGACAGCTCTCCCATGAAGGTGAGATTTGTATAGGTATGGCTGCACAGTAGAACAATGAACCACTGCTTTAAAGTCTGATAAATCTTCCCTTAAGTCTTTTGCAGTCAGACTGGGGGATTAATTTGCCTTTCTAGCATTCCTACCAGCAGTTCTCTGAAACTTTTCGTGTTCTTCCAGACATATCCACATCTCTACTTTGCTGTTAACTTGTATTTCTTATTTACATTACAAATAGAGGAAATGTTTCTCAGATAAAATATTGCTATCTCACAAAAGGCTTCTGCTGTTCTGGGCATTAACTATTTAGATTTTCAAAATACTACTGAATGCTACTGAAAATCCATCCATTTTCTGCCACTTATCTGGAGTCGGGTAGCAAGGGCAGCTGCCTAAGCAGGGGAACCCAGACTCCTCTCCCTGCCCACATTCACCAGCTTGTCCGGGGGAATACTGAGGCGTTCCCAGGCCAGCTGAGAGATATAGTCCATTCAGCATGTCCTGGGTCTTCCCCGGGGCCTCCTCCCGGTGGGATGTGCCTGGAACACCTCACCAGGGAGGCATCCAGGAGGCATCCTGACCAGATGCCCGAACCACCTCATCTGGCTCCTCTAGATGCGGAGGAGCAGCAACTCTACTCTGAGCCCCTCCTATCACCGAGCTCCTCATTTCAGCTGCTTGTATTCGCAGTCTTTTTCGTTCGGTCACTACCCACAGCTCGTGACCATAGGTGAGGGTAGGAACGTAGATCAGCTGTTAAATCGAGAGCTTTGCCTTTTGGCTCAGCTCCTTCTTCACCACGACAGACCGATGCAGAGTCTGCATCACTGTAGACACCGCACTGATCCGCCGATCGATCTTCTGTTCTATCCTTCCCTCACTTGTGAACAAGACCCCAAGATACAAGAATTCCTCCACTTGGGACAGGACCTCATTCCCGACCTGGACAAAGCACTCTACCCTTTTCCGGCTGAGGACCATGGTCTCAGATTTGGAGGTGCTGATTCTCATCCCAGCCTCTTCACGCTTGTCTGCAAATCTCTCCAGTGAGAGCTGAAGATCGCAGCTTGATGAAGCCAACAGAACCACATCATCTGCAAAGAGCAGAGACCCAGTCCTGAGGGCACCAAACCGGATCCCCTCAACACCTCGGCTGCACCTAGAAATTCTGTCCATAAAAGTTATGAACAGAATCGGTGACAAAGGGCAGCCTTGGCGGAGTCCAACCCTCACTGGAAACAAATCTGATTTACTGCCGGCAATACGGACCAAGCTCTGACACCGGTCGTACAGGGACTGGATAGCTCATACAAGGGGGTCCGGCACTCCATACCCCCCCCCACAGACTCCCTGGGGGACATGGTTAAACGCCTTCTCGAAGTCCACAAAGCACATGTAGATCGGTTGAGCAAACTCCCATGCCTCCTCCAAGACCCTGAAGAGGGTGTAGAGCTGGTCCACTGTTCCACGACCGGAACGAAAACCACAACACTCCTCCCCAATCTGAGGTTCGAATATCCGACGGACCCTCCTCTCCAGGATCCCTGAATAGACGTTACCAGTGTGGCTGAGGAGTGTGATCCCCCTGTAGTTGGAGCACACCCTCCAGTCCTCCTTTTTGAAAAGGGGGACCACCACCCCAGTCTGCCAGTCCAGAGGAACTGTCCCTGATGTCCACGCAGAGGCGTGTCAGCCAAGATAGCCCTACAGCATCCAGAGCCTTAAGAAACTCTGAGCGGACCTCATCCATCCCCGGGACCCTGCCACTGAGAAGCTTTTTAACCACCTCAACAACCTCAGCCCCATAGATAGGAGAGTCAACGGCAGGGTCTCCAGACTCTGCTCAGAAGACGTGTTGGTGGGATTGAGCAAATCTTCGAAGTATTCCCTCCACTGGCTCACAATGTCCCAAGTCGAGGTCAGCAGCCCCCTATCCCTACTGTACACAGTGTTGATGAAGCACTGCTTTCCCCTCCCAAACCGCCTGATGGTGGACCAGAATCTTCTCGAAGCTGTCCGGAAGTCATTATCCATGGCCCCTCCTCCCATGCCCGAGTTTTTGCCTTAGCGACCGCCAAAGCTGCATCCCGCTTAGCCTGCCAAAACCCATCAGCTGCCTCTGGAGTCCCACAGCCAAAAAAAGGCCTGATAGGACTCCTTTTTCGGCTTGACGGCATCCCTCACTGCTGGTGTACACCAACGAGTTGGGGAATTACCACCATGACAGGCACAGACAACCTTACGGCCACAGCTTCAGCTGGCTGTCTCAACAATAGAGGCACAGAACACAGCCCGCTTAGACTCAATGTCCCCCGCCTCACCCCCGCCTTTGTAGAAATCTGGTCAAATTTTATTCTTAAAATTTTTAATAATTATGAACTGTAACTAAAGACAAAGAAAACAAATTAAAACAGGTTTGATATTAACATTAAGTAAAATAACAACTATTACCTAGGTCTATCATGGTAATTGGAGTATTGCACAAAAGGCTTTTAATGCACTATTTCCAACATTTGTGAAATCTGAACTTGGTGCACCACCCATAACCAGCAAAGATTATGTAAACAGGAGCATTTTAGAAAAACTCAACTTTAACAAAAGCAGACGCCGGGTGTTGAGTGTGAAGTATGTGGGTGGTCAGAGCATGGTGCCAGCCACTGTAGAAAATAGTTTGCTTGTTGTTTTTTTTTTTTTGTTGTTTTTTAAGCTGTACTGTTGTGGACTCATTGAACCAGTATGCCTCTGGATGTTTTTTTAGGAGCATGGGAGTGGGAGCACCTCCAGGAGGCCCTGGAAGAAAAGCTGAAGAATTCACTGGCTGTTGCTCAGCTTCTGGAGCGTATACGAACCCTCATTGGCAGAGACAGGGTGAGGTCTATAATAAATCACTGGTTTTCACTGTCTTTAACACTCCAACATGCCACGTAAATAACACAGAACATCAATATTTTCTATGGTGCATACAGTGTACGTATACAGCACTTCTTAGCTGAAGTTAAATAGTTAAGCAACTCTTTTAATTTATGTTTTTGTATGTTAATGATAATGTGACAGTAATAAGCATATTTGCATAATTAGTGTGTAATCACCTCTCAGATAGTGTGAGAATTAGCACAAAATAAACAAGAGTTTTTCTCAAAAGAACAAAATCACAACACAGCAGCTGTGAAGACCGAAAGTTGCTGCTTTGTCTATAATTAGAAAGCATGAGGTAGCCCCATAGAAAAAGCAACAGACTTTAAGATGAAAGGAGGGATCAGGAGATATGACATGGCCTCGTCTGACAGGCCTTTTGGCCCCACATATGCTCTACCAACCCAGGATAGAACTAGGTCCTCAACCTGAGGCAGTGAGCTGACGCACAGAGATGGAATGGCCACTTTAATGTGATGAGACACCATAATGTTCTGTCACGATTTGATGTGTTTCTCTGCAAACACCTCCAGGTCGTCTGACTCTGTGAAACTGGTTGTATTTATATGGATTTAAAAAAAATCAAAGGCCTTCATTTTGCTTTTGCCTCCTCTGAGTACTTGTCTCTCTGCAACAGACCAGTGTGAGAATGCGGCTTGTTTGTGCTTCACTGGACTAATAAAGGTCGTGCAATAGTAATGAGATGCTTTACGACACTCATTTGTGGACATAACAAAACCTTGTGTGCAAAAGCGTGGCATAAAAAAAGTCACTCACACTGTCTTCATATCCTACCTGTTTAATTATTACAGTGAATGTCATTTTTCATGTTATGCTTTCATTATAAACTTCCAATGAACACTGATGTTTTGATATTAGCTGGTTTGGACAACCGTCTGGTTCCCACTCTGTGGTTGCCAGCTCCAGACATGTTGCTCTTGGCAGTTCAAAATGTGTTTGGGTAGCGCCAAGCAAGACTGGCAAAGGGGCCATCTGTATTCCAGGGGGACTCACGATAGATGTTCAGAATGGCAAATCTTCTGGTAATGAGTACCTGACGTGCAGCACAGGAATGCTAACTCTCAGTGTCTGATTCTTTTGGCTTCCTCTTCATTCTCTGTGTGTGCGTGTATGTGAGTGTAGGGCTCCAGAGACACACCAAGTGCACGGGCAGCTCAGCTGGGGCCCCAGACTCTCGTCAACCTCTTCAATTCTCCTCTTTACTCTGATGTCATCTTCATGGTGCAAGGTAGGATCAGGCTGATCATTTAAACGTGCGCACATTTTCAAATGCAAGTCTTGCACGGCAGAGGAAGGTCACATTTTATCATCCGTGATTGAATTATGATCTAAGCCGCCCGGCCTGGTCATCCTTTTGGAGACTAAATAAGATAAAGCGGTCTGAGCGATGCGTTCTATTCATGTTTCATCTTGATAAAAGCTCCTCTTTTCTATTAAACTGGAAAAAATATCCTAAAAAGAGCAATGAGCTTTTCCTGTAGGTGCACCTATGGGCTGAGGGTTCAACTGTTAGAGGTCAAAGAGGAAATTTATCGAGGAATATTTTGAGAAAAAAGTCTTGTTTTTATGCTAATTTGCTTAAATATTGAACAGAAGGCTGTTATTGTTAGTGGCCCTTAATAAGAGTGATTATGTTGGGTCTTGTGGTCGGCTTCCCTTGTCAGCTGTGTGAAATGAGGATTGTCTGTTTCAGGTCAATTGAATAAATTTGATTTAAATTTTGCAGCTGTTCCTGAATTTTGATGCCACTTAGCATCTTTTGATATTTAATATATTAGATGTAAACTGCATGTTTTTTGTTTTGTTTGTACTATCAAGTCTCACTCTTTTGGGATTTTTTTTAAATGTTGCTCATGTGTGTGTGTGTGTGTGTGTGTGTGTGTGTGTGTGTGTGTGTGTGTGTGTGTGTGTGTGTGTGTGTGTGTGTGTGATTTCAGGTAGTGTATTACCTGCACACCGGGCAGTGCTGGTGGCTCGTTGTGACGTGATGGCGGCCATGTTCAGTGGGAAGTACGCAGAAGCCCGGAGCAGAGTGGTTCCCATCCACGGCGTCTCCTCAGATACCTTCCTGTCCTTCCTGGAGTACCTCTACACTGACTCCTGCTGTCCTGGTGAGTTTACTGCAAACAACCCAGAGGTGTACTTAACAGTACTGCGTTAGTATTTACAGTAACATTCATGACTGATAGACACTTAAAGCTGCTTATACAAACTAATGGAAACTAAGACAAAAGTTGCTTTGCAATGCTGTGCACAGCAGTTATGTGGAAACAAGCACCATTACCAGATAGGAAAACAATTCAGCGATGTGCGTCAGCGTTTGGTCAAAAATGCAGCCCTATCACCCATCTGTGTGACGACAACATGCCACTATCGAGAGGCACTCAGAGACCAGAAGCTTAAAAAGAAATCAGATTTAGTGAGAACAAAATCAACTCATGGCATTGCTGCTGTAGCTGCCTGGATCGTGTTGTTTTCTTCTGTCGCTGTCTGTCACTCTGTGCTTCATTTTCAAAGTAATTAGTGCAGATAATGCTTACTGGTCATGGTGGTGAGCTAGAGTGCATTACATGCACAGAGCTTCAGCACAGCCTTATATCTGTATTAAGCAGAATTAACGCCCTGCTAAGTAATTGATTTTATCTTTGTTATTGACTAGAGAATGGTTTGTTCATGTTGGCCTGGGTCTGCTGCATGTATGGATTACAACTGTTTGACTAACAGGTTAGCCAGCAACACTGGATGAGCTGCTATATCATTTTGTTGATGTGTGTTAGAGTTTTTCTGTCCCCTAGTGGCAAGAGTTTGCTAAATGCTGTTTGAACAATGCGCTTTGGCAGCTGTATCTGAAGCTGCAGCAGTTTTTGTGTTTGTTTTAATGAAAACAAGAAATACACTGTACCGACTGTTGTGCCTCTTACAATCAAGGCTTTAACCGCAGATTATTACAGGTTCAAAAGGAGCAAAACTCCGCTTCAGGCTAATGAATTAAGAATATAGGGTTGCAGATTTAGACGCAGGATTGAATATCATCTTCCTTTGGAAGATTGCGTAACAAAGCTTCTGAATAGAAAAAGCTCTTCTCAATAACCAGTTCCCAGCAGCTGATGATCCCATTTCTTTGTAACAGGAAATCTTTTGATGGAAAAAATAATGAAAAACCCAACAAAAAATCCTTAAGATCCAGCTTAGTTACAGCTGGGATAAATATCTCCTTTTTCCCAGAGATAACAGCTTGACAACAGGAAATTAAAGCAATGAAACAGCTTCAGAGGCTGTAGCTATTCTTCTGTTATGTAAGAGGTCTGCACTCAAGGTCAAAACAAGGTAATTCCAGGAGCATCAGTGACAAAGGGTGTGAAATCACAGCAGGAGAGCTATCAGAGTATTCCATCCAGATAATGTGCACTGTACATATGACAGAAGACAACCCTGAATGCACATCTGAGTAATTACGCAGTGGGATAGAATAAAGCTTCTGTGTTCCTGCTGCTTAGCTGACGGTACAGCAGCCCATCTGAGGCACACAAGGAGAGTCAGTGTGTGTCTGAAGACATGAAGGATTGACGGTGGTGGTGCATGGCATAAGTGACAGGAATCAGGATATTTGATTTGACAGTTAACATCGTGCACTGAGATTGATAGTTCTTCTTTAAATGATACGTGTGTGGATGCAAGCTGACAGCACAGGAGCTACAGTAGATAAAGACAACCGAGCTGAAGCTTTAGCCTCTTTGATTATAACACTGGAGGATTCACTTCAAGTGAGTAGAACTGTGAGTTGCTGCATGTGACAGTGACAATATGTCTAAAAAGAAGTGAAATTGGTGATAAAACTGTTTAAAACCACGATTTTTGTATTTTAGGTATGAGATTAATGATGTGCGTCACCTTGATTGGAATTTATTCCTTTGCTTGAAAAGCATCTTGACTTTGTCTTTTTACTATATGCCTGTATGTTCCTTAAAAATATCTTGTGAAGTTGTGAGCAGTGGACTGAAATGACATTACTTTTACGCTTTGTGCTCAATTTCCACATGGCTCCATTCTTGGATTTTCTTGGCCCACTCATTAATAACAAACAAAAAACATTTAAAGCCACATTTTTAAGCTTGATTTCCTCTGTAGTGCACAGCTAAAGCCTTACATGAATCTATTCTGCATTATGCCGTCATGTATAATGTTTAGAGTATATCACAGTGCTGTGTGTGTCTCTGTGTCCAGCCAGTGTGCTGCAGGCCATGGCTGTGCTGGTTTGTGCTGAGATGTACCAGGTGAAACGGCTGCAGCATCTATGCGAAGTGTGCGTGTGTGCTTATCTTCAGAGCATGCCCAGTAGAGAGCTGGCATCGACGGGTATCAGCGTGGTCCGACTGCTGCGCCGAGCAAAGGTCAGTGCTACCACTGAGCATGTGTGTGTACAAAGGGCCAAAGAAACCAAGTGAGGACATATTTATGTGCAGCTTGACTTGATAAATATACAACTGCTTAATTATGATAGAAATTATGTTGCAAGCTCATCATTAAAGATGTATTTTGTTTTTCATAATATCCAATGAAGTTTCTAGCAGCTTGTATCTGCCTCCCTATTCTAAGCACTTGTGGTGGTTAGATGAGCATAAAGATTCACAGTTATTTCACATAACTCCCATCTTTCTATTATTCCCAGTGCCACAATGCAGAGCAGCTCTATGTTTGGCTCCTCCATTTCATCGCCAACAATTACCTGATCTTCAGTCATAAACCCGACTTCCTGGAGCTCTCAGGTTAGTGACCTTTCAAACAAACGTCTCATTTTAAGACAACTTTTACAGTTACAGTCTTAGAAAAATACAAATATAACAGATTACACAGTACAAATATAATGGTGTTATAAAATGGCAGAAAGCAGGCTGCAAAGTTCATGAGGCATAGCCATGTTGCCTATCAGTTAGTTGGGGATTAAAATGCAAATGGTTGCATACAGCAGAAGTGAGAACACAACCATGCAGTATTACTTCAAGCCAAATTATTCAGAACTGCATCACCTCTCAGTAACTGCATTAATTTTAAGTTGTCAAGTATTTGCTCTCGTGAACAATCCAAAACAAGACCAAGCCAAAAATACTGGCCCCAAAGTGATTAAAAACACAATTACTGAAACAACATACACCTTTGTGCACCACTGATTCCCAGTTAGCCTCAGTTTAGACCTCTTGGCTGTGTTTATTTGCTGTGAGAGTGTCCAGGAAAACAAAGTGGCAGAGGAACTGACAACTGTGAGACTAGGGATGTGACTATTACTTAACCCCACAGTAGTCGCTGTGTTAAACACCATGATTAATTAATTATAAAGATCCTACAAAATCATAATTTTCCTTATAATATGTCTGACCCATTGAGGCAGATTAGCTCAACTTGCACATGGAACAGAAACAAAGTTATTTGATCTGTAAATGTGTCATCCTGTGGTCATCCTCAAATTTAAGGATTGAAAACGATCAGAATGTTAATAAATGAGGAGGATAAAGTGGTTTTTGGTGAATTCGGCTCATTGCTGTCACAAAGCCTGAGATAAATAAAAAGATAAAGAGATAAAAAAAAGCGATAGAGTAAAAAAAAAAAACAACAAAAAACAGAGTAATCTGTTTGCATTAACATGTTCATTTTGACGGCCTTAATTAAAACCTGAGCACCTAAAAGGACTGTGCATGGGATTTTACACATTTATAGCATTGGGAAATTAATTAATGCATAAATAATTGTGATAATTGCAAAATGCTGATTATTTCTTTGGCTATATCGTGACATCCCTATGTGAGACTTCACAAAGACGGCAAAAATTAAGCTCTGCAATATGGACAGTCAGATTTAGATGGGGTCGAGATTAATTTATTTTAGTTTGATGAGCATTTCTAAGTTCTCCCTTGGAGTGATTGTGAGGGTGAATGGTTGTTTGTCTCTCTGTGTTAGCCTGATGGCGGACTAGTGACCTAATAGATTCCAGCTTCACCCGTGACCCTGCATTGGAATAAGTAGGTATAGAAAAGGATGGAAGAGGCTCAGGATGTTCGGTCTAACAGACAGAGGTGACTGTAAGAATAAAGGCTGAACAAGAGCAAAAGATGTTGCCAGATGTTGTGGATAGAAAGCTGTAATGAATGAAAATACTGCCAGGATGACTCTCAGTGTCATAGGGTTTGGCTGATGAGGCATTTCCAGTATGGCATCAATCAAAAGCAAGCTGCCAACATTTCTTCTTTAGAAAATCATGTAAAGAGCTATGACCTCACAAGAATGATGCTGGACTTGAATCTAACTGGGCAGCTTTGGATTATGAAAATTGCTGCATTGCATGCTGGGACCAGAGTGCCATCTTGTACAGATTGCTCTCCTCTTACCTCAGCTTACAACCAGTTTGAACTGGTTAGATTTGATTGTTTGGCTAATAACAGACCAATCTTACAGTAAAGAAAAGAGATGGACAAATCTGCAAATTAACAAACAGGCATTGATCTCCACCAAATCTGACCCTGTTTTTTGGCCAATGTACCCAAATAAATAATACTTCCAAATACATTCAGCAGTTTGTGTATTTTATTCATTAGTAGTGAGCTTTATAAATCAGATGTTTAAATCGTGAAACTCATTAACATGTTTTTAACTTCTAGTGGGCAACAGCCTTTAGAAGAGTGGAAATGTATTGAGAGGTTAATCACCCAGTTTGAGCTTAAAATACAATCCTGAAGGCAGAATTCAAGGGCTACTCAAATCGGTCCTACGAGGGCTGCAATTCAGCAGGTTTTCACATTTCTGCTTCAACATACCTGAGTCCAATTAAATGGGTCTAACAGTCTATCAAAATCTGCACAATGACTCCTTAATTTGAGTCGGGTGTGTTTGAGCAGGGATACATGGAAAACCTGCTGATTGTGGCTCTAATAGGACTGAAATGGAGTAGTTCCGGTCTAAATGGATCAAAGTCATGATGTGAACTTGGTGGGCCAGTTGTTCAAAAGATTTAATCTGGATAAAGGCTCCGGATTTAGGAATCCCATTTCTCACGATGGAGGATCACGTAATCCATCTTACTTTTATCCCGGTTGTTCAAAGCAGCTTTGGATTGGATCACCCTGATCCAGAATCACAGTTTTCAAGATTACCAAATTACAAATTACCAAATTACCAGATTACCAAATCCGGATTACCAGAACTTAAAACAACGTGGGCTTCCAGCTATGTAAAGAACAGGTAGAAGAGCCGGTATGGGGCACTCTGAATGTTTGTCATTTTGAGACAACACACAGAAATCATAAACATTCACTTCTTTCTATAATTTTATGACTTCTCATCTGAGCCACAACAAATATAAAATAAATTCATTAACAGCTACATTGTGGATTTTTTGGGGAACGTCTTAAAAAAGGCTCAATGCCCGTCTTTAAGATATTTATTGCTGTTTGTGTGTTTGTGACTGATTGTTTTACTGCTGGCTGTTCAACAAATTACCTTCACGGGATAAAAAAGATTCCTTAAACCTTGAAGTGAACACCTGAGCCCCGTGTTGAGGAACCGGGCCAACCTCTGGCCTTCTGTCAGGATGAGGGACTGACTGAACGTGTAGTAGGGGATGCAACTGTTAGACAATATTTTTGACAGGTTCTTCTCTGATTATGCAGGAATACAGATTTATTTGTGTTTGTTATTAAAATTTGTTTGGGGGGTTTATTTCATGGGGACAAGATCATGTTATGATTTTATTTCTGCTGTACTATGCTGAAAGGCTAACAGGTAGCCTATGCTACTTTATCTACTTTATCACTGCAACGGTTGAACAAGTCAAGTGAAACATATAAATATAAGCATATGTGCTGACTAAAAAGATACTATTATTATCTCAAATTTGAGGTTTTACCACATTTTCTTCCAAAAATCAGCCATGAAATCCTACCGCGTGTTGGGATCAGGATAACCCTGTTTTCTTGGATCAAAGTTATCCAGATCCTACTCAAAAGTTTTGAACAACACAAACTGAAGGATTTATCCAGCTCACAATTAGGATTGAATTACATAATCTAATCCAATTTCAGAATCCTTTGTTGAATCCTTGTGAACAACCCATTTTCAAGACTTGATCCACTCCGATAACCGAAATCTGATCAGAACATCTGGCCCATCATTCTCTGTAGAGAAAAGGCTAAAACAACCTCTCCAGCAAAGCGGAGTTGGAAAAAAAATATCCTCTGAAGTAAGGCTGAACATTTAACCAGACCTTCCACACAGAAGACATTTAGTTCATCATCAAAAATAAACACCTACTTCTGAAGCTTTTCATTTTCTAACTATAAGTAATGTAGTTACCACAAGGTGATGCGTCTGAAGTCATTTCACATCCCAGTAACACTGCTCAAGGTAGTTCTGTTCTTTCATGTTATTCTGGAATATAAAGAAACTTTTTTTCTTGAGAAGTTGAGGTTATTAAACATGCTTTTTGACACCGTGGAAAACCCAAGGCCATATTACCATGCAGCAGAATATGGCAGTATTTGTGGTTTACACTGCAGCTTGATAGCCCTTTAGTACATGTCCGTTTATGGTTTTGTCTTTTGCATTTAAAAAAGAAAAAAAAAGACAGGCTAATTGCAAAGATTAACAACAACACTGTGTAGCAGAAGCACATTTTATTGTCATCATTAGCAACACAGAAATACACAAGACTTATTGAAGACTGTTGGACGGGTACTGAAGGGCATTAGCAAAGCAAAGATCAGAGGAAGGAAACAGCAAACAACCGATCTTCATCCGCTTGTTTGTGGAAACAAATTCTTAGATATTTAATCCTCTTTGCTCATGTTTGATAGCAGCAAGCCAGGCAGTTACTAATGTTTATGTATGTGTGAGTATGTGCCAGTACAGTAAATCTCACTGTAACTGTTTTTATTAGCATAGCGTGATGTTGGGTGTGCAGTAGATTAGAGTTTTGTGTTTGTGTGTTCCAGAGGAGGAGCGTGAGCAGGTGGAGAGGCTACGCTGGCCGTCCAGAGGCTACCTGCAGGAGCTTAGTGAGTACCAGCAGCGACGGCGCAAACTACGCAAGTCCCGCTGCATAATCATGTGACCACATCTGGACGCCAAAACCCTGTGGAAAGGGGGTGGGACAGAGGAGGAAATCCAAAGAGAAAATAAGTAAAAAGAGGATGAGAGGATGGTGGTTAATATGAGGAGAATCCTGCTGGATTTAGGCTTCACTCTGAGGGATATTGTTGCAGAAGGAAAAGACATAATTCAAAGACAAATCAAAAAAAGTCAAGCAGATGAGCAACTGCAATAAGGACTCTTTGCATAAGGACTATTTCATCATGGGCAATACAAAATGATCCATCCTTAAAACCCAACATGGTTTTAAAATGACCGCCTGGCCTCTGGCATGAGGCTCTGTGATAGATTAATTTTCTACTGGCTGTTACTGGGGATGAACAGTGACACAAGCTGGCTCCATTATGAGTATAAATAATCCATGAGATATCCAGATGTTTGTTGGGGAAACAAACCGGCCTCATGTGCAGATTGTTCGAAACCACATTAATGAAGTAATGAAACTTCAGGTTGAATAAGCAGGGAGAAAGTACCGTATGACGGCTGCATCACACATTAAACTCATGATGGCTCATGATGCATCTGTATCCTGTTGAATTTAAAGATTGTGAACATGTGCACATCCAGCATTTCTACAGCTGAAAAGACTCTTTTTGACGTGTCTGTGGCTAAATCAGCATTTCAGTGGCGTAGTCAGTTGCCGCTAACATCGCTGGTATCGCCGGCATACTGAATCCCATCTGTAAAATAACAGAAAATCGTTTTGGCTTATGAGCAGGACCAATTTAATTACAATTCTTTTATTAGATTCCTTCACATCCATAACTCAATATCGGTGAGTGTCTTAGAGACAAATGGATTTTAATCTCTTTCCAGATGGAATATATTTTGATTGTAGTCCGAGTCCAATGAGGCCATTTCATTTTTATTGAAAAAGAAAAAAAAAGAAAAAGATGGGTTGAAATTAAATCCTCAAATTTAACTACACTTAGCCCGTATTAAAATAAAGTGCTCGGTGCATCAAATCCAGAACAATAACCTATATATCATTTTCATTTAAAACCTGCAGATCTTGAACTGTAGAACATTTTTAGTAAGTTAAAAATAAATAACTATATAGAAATTAGTCCATATTTGTCTGGAATAATGCATAATAAAGATCTGTCTGTCTGAAAAAGGTTTGTAGCATATACAGAGGTGGAAAGAAGTTTATCTGTTAAAGGAAACATCATGAAGGTGTTGCTAAAAACCTTACTGCCTCTATATACAATGTTTATTTTGCCCTTTTTTGGCTATATTGTTTTTAATCATAATGATATTATGATTTCTGGTGCTGCAATAATTTTTTGTAATATGTGTGGACATTTTTTAAACACGAGGAGCAAAGACAACAGGGTTGCACTAAGTTACAGTCTAATGTTTCACTGGTAAGAAAATCTTCATTTAAAGCTTCAACAAAGTGAAATCAGTATCAACTTTTTCACCTAATGGTTTTTTCTATGGATTAATAATAGTCTACAAAAAATCAACAAAGCCCATTAAATGTAATTTGCATCCAGTTTTAGCAGTATTTGAGCAGAAATTTATTAGCAAGCTGTGCATATAATATCCATCAAGCAACCAATGCAGATGTTGACAGCATGCAGGTAATAATGGTTGGCATCTGTAAGATGTTGGTATGTATTTAATCTGCAGGTGCACAACTGTTATTAAAGTTTACCTAATTAGAAATCCTCAGATAAATCCAAATCCACTGATGGAATCAGTAAAACGCAGGTGAAACTCTGGACTGTGACATAAAGTGTGCCTCAGTGCTGCATATAAATCCAGTGTGTGGAGAAGCCCATGAGGCTCCACTGGGTGGGATCTGTACAGATTGTAGATAACATGCCGTCTGACTTTAAATAAAGACATGTTTTAGAATTAACATATCAGTGATCTTTCTAAGTTATTTGCTGCAGTTATTCCTATATTACTTGATTTATATAGGTTAATTTCTCCGCACAATAGCTCACCAGGGTAAATTTATTAGTTTGACTTCATGAAAGTATATATATGTGAAGGTAAAGAGTGTGTGCATCGTCCTGTACCTGGAGGTCTGGAGCAGGTCACTGCAGGGCCCCAATGTGCTCCAGCATTCCCTGAAGTTGGCCGTTCTTATCCAGTGCTGCCACATCACTGCCGCCTCCGATGCACTTCTCACCGATGAACACCCGTGGGACCTGCATTTTAACCAGTGTAAGAAAACAGAGATGAAACTGGTAGATATATTCACTTAATTTACTTATAAATGCTGTAAGGTGAAGCCATTTAAATGGAACTATTTCCTTGTGTTTAGTTGGGCCTTTGATGACAGGATGTACACACCTGTACTATCTTACTCATGCACACTTTGACACATGATCCAGCTGGGGTGCACTTTGTAGTTAAATAATTACTTTCCTTGTCCCCTGTGGGATCTGGACTGGGCTTGTCCTGCTACAGGATGAATCCGACATTCATCCTGTCCATGCAAAGCAGAGGGTGCTGCATCTCTCCTTGATCAGGGTGGAGTCATGCTCCAGAGCAACAAAACACCTGCAGCTTTGAATATTCCACTGTGTTCGCCACACTGCTACATCATTCTTTTTCCTGCTTCAGTAACTTTTTCATCAGCAAAATATGTGTTTTTTTTTTGTCTTTTTTGTTAAAACACAGTGAAATGATGTAAGGTTTGGTTTCATTTGCCTCCAGACATCCCTGATTTGCTTCAGTTTTATTAGTAATCTACTAACAGTTCCAAATCTTAATATTTCCACCTTACTTTACATCCTAAAGCTTCTTGTACTGTAAAACTTTTATACAATTCTGGATTTATATTAAGATATGACACTTTAGATGTGGTTTCAGACCACAAGGTCTCCACTGTATTCTCTGCTCTGGAATTTTTTAGGTATATGCACTTTCCAAAAATTATACTGATGGCTTCTTAACACAGAAGCACACTGCAGTGCAAGCAGTCTGAGAACAATATTATTTTAATTTATGCACGTTTAGGAATGTTTTTTTTTTTCAAGAACGAGATTCAGTTATATGAAGATGGACAGAGTTCACAAAAACAGGTTGAAATTAATTCTAGAGTTCTGTGAGGCGGTTTTCACTCTTACAAATCTGGAAATGATTCAGAGTTCAGTAGAATGAAGCAGATGAGTGATCCGCAGTGATGAGCAAGAACACGCTCATTTTTCTGTGAACACAAAGTATTTGCAAATACATAACCTGAACCTGAACTCGTTTAGATTATGCAAGGGCCTGTAACAGTCACTACCTACATTTTTTTGCGCTACACCTACTTCATACATTACCCCCATGCATTGTGCACAGCAAGCAACACATCCTTGGTAATGTTGGTGAAGTCCTGCTGCTCTGAAAAGTGGAGGTGAAGAGAAAAGGGTGCTGCAGAAGCAGCGTGTGCATCACATGCTTTCTGTCATTATGATTACTTACAGGAATATAAGGTGAGGCAAGCTTAATTTCTTAGCACAATTCGCCGGCAGGGTGATTCAAAGCGCTTTGAAACACCAGAAAATAAGAAGCATAATTTAAAATTGAAAACAAATGAGAGAAAAAGAAAGATAAACATTAGATAAAAACAGCAATAAAACATGACCAAGTTTAAAAATTCAAGCTTAAAAGAACCAGATGCAGATTTGGACATTTAAATAAAAGCTATTGAAATGCAGCAGAGAACAGGTGGGTCTTTAACCTGGATTTAAATAAAATGAGTGTTTCTGCTGATCTGAGGCTTTCTGGGAGTTTTTCCTTCCCCAGACATGTGGAGCATAGAAGCTGAATGCAGCTTCTTCATGTCTGGTTCCGTCTCTGGGAACTGATAAGAGACCAAATCCAGATGTCCTGAAGGGGTCTGGTAGGTTCATAGTTCATACTGAGTCAAGAGGTCACTGATGGTGGCTGGTTAGCTCAACTGGTAGAGCACCAGCCTCCCGTGTGGGAGACCTGGGTTAGAATCCCACAGGGGACAAACGTTAACACCTTCCAGTTGGGTCCTTCGCCAAGACCCGTAATGCTACTGCCTAACCACTGTAAGTCGCTTTGGATAAAAGCGTCAGCTAAATGACTGTAATGTAATGATGCTTACTGGTCCTAAACCATTGAGACATTTATAGACCAGCAGTAGAACTATTACATACTGTCTGCAGAAGATTCTGACGATAAAAATCTACATTTTCTATGCAAGTTATGTCAGTTTGCACTTAAAAAGCAAGTTAAAACGTCAGCCTCATTGATTTTTGATTTTAAAAAATTAGAGGCGTTAAAGAATCCATTAAGTTTGAGAGGATATCTGCAAGTCCTCAATAATAACATAATAATAATAATAAAAGCCATTAGGAGAGGACAAGACCCCCTGCAAACAGCCCCAAACGACCCAGATCACACTGTCTGCAGCTTTTAGGGGTATGACTTCCCAGCATCAGGTTAGTTGGTTAGCTACAAGTTTCTTAAGTTTAGTCTTTCCCCTTCAGTTCTAACTTAAAACTAATTAAATGAAGTGAACTTTGAACTAGTTCATAGCTGAAATGGTGAACAAGGAACGTGAATTAATACATTCATAGTAGCAGAATGTACTTCCTGCTATAGGTCGCTAGTTGTGATGTGTGTGTAGGGTGATTGTGTAAATTTGTTTTAACTGGTTTCAGTTTGCCTGCACTACTGTTGTATGTAGCTAAATGACAATAAAGTTTGATTTGTATTTGATTTAAACGGAATGAACTGAACTTTGAACTTGCACAACACTGATGATGATGATGATGAGCAACTCCACCTACTTTTACTGGCAGTATGTTGGCGCAGCATTCAAAGTAAGAAAGAAAAAAACCCCACCCGTCAAAAAAAAACAAAAAAAAAAAACAAAACTGTTTTAGCCTCGTAGCATGCTTCACAAAACCCAGATTTTTTTTTTCCGTGAAGCAAAATATATTAAAATACACACTCCTTTAGAATTTCATTATAAAAACAAACTTGTTTGAAAGAACTGCTTCCCAAATGTGTGTAAATCTTGGTGAGTGTATCTCACCGTGCGGGCCCCGGTGATCTCCAGGAAGTAGTCTTGCATGCTGCCCATGTCGCTGCGCCCGCTTATATCAATACACTCCAAATGCCCCGGCTTGAACTTGTATTTGGACAAAACATCTTTAGCGAGGACACAGTACGAGCACGTGGGCTTGAGAAACACCACCACCTTGTCGCCTTTGATCTGAGCCTTCACAAACTGCTGCGCCATTTTAACCAACTTCGACAAGCAAAAGACAGATGTTCCAAATAACTGGTATAACGGGATGAACGATGGTCCCCGTCAGCGTTTGGTTAGTTCAAGTGTGACGTCGACACGTGTCAAACATCTTAAAGACGCAGCGCTGATGAGTTCACAGAAATAAAAACCTTTATTATATACACTATATCTATGGGGGCAACCCCTTGTTGGGCTCTTTCCTTTTTTTTGCGCAATTTATTCAGAAGATTCCAACATACATAAGTGTTATTTTTATTATTTTTTTTAAATATTGAACTTTCTCTAGTTAAATACATAAAAATCATCCTGTTTTGATAATGTACGTCATTACAGGACCTGGGAACGAAGAAAAAAGAACAAAACATTGGAGTTAAGTGGTGGGATCAGTGTGTTTTGTCTGCATTCTTCTCATCCATGGGGTCCATATGGTATATTTGAAATATTTATATACATGATTACTTAATTAATAAAAATAACTACTACTTCTACCAAAACATAATCTAATAGCCCAAAAGTGAAATAATAATTATTATCACTATCATCGTCTTTACTTCCACAAATAATGATAACAGTAATAACAGGAAGTAGTAGTAGTAGTAGTAGTAGTAGTTTCCACTGTCTACCATCCACACAAGAACAGATGGGTGATCCTGTGTTGGGTGGCTTTAATTACTGCTGCACAAAAAGTCCTAACATCTGGTGGTTTTATAACTTTTACATCCTCCTCATAAAATGTTTAGTTTGGACCAGTCTAATCACCCACATATTCAGCCAGCAACATGGTGTTGTATTAATGCTGCATTATGACCAAGAACACATAGAACATCATATAGAACATAAAAATAAATAAATAATAATAAAAAAAATCATCACATGCTGCGTTCACTTCTACTTGGGCATTAGAGGTTTTTCCAGATAAAGGTCAGTTTACACAAATTCTTTGTTAGACTTTAATAGTCTGTTCTTGGGGTAGTACTTGACGGGCTGGTCAGATTTAGGGGTGACACGATAACCCACAGGTCCCCCATCTTGACCCACCCTTGGGGATTTAGCAGGGTGCGGTTTGTCCAAGGCAAGGACATTTAATATGTGACTGAGCCACAAATCGAACCTCCAACCTCCACACCAGTAAGATATTTCATATATCAAATTTTTTCTATCTAAAAGTAAAAATTGAATATTTTGACAGAAGTGATGCAGTTACCACTCTACTGTCACTTAAAGGCGTCACGCCTGTCTGATCTTCATAGAAATGGATGAGTTGTATCAAATGCATTCTATTACAAGTCTGTAAACATGTTTGGGCATTTTAACGCAAGTGGCTCTGGAAGTGTGTAGCTCTTCCTGTGACTTTACTTTTCCGTCTCTAAGGTTGATGCTTGGGCACAAAGCCTTCTGTCCCATTATAATTTAGCTAATACAATCAGATTTCATGTGTTCCTCCAATGCTTCCCACACCTAGAAGTTCCTGAACCCATCTGGAAAAGGTGGCATTTCTATCAACTTCAGCTCTGGTCCAAGTTTAACCAACCTGACTCTGTATACAGACAAGAGAAAATGTTACTACAGATTAACCTGTTGAGAACTTTTTCCACTAAACATTGTTTCAAACCAACTTTTTCAACTACAGAGAAACTATACGAGAAGTACATCTACATTTTGTAGCTATTTGGTTGCCTAGCATTGTATTATTATTAGAAGTAACACCACCACATTCTTCTTAACAAAAAAAGGTTTCCATCAGGTGTAGAACAGCATAGTGGATGGAAGTGGTCCATTCTGGACCGTCTCTCAGCCACTGTGCCCGTGTTTACTCATCAAATTTTCATGTTTTGTAATTTCTAAAAAAGTCATAAGAAAAATCAAATAAAGAAATCCACACAATTTCCAGGTTTCACAAAGTTTATTTTTATTGAAATGTCTGGTACATCTTCAGGTGGGCAGGATGACATTTCAATCCAAATTCACTAGTTGCTTCTCTCTAAACACTGCTGGGACATTTATTTCCTCATTAAGACTTATTTAACCCCCTTTCTTCCTTTTTCCCACCACAGCGAGTCACAATGTGCTAATCCACGTTATTCTGACCAGATTCAAGAAAAAGATTCTCCAATTAGAACTGAACTCAGAAGACTGGGGACAAAAACGGGGTGACGGACTGCACCTTAAAGACTTATGTTAAACTCCAACATCAGTTTGTTGGGAACGACTCTGTAGCTACTGAGTCTGTAAATTTAACTCGCCCAAAAAAAAAAAAAAGAACGACCCCGTGCTCTGCTGTTGTAACACACCCAACACACAAGTGCTGATGGATAGTAACTAAACAAGTCAGGTGAGCAGAGTTTGTAAAAGATACTAAACTGATTCTGACGGCCGACCTGGACAGCCAGTCTACTGCAGAGACTGGCTGCCTGACAGAATGCCACAATCAAACTATTCAAGAAATAAACTATTTACTTAAATCTCCATCTTCTAGGGAATTGTTCCCTGTGTCTCGCTTTTTTTTTTTCAACCCCAGTACAGGATACAGACTCTTACTTGAATAAACGATATCTCAGATCCAGCTCTGAAAGAGGCTGACCACTGCACAGTGCCCGAGTTTCTGTTCTGGATGTTTACCAGTGAATGCAACACATATTTCAGTATTCACGTCTCCTCAACTTGCACTCCTTTTGGAAAATGTATTCCATGGAAGCAGTACCAGAAGGCATTTAATGTTTGGCAAACATTCTAACACAAGTTTGTAAACAATTTTCCCTTGTTGAAAAAAAAAAAAATCTTCTAGAAGCCATCCATCCATGACAATAAATCTGTATCAATGCTGGGGAAATACTTAAATCTTTCACTCCTCGGTGGAAGTAGACCTAAACCAAATACATTGAACACAGGAAGGATGAGTCCTCTGGAGGACGCATCATAAAGTGGCTTCTTTTTAAAACATAAAACAGGCTCTTTGCCACTGGATTAAGCTCATGAGGCGGTTGCAGTCCTTTCCAGGGTCAAGAGAGGAACCACTCTGGAAAATAAAGATCGTCTGCATTACTTCTATGAGGATCAGGTTCTGTTACTCCAACCAGGTTGATCCCGAGTGCTCTGGCTGGTCAAACATTATAGCAGCTTGTTTTCTGTTTTTCCCGCTCCCCTCATATCTCTAATTTCTCCACATTACTTTTTTTGTTACTCTAAATAATTCACAACCATACAAAGACTCATTTTGTAACACTCCTTTCAGACGTATTGCCTCCTTTCTCTTCCAGTCTGACATTTGCACAAGTGCGAACGCGAGCACACACACATACACACACACTCACTCATTCATATATGACAGTTTTTAGGCAGTTGTAGATCCTTTGCATAATCTGTGGACCGCAGGAGCAGCCCAACTACACGTTCTGAATGTAAACGCCATAAGGCACTGAACTTTACATATTAATTGATGCAAGGAATACTGCTCCCCGCCTGCCCCAGTGGGTGACGGGGTCTTTATTTTCCCCTAACCTCACCACCGATGTGGGTCATTAAAAACTAAATTTACAACCCATGCACACCGTCTGTTGCTTCTCCTTACTGTCACATTTCCTTCCTCTTCACTCAGCATTGGCAGCAATTTGTTGAAGCAACATTTTCCAATACAGTTTTTTTTCTTTTCTTTTTTTTTTTTTTTTTTTTTTTGAAGAGGAAATGAGGCAGCAGAGATATCTTTTCCAGATGAGGTGACGTATGGATCTTGCGTGCAAAATGGCTTCACAAAGTCAAAACACATAAGGCCCGTGGTAATTTTTTTTCTTTTCAATGTTTAAGAAAAATTAAACAATACATCATCTGCAGACTCTTGCTTGCACTACGAGTCTCAAAATAAATAGATTTCCCTCTTTTTTTTCATTTTTTTAAACTTAAATACAACTTAATATTTTATTTGATGCTCAAATACTTTTGTCTGAAAACTGTCCTTCAAAAAGTTAGAGTTGAAGTTATTTAGCACACCTCATTGCTCATGCAGGCAGCCCCTTCCACTGGACCAGTGGCATTCAATTCCACAGGAGCTACTTATTTAAGAAAAAAAAACCATTGAGAAACCAAATGAAGGGAGTAAAGTCTAAGTGAGATTTTCACTACTGCAGGCAACAAAATAAAAGCCTGTGGAATCAAAAACATAAAATAAAGAGGGAATGAAGGATGACAGAAGTAGGGAAAGGGAGAAAGTTGTAGAGGCAGGAAATGGAGGGGTGTTAATAAATAAGCCCAAGTTGGTCACTCCCTCCTGGTTTGACACTCCATTCACAATACTGATCAGTGAAAATGCCCCGTGCTGCTCTCTCAGTACCAGGCCTGGGCTCTGCGCTGGTCAAAATCAGCTATTAGCCGCTTGATGTGAGCCAGTTTGTTGTGCAGGTACTCGCAGCGTAGTTTCTCTTCATGGTAGTTTGGGTTGTGCTGTAAAAGACATAAAACAAAACTTAAATAAAAACACAAAACTAGGATGTCAAACTACCGATGTCAGCATCACAGAAACGTAAATGGAAACTTTACAACAGTAGTCACATTATGCCAGATAGATCTCAACTGACAGTAATAAGACACAGCAGGCAGAAGGCAGAATGAAAGTTGTGCCTCAATCAGATTTAAAGAAAGAATCAAATTCTCAAAGCAAGCAAAACTCTGCATCTTAACTCTATTACCTACCTTTAATCAAAAAATAAAAACTAGGACCTCATGTGATATTTCCCTCAATATAATCATCCAATCACATGTGTTTGAAAAGTAGCACTGACACTCTGTGGCTCGCTCTCATCGCTGTGGGAATGTCTGAACAACTGCGAGGAAGATTAACAGGAACATTAAAAGTGACCCATGTCTGAGTGCTGTCACTTCAGATTTATGAAGCAATTAATGTGTATCTGTTGTCTGGAAAAGGCTAATGCTAATGGACCAACTTGTCTTTGTGAGCAAATTGATATTTAGACCACGAGAGGGAGGACATTTGTTGGAAGTTCAGGCCTCATTTTCTGTTTCAGGGTCAATACTTCAGATTTACATCTGAATTAGTTTTAAATAAAAGCTGTTGTGCATTTAGTTGTAAGGTTAAAGGGACATTTTGTAAGAATTACTGCCATCTAACTTTGGAATCCTGAATCACATTCTAATGTACAGCACATTCCAGAGTCTCTCTTTCTCAAACACGTACTGCAGCAATGGTAGCCGCAATCTGTTTCCACGACAATACCGATGAAAGCATCCAGTAGTTACTAGTGCTCACTCAGGTGAAGAGGTTACCTCTGGATTATAATCGGTCGGGTGGAAAACTTTTGGTGGATGGAAATTCACTGTCAGATATTGTTCCTCTGCGTTTAGTCAGGTAAGGAGGAGCAGTCAGGTAAGTCAGGAGACCGTAAATGATGCTGTAGCATTGCAAGAACACACAAGACTTTTCGCAAAATCCAACATGGCGACCTACTGATCAAACATTTTCATCATTCATAGAAACTGTGCCAATACATATTAACTATTGGAAAGCTGATCTTATCTTTGCTCAACAATAATTCTCTCGTTCACAAATGCTCAGGAGCAAAACGAAGAATTGGACCAGCCAATGGAATTTATTGACACCGCTTGGAATTTAGCATGCGACAAGTACAGGAGCTAGCTACGGAGAACGCCACCCACAAGGAGACCATAAACTCGAGTCCGAGAAGATACAAAATCAGAGAAGCCGTTACAGACTTGCAGGCAGCATGAGAGAAAATCTTGATTCCCCGAAGCTACGGTGAAAAACTTAATCAAAACACAGCTTAAACTTCCAGATGACACCGTTAAAGCCATCACATTTTACTGTGTCCACTGGATGGGATCTAGGAAATCTGCTAGCGGCACACCCCGACACATTATGGCAAAGTTTGAATACTTTAAACAGAAAGAGCAGGTGAAGTGCTGCAGCAGAGAGCTGAAGGGAACAGACGTAACACTAACATCATGGCCAGTTTATACAGTACTGGGTTTTAGATCGTTACGGTGCTGCCCTACCGGCTTACCCGTCATATGTATGAACAAAACTAAAATTCTTCGCTCACAAGAATGTATCGGATCATTAGCCGAGGTCATAATACACCAATGATAAGACATATGTACATGCAGACATTGATTTTGGCCAGTAAACAACAGAAAATGTTACACAATGTGCCATTAAAGTTAGAGTAAAAAGAAGGGAAATGCACTGCGCCAACAACTCTGATGCAATACAATTCCTCACACACAGGGTACCATGGGTATATGATTACAACTGACTGCAACTACTCACTTGTTTCATCTTTTTGTACTCTTTCAGGACTTCTTCTTGCACTTTCTGTAAATAAAAAAACAAAAACAGAAAAAGCTACGTTAGTAAAATCAGTGAGTGCTCGTCGACGTGTATGTTTACTGAGTGAAAATATACAACTGCACAGGGAATCAATTCATTTTCTGTTTACATTTTTTTAGTGGCACAGCACTAAAGGAAAGTTTACACATTCGTATTTCACACACTTTAATTTTTCCTTCTTTTTAAAACTACAGCTTTTATGTGAAGCTGTACATTTTCAAACAGGGGAGGGTTTGAATTCTTGTTCATACAGTAATTGAGATGGATGTTCTTTGTTGAGCAGGAGAAAAAACCTGGACGGGTTTCAATTTGATTACACCCTTTAAATTATTTATATTAATAATTTGCATATTATAATTTTGCCTGTGGTGTTGACTTCAATGTGAATATTTACCCCATTCTGGATAAAATAACAGTATACAGCATGTTGTCTACTGCCAGTTGAACTAAAGACACTGGTATATGAATTTTGATCAACATTTCTCAGCTCAACTCGGAAATTGAAATGCTTAATATGATTCTGCAGGAGCCAACCAGACACGCAAAAAATTGGAAGAGCATGTGAAACAGCTACTAGCAGAGTGTAATGTGGTTCTTACTACTGTTTAAATGTAAAATCTTTCATTACTCTGCTCCTCACTGTAACAATCTTTAAGCTCATGTAAGGACTTATCTGAGAGCTCATATTATTGCCAGAGCACTCCATCTTAAGATGCAAGCTGTGTTTTCCATATAACCTGGTGCTCTTTGGTGCCAGGTGCCAGCTTCCGACACTGGGTATCCAGCTGGGTAAAGCGGCGTGTGATGCTCTCCACACGGGCGTGCAACTGGCGGTACTCATCATACTCTGCGTTGAAGTCATCCTTGTAGCTCTGTCTCTGGTCGAGGGACACCAGCATTGTGTACTTCCTTTAAACACAGAAGAACCTTTTTCCAAACTTTCCCTACATTGATTGTACTGACTACATAAATTACATAAAAAGGAACACACACCAGAAAGATGGGACTTTTAAATAATATCCAAGTTACTCACACTGCAAAGTCAGGCATCTCAGTTTTGGAAGAGAATTCAGTGGACTGGACCAGCTGCTCTTTGTCTGGAGAGACAGATGGGGAAAAGAGGAGCATGCAGATAATGAAACAAAATTAAAATGTGGGCAAAAACTTGTGCTTTTATTTATTTTTTAAACAACAAGCTCTGAACAGACCTTAATAAAACTGTTTGGAAGCAAAAGTAAATCTGTTGTGTACAGACCAAAAACATATTTTCAGGAGAAGAACCTCATTTTGTTTTAAATATCAGTGCTTGTATCAACAACTACCTGTCCAGGGACAACAGGTGGAAATTAGCAGCTTTGCTAAAGCCTGGCTCCAAACATGTTTCCCTTTGAGGCCAATGCATTGCAGTGCATGTCCCTATCAAATAAATTAATTAATTCATTCATTCATTAAAGAGGCAGTAGGTTGAAAATCTTACAGTTTAGGATTGTGTTGCTGCCATCCAGACCTTTCTAAAAAGTTGTAAAATAATGGCTCATAAAGAAAATAAAGTTTATGGGAAGACCAAATCAAAGAGTCTCACTGAAAGTTTGTTGGGGCTTTGATAAGAATCAGAAAACCCTCACAAGAAAAAAGATATTTGGATATTCTGACAACCTTACCCATCAACCATTTGATTAACGCGTTATATGCCCCTAAACCATCAGAGTTTGTGTACTAGCTGCAGCTGTATGCTGATGCCAGAAATACATTTCCATATTAATAAGTTACACAAGACTAAAATATTCAGCGCTTCCTCAACCAATAAGACTGTTTGCTCCTTAAAGAAACAAAGTAGGAGAGGAATATATTTCAAATTACATGCAAGGAAGGGGGGAAAAAAAGACAGAAAAAGGGGATATTGACCAATTCCTGTGCTCTTGTTTGTATATAGTTTTGTATACAAGTCTGCTGAATTGTCTGTGATGTACAACAACATTAATTTTTCTTTTCTGCTGTGACTGTAGATTTAGCTTTGTTGCCTCTTATGCAGCCGGAGCACAGCAGAGAGGAGGGGATATGGGAAGAACTGAGATGAAGACGTACCTTGTTCTTTGTGGGAATATTTGTCCAGAACTTGTCCATTTTCCTCCTCAGCACTGCGCTTCTTTTTGGCTCTACGACTCTCCTCAGTCTGCTCTGCTACGATGGGAGGATTAATGCTGGCTCTTTCTGTTCGTTTCCCTTTCTCCTTCTCTCGACCCTTGTCTTTGTGCTTCTTGGATTTCTTTTTGAACTTTTTATTTGTATTGCTAGATAAGGGAGGGCTGGTGATGACAGTGGAGGTAACTGTGAGAGAGGTGCAAGGAGGGCTGGGGGAGGTGGCTGGCCTCAGGACAGTGTGCTGATAGCGGTCTTGCAGGGTCCTGTCCGAGGAAAAGGGGCTGGGTGAAGGATCTCTGCAGGAAGAACTCTGGTCCGTGGGCAGGTCCTGGGTGCCACAGCCCTCCGGGGTGCTCGGTGAGTTGGAGTTGGAGGCTGGGCTGGGTTGCTGGTGAGAGGGTGCAGGAGGGTGGGATGAAATGGGAAGATGGGTGGGAGGGCCTGAGGTAACATTGGGGGGTAGGGACAAGTGTTTAGAGCTGGGGATGCTCTCATCCTCGCGGCGGTCAGAGGAGGATGAAGATGCAGCTGGTCCTCGATTGCTGAGGTGAGAGATGCGAGCTTTCTTGGGAGCCAAGGGATCAATGAAGTCAAAGTCTGGCTGCCGCTTCTGAATGAAAAAATACACACACAATTAAAAAAAGTAAACACATCAAGACAATGATGGTATGCTTCCCTGTGAGTGTGTTAATGAGCATTTGTCTAGATACCTGAGGGGATGTGGGGACACTTTCTTTAGGAGAACTATTTGAGGCCGTCTCAACTGGAAGACCTAATTTGCTGTCAAGAGAGGAAAGAGTGCCGTGAGTGGGGAAGTTTGAATAAAAGAATTCATCACCAGTGGTTTCACAAATGCAAACTGCTGCTACTCAGGAGCAGTCTGAAAAACATGCAGAAAAATCTGAGCTGTGGACTGCTCATGGTTGTGTTAGTGTGTTTTGTGTTTTTGCTGCTTTAGCTTCTCTCTCACAAGTCAAAACAAACAAAGATCTGTTTGGTCATGAAGCAAAACCAAGTGCCGGAATAATACAGATTTCCTAGTTTAGATGATGCTGCTTTTCACTTCAACTTTTTCTTAACAATTTTTGGCACTTTGTTCTATTTTTTAATGGAATCTGTAGTTGATCCTTTCTGGCACGAGTACATTTTTCAACCAATAAGCATTTGACCTATAGCATCAACTCCGAGGTCTATGTGCCGTTAGGTTTTTAAAGACTGCACAAATCCATCTGCATTGATAAAATACCTACAACCTCTCACTCAGCAAGGGCTCATAGCAGGTAGACATCTATACAAGCATGAATGGGCCATTATGCAGTGCATGTTTTTACTGTGATTATGAGTTAAGTGCATTTACTAGGATAGCCATTTTTGATTTCCATGTTTTAAGAACTTAAAAGCTACAGTTTAGGAAGACAACATCGTGCAGCATCTGTAGAGACTGAATGTACATCAGGAGTTTCTAATTTAAATTGATGAAATTAGATTAGATGTGTGCTTGATAACTATCATACCGTCATATTACCAGTAAAAGGTTTAACTAGGACTAAGAGATCTGAACACATCACACCAGTTTTAAAATCTTTCTTCTGGTTTCCAGTCAGTCACAGAATAGATTTTAAAACCCTTCTGGTTCAGGCCCAGAATACATCTGTGATATGTTCAGAGAATATAAACCTAGCAGAGCTCTTAGATCCGAAGACTCAGGTCAGCTAGTCCAGACCAGAGTCCAGATTAAACATGGAGAAGCAGCATTTAGCTGTTATGCTGCAAACAAGTGGAACAAACTGTCAGTGGAAACTGAACTTTCACCAAATGTAGACTTTTTAAAATTCTGGTTAAAAAAATTTTTCTCATGTGCCTACGCATTAAATCTGAACAGGGACGTTCAACTTATCTTGCTTTTAATCATTTCAATGTATTATGATTTTCTTGTGATTTTTGCTATTTGTTGCTGCCTTTTACCAACTTTTTGTGCTTTCTTTGCACCGTCTGTAATGGTTTTAATATTTGAATTGCCTTGTACATTAAATATGCTACACAAGTAAACTTGCCTAGCCTAAAAAGCAATATTAAATGTATTTCAAGCGGTTAACACATAAAATACAAATGTTGTCCTTGTTCTAAGCATGCTTGTCTTTAAGTGTTACTGAAAAGCCTGAATGGGGCCGTGTGTTAGCCATCTGGTTGAGGCTCGTGTCTTATGACTGCAAAAGGCATGCTTCAGTTACAACCTAACTAGTGAGGGCCTGTGTCTCCCTGTATTTCATTCTGTATCTTTACTGCCTATATGAAAGAAATTTAAGAAACATCCAAGTTACATTAAAAAACAATAAATAAAAAAATAAAAATAAAAAAATATATAAATATTTAAATAAATCCTAATAGGCCATTTCTGTACCGAGTCAGGATCCGGTCAGCCTGTGTCTTCTCATCTTCAGAATAGCCAGGCCAGTTTCGCTGGACATCACGATAAATAAAGTCCTTCAATGAGTATGTGTTGTCTTTGGGATTCAGGTTTGCCACCTGTTTAGAAGAAACATATGTAGAGTTTTCAAATTCAACTATGACAGTATGAAACCTATACAACATGTACAGAGAGTTCACATTTCCTGTGCTGGCCATCTGTGCATGCAAATGTTTAGCAAGTTATGGATATTTTTCTCATCAATGAAGCCTTTATACGTGGACATGATTTCCTCGGGCAGATGTGCACGCTTCAATCTTATGTTGAACATTGATAAATTATATATGGGTCAAGTAAGATACTTGAAGGCCACTTATGGTGCTGATTTGTCATAAGCGGTCTAGTTACTGGCTGGGGAGGGCTTCAAACAGTGGCCTATCTGTGCAGAGATTGCATGTCCTCCCTGTATATGCATAGATTCTCTCTGGGTAATCCGGCTTCCTCCCACAGTCCAGAGACATGCATGTTAGGTTCATTGGTCACTCTATATTCTCCCTAGGATTGAGTGTGAGCACAAGTAGTTGTTTGTCTCTCTGTATTTGCCCTGTGATAGACTGGCAACCTGTCCAAGGCGTACCCTGTCTCTCGCCTCTTAATTGCAGGGATAGATTCCAGCTTCTCCGCAACCCGGAATTGGAATGAGCTGTATAGAAAATGGATGGATGGATGGCCTAGTTACTCAATATAGTAATTAGCTTTCTGCAAACTCAAGCCTTTGTACTGGTTTTTCAGTAACCCATGTTGTGACTTGGCTCACCTCCATTTTAAAATGGTTGCAAACTTTCAAAAACAGTGTTTTATTTAAAATACACAAAAAGCTACAATAAAAGTCCTCTATTACTTGTTGCAAAGTCGTCCCCAGTGAGTTTCGGTCCTTTTGGTTGATACCATCCCGCTGCAAACGGCCGAGCATTTCCAGCTTCTTGTACGACTTCAGCGCCAGCAGGTGAATGATGCGGTCCCGGAGTGACCTCTGTGATACAGGGTTACTGGAAAGGCACTTGCGTATCGTGTTGGCTGGGTTGATAGGTGTGGATCGTTTGCGCTCTGGAACTATATCTGGAGCCGTCAGCGCAGGCTTACGAGTTTGCACTTGCTTTCCTAAAAGTAGAAAAAATAGAAATAATGTTAAAACAATTTTTTGGAAGAAGCCTCATCATCGTATATCATCAGGCTGATGTCATACAGCTGAACCTACATATATTAGCGTCTGTTTAATGTTAATTCAAATAAAAACAGCACTGGTGCTGTTATCTTAATTTACAAATCTAAGGAAGCAACTACCTGATTTTTGTCAGGTTTGTCAGGCCCCAAAATTATGATGCAACAGCCTGTGAAAATCTAAACCACAGAAATCTGAGATTCTATTATTTCAAGGGAGTTCGGGTCACTGATATGAAAATGCAGAAGTAATGAAGACATAAGACACTGCTCTATAGCTGGGCCATGTGCTTTACCAGGTTGCCTGTACGTTCTCTATACTTCTTTGCGGCCGTTATGAAATTCTAAAGCTCTTTAAGAGATTAAGGTTAGAGACAGGAAGATAAAGGGAAAACTCTTCCTCCTTCTTGCCAAAAAGCAGACTAGTGGCAATGCAAGCTCACGTTGTTATCTAAGAGAAAAAAAAAGACTGCCTATAAGAAAGTTTTATTCGTTTATCATTTTACGCAGGTATACAGTTCAATAATCTACACCATCAAATGTCACAGCAACATGTATGATGATGTTGATTCAAACATTAAAACATACAGATTATAAACAATGAGAGATAAAATGCCAGTTATAGACTGCTACATGAATTTACTTGAATGTGAGAAGCTAAAAGGTTCCCGTCACGTGTGAAACAAACTTTAAACCAGGTGCTTTAAGTTCCTGACCCACTTCTTTGCTCTGTGGAGTCTTCTCATTTCCCAGTTTCTGTATGAACCAGTGTATGCAAATATATGCCCAGGGCTACATTACAGGGAATGTACTATAAACCTTTTTAAACAAGTAAATGAAACTCTTTGAATTTGCATTCCAAGTGTCAGCCCCAAATACCACACATTCAACCCTGTTTAAATCCCTGGGTTAGCAGCTGCTCTAAATGGGCTGTTTCAGGTGTGAGAGAAGAAATGTGTTTTGTAATGAATGAAACAGACTCTTATTCTGTGGTCTAGATATGCAACTGAATTTACAGATAAAAACTTCTTTCAGACACACACGTATTTTGTGTCCAGATCACAGAAACTACTGAGGACTATCGAGATTTGCAGAAATACATTTGTCATAACTTTAATAGTTCCTTTCCTGAATTTACCGTTTGTCCAGATGTCCCGTATGTATTTTACTTAGTCTCCCTTCCAAGACTGACTTCTACCTACACATTATACATCATTGGAAAGCTGAGATTTTGGAGATCTGAATCATGTCCAACATTTAAGGCTACAATCATAACTGTAGGTTCAGTAAACATTCATTTCAGACCAGTCGTAAATGCAGTTTACCTTGTAAGCCATACTGTGCTCTAGTAGCAGATGATACTGCAACAAAAACACTAATACATCAGCAAGGCTCCAGTAAAACAGTTAGTCCATCACTATTCTTTGCTCCATAAAATAATATTTTAGGCAAAAATTGCAAGAATTTCAGGGGTTAGGTATTCTCCAGACACAAGAGGAACTGCGTGCAAAATAACACTGACGGGTCAAACATACAACAGCAGTTTTAAAAATGGGTATGTACTACCAGCCTAAAACAGCGGCTCTAAATGTTATCCTTTAAACATAAAAAAAAGAAATAAAGAAAGAGAAAAAGACCTTTAAAAATATCTTTCAAAAATTTTCTTCAATGTCAGCGCGCCCCTCAAAGTATACAATCCAAACTAGCAATTATATTATAACAGCAGCTGCCCAATAGACTAACATTTAGCAAAGATTTCACATTTTTCAACCCAAGTACTCCATGGGGTCTTTGATTCCAGAGCCTGGGAGATGAATTATGACTTGTGTGTTTGCAGCCAACAACAGAGCTTTTGGCTTACTTCGCTCATAGTCGAGATGTCTTAGCGTTAGCAGAAGCAGCTCTTGTAAGGAAAAGCCAATAGTAGTTCATTTGGGTTTAAAAAGGGCAGTCTACATTGTTAGGTGATACTCAGACTGATTATCAGTAATTATCAGCAGCGCTTTGCCTCTCTGTAAGCTACAAACCTGAACAGCTCTTTCAGACACAATATTTTACATATACATAGATGAGAAAGAGGAAAAACAGAATGATCTTTTCTCATATTTTGCTAGTAGAAACACTGGCAACTCCTAATTTACAACTGTCTTGACAATGAACTGTCATACATATATTTGAAAAGAACAATTAATTTGTTTCTATCGATTTTAAGAACAGTTAAAGTATAAGGGTGCAAGAAATTTGGTTCATAAACACCTTTTAAAGAAAATTTCTATTTCTGGCATCAAATACTGGAACACATATTTTTCTTTTTATCTTTTATGCTAATGTTTCCTCTTGCCATTTTTAAAATGAGAGAAAACAGTTATGTCAAAATATCTTAAATAATTGTGATTAAACTATTATATTCAACTCAAACAGGGTCAGAGATGTTGATAAGTTTTCAATGTAGTGATTCCTGGGACCCACAGCTGGTGATTTGAATGGGTCCCTGAGAAATTCAATGGGTCCCCAATTTAAAAAAAAAATCTTTTTATTTGTTATATTCTTCTATTTCTTGAGTTATAGTGTTAAACTCCTTTGATGGTGGTATATGGATATAATAACCAGACATTTGTGTATGTATATATATTAAATAAATAAAATTCCAAATCTGGAAAATTTATTACAAAACAGCTGTCACAGAAGCCTGACGTGCCAATCGTCTGCTGACCAGCAATAGGTTTTATCTTTTTCTTCAGTGGCATTTTAGCATTCTCCTTTTCCTAGTTACATAAGAAAAACGGGATCTCATCGGAAGTGGGATGTATGCACACACGCGACTGCTATTCAACGTATTTTTCATTACCGCCACCAAAGTATGTTTTATTCATTTCATTACAGCTCGTCCCCTTAATGTTAAAACATCAACATGAATGAGTTTACTTAATATAAAGTTCATATCTTTAATTGTTGAAATGAAATCTGTGGTGTCTGGCTAGTCGTTGTGGTAGTGGCTGAACTAGCATGTCACGACACTGTGCGAACAGGGACCACGTCTGTACGTCTTTTAGATGACCCAGCGCTTGTCTGGTCTGCTAACAAAGTTTCTTTTGCTAGTTACTGTGATTTTAAAGAAGTTGTTCACAATGTATGTGTCATTTTTCATGGGAAAAATGAGTTGCGTGTCTTATGACGCATCGATAGTGAGCTTACGCGTCATCTCAGATTTGAATGTGTCGGGTACGCAGGCCGTGTACCTCGCAACATCACTGCAGGGTTAACAGCAGCACGTCAGTAGCACTGACTTTTAATATATCATAAATTATACAAATTATGCAGCCCAACAGGCCCAGTCTGACATCACACAAAGTCACAATATAGTTTCTCATTACAATTTTCTGTTTTTGTTGCTGTCAACAGAACAAAAATCAAACTATTATACTCTTACTAATTTTCTAACCATTTTGGTACACTATTGGTCAAATAAAAAACTCATCAGCTTTTGCTCTTAGACTCTTCATAATAATAATAATAATAATAATTAACAAAAAAAACTGATGGCAACATGGTTTAGTTAGTCTTAATATTGGCTTTGAATTAGAGATGCACAATATCAGTAAAAGGCCAAATGAGTTGTAAAATACCACCATATATATCAGCCAAATATGTAATATCATGCATCCCTACCTATGCAGTCTGTCAAAAGAGGAAGGTCTCAAGGTTTAAAGGGGGGGAGTGTTGACAGGATGTAATCTTGTGGTGTATAGTGGGAATCTAGTCGCTGCTACAGATAGGCCAAGTGAGGGCCTTACCTCTGTACTGGCCCCCAGGCTTGATGACTTTGGTCCCACGTTCACGTGTGTCCTCTACAGCCTGGGTCATACGTTCCCGGGTCACCTGGTACGAGTCATTGGTGGCACATACAGTGACCTTGTCCTGCACCGTTGCCAACAATGCCAGGTGTGAGGCCCCAGAGCTGGAGACAAAGAGGGAGTACGAGAGAGAAATGTGAGGCAGAGAGGGATTACCTTCCAGCAACGTGTAGTAAGACAGTAACAGTTGATTCAGCTGAACAGTGATTATTATACCTTGACGCATACTGATGGATGCACTCAAAGCTTCCCTGAGGGTTGTCCTTGCCCACATTAGACAGGTAGAAATCAAAATTGTGGAAGGTGTCCGTGGAGGAGTTAATCTTGGGGATTTTAATGCGCTGTAAAATAATTTGGACAGAAACTGAAGATATAACTTAACTTCTATAATCCAATCATAAGCATTTCCATGAGACAGTAAGCTCTAAATATTTTAATATAATAATTATCAATCTTTGAAGCATAAACATTGCAATGCTCAGAAATGGTTTAACCAATTTTAAAACATCATTGTTCAACCAGCACTGGATTTCCAAAGCTTGGAGCTTATGGCCCCATGTCCTGCATGCTTTACATATTTTAATGCGCCAAACACCCTAGACTTAACAGGAAAAAAAAAACTCATTGGCTCTTCGATGAGCTCTGCAGAATCTGTCTGATAATTGATTATTATTTTTGTTAATAAAAGGAAGAAATCAAAATGCAATCTACAAGGGTCTGAGTATCAAGAATGGGAAAACTGTTATCTTTTAAAGTTAACAGCATGGGATCATGTGACAGACATCTTGAGGACAGAAGAAAAAGGAACCCAACCAACAAAGAAAATTAGAGTACATACCCCTTGGAGTCCCTTAAATTGTATTGTAGGCCGCAAAGAAGGTACATTCTGAAAAACGAAGGGACAGAAAACAGTTGAACATATTAGGAACTACATTAATATGTATAAAAATAAATTTAAACCAATAATTTGGAGTTAAAACGAGATGAATTAGTTACAAAGACCAGCATTCAAATTCAACTTTATCTATTTAAATTTTCCAGAGTATGCTGGAATATTTATGTGAAACATTTGAACTAAAAATAATAATAAAAATCTACATATAAAGAGCAGTTTTAGATGCTTTAAGATGAGAAGGTACTAGGTTGCACCTGTATTGTAAAGGCAAAAGAAGAAAAACAGCAGCACTATACTATGCCAAGCATATGAATCTTTCAGATGCAAAGTATTCAAAAGCATTCTTGTTTTATGTACGCTTGTCAGTGTCAACTTGCAATGGTGCTGACAGCCACAAATATGCAGTGGCTGTTCTGGAGCAGTATATAGTTGGTCAAGACAGAAAAGCACAAAACTCCCAGTTTCTTCATATAGCCTAAGCACACAGAAGAGCCAGTTAGCCAGACTTCTGAAACACTGCATCAACTGGCTGAAGTAAAATGCAAATTTCATCAACAGCCACTCTTCAGTGCAGAACATCAAAACTTGCATGTTAACCTAAAAGAAATTGCTGAGTAAATGCATAATTTTATGGAACAGAGTATGTCCTGGTTGTAAAAGCTAAGCTACTCTGAGCCACAGACTCCCTCCCCCACTCACAGGCAGTTCTGATCACATTTCACATCACCACAGAAAGACAAAGATAGCCAGCTTCCATAGTTCGATGACTGGTTCAGCTACAACACACATTACTGAGAGGGAGAGAAACAAAAAGCAGGCAGTTTTGGCTGCTGAGGCAGCAAGAGATGGCAGGCTGCCGTTCAGTGCAGCGAACAGACCAACACACCCAATAAGGTTGTAGCATGGCCTGTTACAAAAGAATTCCTTCAACTTGGTGATAATGCAGTCTGAACAGACAGCAATCAGCAAATAATCTGTTAAAATCGAGCTTTTTTCTGGTTAACAATTTTTTTTTCCATTGATGATGCCAGTTTCAACAGTAAGTGACAGACATGCAGATATAATGTACTCTTTACTTTAGATAAGAGTCCACTGTTGAATGATAAGCACAAAAGTGACAGATTTGCTGAACTTCACATTTATTTAACATAGTGTACATGTTTGTTTGCTTTAGAAAATCCATCAAAATAAAATACTAAATCAACTGGTAATACATTTTACATGTAAGCCAAACATTGTTAAAAAGAATGATAGGGGAGGGGGTTGTTAATAATAAAAAAAAAGAGTTTTGGAGCACTAAACAGCAGCAATTATTGACAGATACCAGCCTTTTTTCCCTGATAAACAATGAATGTGAGACAAATTACATCAATAAAATAAAATAATGCTGTTCCACTGCAGCAACAGACATTGTTTGTACTGCAGGTGTGTTAGCATGGAAAAGGCATCTGATCTTCACAATTAATCAGTCTATCATCACATTATTTCAAAATTTCTAAGACATTTCTGTAAAAGCAATCCAATGGGGATGACGCTGAGGAAAAGTTTCTTATAGTGTGTGTCATACAGACACACCATAAAAAGCTATCACACAGAACTCTGAACGCTATAGGCCCATGCTAAGCTGTAGAGCACTGGTCCTGAGTGAGGACCTAGACAGAGTCCCTGTGTTATGTAACTGTGTAGTTGTTGGCAGCCTGGCAGAGTTTAGGTCAGGTAACGTGGATTCAAACATATGCAACTCAAGACTGCAGAGGCTTCTCCAGATTAGTTCACCTGTGTTCACCCCAACATGATTACATCACCTGAACAGTCTAAGATTAACTAGTTATATTTAATCTGTTCTGGTATGCAGCACTATATAGCAAACTCGGCTTCTATAGCTTGAAATCAGCTGGTGTCAGATTATGCATTTTCCTTAAGTAGTTTGTTAAAGTACATAAACACAATGTGGTCAGCATTAGGTTAATATAAACATATATTCATGCCATCGGATATCATGCATTTGCCACTGCCTAAACTCGTTCAGCTAACTGATGTGGATGGGAATGTGAAAAAGCTAATATGTTCATAAAAAATCCTTTAGTGTAGAAGCTTGTTTGATTGGGAGTTTGTATAATTAGGTTAAACAGCTATAAAAAGAAAAGAGTCTGGTAGGAGCTCCCTGCCAGTTGCGGTGTTGGGTTTTCCAGCTACCTGAAACATGTAACCATATGGTAAGATGACCAGTCACCGACATGCTTGAAACACCACGAACTTAAAATACATTTTCTACAGGTTTTATTCGTTTAAACATTTCAACCATGTCTCTAACATACATATCATCTCATCGAAATCATGTTAAAGTTTAGATTGTTAACAAAGCTTTAAAAACTGACAGTGAAAAATTAAAAGTTGCCTTACAACGACAGTATTGCTCGATATGAAACTGTCAATTCCTAATTTGTCAGATAACGTAAATTTGCTTGGTAAGAGAAAAAGGAGTTAACGACCAGGATAGGGGATTTACACCAAAGCAGAGCTAACCCTAATCAGTGTCTAACTTCACAAACAAGTTTTCTAAGTTAATAATATTTTGTCAGCTAGTAAAACAAGACCAGAACAAGAAACCATATCCACGTTTATCTTCATTAGATGGTTATTTCAACAACACAAAGCTAATATGGTCCAAATCAAGCAGAAACTCCGTCTGTCAACTGCTTAGCTAACTTTGTAGCTTTAGCTGTGCGTGGCAGTTGAGCTTCCTGGCTGAGACAAGCAGTGTCAGCCCGAGAGCCCAGGCTGTTTTCTAGCGATATTAATGTATGTTTCACTCACCATGCAATTTTGGTAGCTTTCTATCGCTCTCAGCGCCGTTTCAGTCAATTTGACATGTAATACAGTGACTCTTTCTGCGCTCTGTTGGCCACAATTTAATCCGTACCTCCCATCCTCCGAGAGAGCCGCCATCTTTACCAGCCCTCCACCATCGTCCCTCTGAAGCAGGAGCATTTAGCAGCCAGGCTCCCTGTGCTCTCTCTGCTCCTGGGAGGGATTATTTTGTTGCCTGCAGGGCTGACAGTTGGCTTGGTCCCAACTTGCAAAGTTTTTAGTGTTTCCACTTAAAAAAAAAAAAAAACAGTAAATACAAAGTGTTGCATATTTTGTTATGTTGTAAGAGTTTATTGTGCTTATTAATAGTTTCATGATTTGGTTTAGGTTTACTGTTTGTTTTTAATGTTTGAACTTGCTGTGCATATACTGAAAACTGTATGGTGTCATGTTAGGTGTCTGACATTTATTAAAAGTACATTTCTAGCTACTAGTTCCTCTTTCGCTGTAAGTCTTTAACCTTCCTCAAACACAAACACTGCTGTTTTGCTGACAATGTAGAACTAATTCTAGCCTACTGAAAATGTTAAAGGTAGCTTTTGTGAAAACCCTGCAGTGAAAAGTCACATTCATTTGAGGTTTTGATGCAGTGAATTGAGAGTAATTATGTATTTTAATTAATCTTCTGAACTGTGTACAATTTTTTTTATGTTATTCAGACAAATTAATATCTTAAATCAACTACTTCATACTACGGTACATAAGAACACTGAAGCAAACAGAGTTGTTAGTAGATATCCTGTATTTCAGCAACTTTGAAACTTTATACACATGCTGGACATTACAAAAATCTCCTTTATTCACTTCTTTTAATAATATGCTAGATAAAGTGACATCAGCACAATGGGTACAAGTGTTTTCTCTTGTCAGCTGGACTATCTACCAGTGTCAGTTCCCTTGACACGGTGATTAGTGGCGTAGCCCCGGGCAGGGTGGGGAAAGGCTTGTGTGAATCCAGCAGATTACCGTAGCTCCCCACCCCACCCTATGACACACTTGCATACAAGTCATATGTTTACAACTTCTTGCCATCAACAAATTTGCTTTGCCTTAATCCAAAAATAAACTATTATACAGTTGATTTTTAAGATAAATGCACGCATGAAAGGTTTAATCTGACCTAAGAGACTATTATTAATGTGAATGAGTTTATCATTTGTTGCTTAAAAATAGTAAAACACAGCAGTGGGTGAATTAAACAGTTTTGCTACAGAGCATAATATTGTGCCCTCTCTTTCTTTTAATCTATCTAAATTCCAGATACTTTGTTTATCTCTGCAAGGGCTCTTGTTTGTCTGACACGTTACTTGCTATGCAAACAATAAAGCCTTTGGGTGGATTTGACTAATTGATTTGAGAGCTTCTGTGTTTGTATAGGCCATAAAGGTGTCACCTGATAGAGGTTTAAAAATACCTTAAAGAAACACCCCACTTGTTTCAGTCTAAACAATAAATACAGGATGCTTAAGAGTGTTACCAGGAATACATTGCCTTTTACTTGATTGCTATTTTTTTTATGTAGCTAAATAATTTGCTCAGGGTGGTGTCTACAGCTGATGTTTCTGAGTTACTCTTTCATCAGTCTCATTCTATGTCACAGACAATTCTAAAAAAAAAAAACCCAACAAACAAACAAACAAACCAAAGGTTAACCATTAATAGATGTATTATTCAGCCAGGCTCTAGCCTCCAGAGCTAATCGGGGCTACATGCTTTAGTAGTCGGGGCTCATCAGTAACAGGGATAAAGATGCTCCTGCACCTTAACATTTAAAGGGGCCATTTTGCTTTTCAGAATTAGATTTGTCCTTCCTATGTGATCTTCACTATATGCTGAAGTAAACTCCACAAATGAGAGCTAACTCCTTATAAAATCTTTTCATGGCCCTGTCTTTTATCATTAGTGTAAAACTTGAAAGGTTCTTTTAAATTTTGTGCTGTAATGATATGGTGTCTGGATACTTATTAACCTTATTTTCATTATGATCATTTCAAAAATCTTTTCTGTTGCATTTTGAGTTTTCAGTGATTTTGATTTGCTGGTTTAACTCTTTAGGTGTCAGAGTTAAAAAAAAAAAGTTACATTTGGATAACAAGAATCAAAAGGCTGTAGCTTGGAAGTGGTTAGAGGCCTCCAGTAAAAAGAAGAATGTTTAATATGAACCAGAGCGTATGATGGGGGTACATTTACTTATCTCTTTGCATATTGAAAAGTAATTAGAAAATAACTGAGAAAGTACTTCAACAGTGAAAAAGTGTTTTGTGTATGTTTTCTCTTTAATCTGCTCTGTGTCACTGAGAATGAGTGCATCCTTCTCAGCTCCTGTCTTTATACCTAATTTGGCACTTAAGGGGTTAAAAACGGTAGAGAGATTTGCTAAGAAAAAACCAACCAGAAAAAACAACAACAACAACAACAAAAATACTTCTTGTCAAGGATTTTGGGCTGAGTCTTTCTATGCTTTACATTATCAACAATAGGCTCGCTCACCACAAGTAAACCACATGAATGGGATTAAACTAATAACTCTTTAAACTGCTTTGCATTATAGCATAAAAAGGGTACTCTGCATGGATCGGACCAACAGTCGGCTGCTTTGTACTGTAGGATATAAGTAAGCACAAAACAATGCAGTGTCAAAAAATGTAAAATTATTTAAAACAGCCTATTAATTGCATTATATAAGACATGGCAGAGTATTTTCTCCAATTAATATAATTATAGGCAAATACCTTTGAAAAATATTCGTTATGTCCTTTCAGCCTTTTTGCATGACCTGCAAACCCTAGAACCTTCTCAGTTTTGGACCTGTTGGACCTGTTGGCTGTGTCTACTGCTTACATTCATGTATTATGGCTCCACATGGAAAAGAAGCAACAAAAAAAAAACCTTAAAAATCTGCCAACAAGATATCACAAAAATGAAAAAGTATTTAGCAAGATTGTTAATCAATCAAAAATCAGATAGAATACATTTGTGTTTGTGATTGTGATTTATAGAACAAGGCAGGACCACCAATCAGACCTATAGGGGCCTGCTTCTTAAAGTGATGCCACTGATTTTATGAATCATGTTAAGAGGTTAAAAGTCCAGCTCTGAAAAGCAGACTGCCAGGTGCTTTAGACGTGACACAGAGGTTATCAGTGGAGATCAGGTTTTCTGTGACAGCTCAGCCAGAGGGAAGGTTCAAGATTGCTCATCAGTGCGAGAAGTTAAAGGGAACTTCTGCTAAAGAACAAGAAAATAAGCACAATGAATACTGGGAGCAAACTGTTAGATGAAATCAAGATATTTATTTTGATTACCAGTGTAATACAGAGGCTATAGCGTAATGATGAGAGGGATTATGGAAGTAAAAGGTGATCAGGATTTGATATTTATTGATAGCATCTGTGGCCATATCAAAATTCTGGCAGACAAGACAACTACAGTCTCCTTAATCTTACCTGAAGAGGAATATTCCACCATGATAAAGAGCCAAAGCAAACTGCTTAAAATACTGGACTTTCCAAAGCGGTAGACTATAATCAAGTGAGGTATGTTGCATAACTTGAATCCAAAACCAACAAGTTAGAGGTATTTCAAAGAGAAAGGTAGAGGAGGAAGAGCTACCCACCCCCTTTAGAGAAGGGAAGGTGAAAAATGCTTTTAAAGACAGCAGGAAATCTCACCAAAAATGTGAGCAATGCTTTTTATCTTCCTTACAGAGTAGGATTAGTCTTTCACAGAAGTTAAAATTCTTATAACAGTATAGAAAAGCATTTTAACTTTTGATTAACTGAGATTCTGTCTGTATTCTGATGTTGTGGATGTATATTATTTGTTATTTTGCATAGGAGCATACTCTGCTGCTCTATGGCACTTTAAAAAAGACTAAATTAAGACTTGTGTGAAAGAGGCAGGTGGTTTGCTAAAACGTCCTGTGACCAATGATGAGCTGCCAGTGATAACTGATTTGATAGCAGTAGAAAATGAATACTCTTGTGTAAAGGTTAGTCATGATATCACATGATCCTCTTAATAATTTTCATTCAATGCACAGTGAGAGATTTTATTTATTTTTATTTAACCTTTATTTAACCTGGAAAGTACCACTGAGTATGTAACCTAAGCAGACGGGCTTGAGTGCTGTCCTCCATAAAACTAAAAGCTGCTGAAGATGATGCAGCTCGTTGGCCATAAGCTGACTGTTTAGCTTGAAAATTAGCATGAGCAACATGGGACCAACATTTCATCACAAAGAGGACAAATTGTAGATAAAAATTAACAATGAAAAAGAACCACCCCAAGTAATAAAAAAGATGAATTTCTCAAGAATTTATTTCATAAAACCACAAAGCAGTTCTGTGTCACCGATGACTTAGATCTCTAAGTGGAAGAAACATGCTACAACAGGCAGATGTGCATTTGCAAAGCTGTGGAAAGCACAAGTGGAAAGCAGGTTCAGAGCCATGTCAGGACATTTCCCAAGAAACCCAATGCATCACCTCACGTAACCTACGGACCATGTACTTGTAGTGTACTAGAATGTATACTAACTTAATACTTCTTCAGACTAAACTGGAACATTTTAAGTTTATAAAAGTATACTTAAAGTGTACTTTATAAGGTCATTTTAAGTTTACAAAAGTACACTTCCAAGTATACAAGAATTAGGGAAATACTTCTAGTCCACATTTTAGTTTATTGAAATACACTTTAAGTACACTTTCATGAACTTAGAATTACCAAAACTAAACTTTTAGGAACATAAAGATAATGCAATTGAGCACACAAACTATTTACTTGAACATGTAGGTTTATAACAGGGGTAATACCTCAAAGCAAACATGTGTAGTGAAAAACATTTTTAATCTGCCAAATTAAATGTAAGCACGAGTCAATGACTTCACCTTATTCTGTACTTGGATCAAGATATACTAAGTGCAAGCTTTAGTATGAAAGTTTAAGTTGCTGTATTAATGTACTTAGTCTCAGACTTTTCTCTATGCTTTTCAATATAAGCTAAGTCAACATCTCTATACTATTCTAAATGATATTAAATATAAGATATAAAAAGTAAACTTTCAGTATAGCATCTCAGTTTTAGTTTAAAATAAGTATCCTCGTAGTACTACTTTTTGCTAAGGGCAGTGTTTTGTTGGTCTCCTGTAGGCTGGGTTATAATTTAAAGGTCTACATGGAGGGCAACCTGCTAATATTTAGATATGCAGTACATGTCTCATTCTGACGATTCTGATTTTCACTCAACCATAAAAGGAAAAGATAGTCACGAATATTATGCTGTGTTCCCATCAACAGAACAAACAACCTGTATGCTACACACTGGACCTTTGTTTCAAGACCCTGTTTTTGTAAAAGTGAGGAAACTTTCAGACTGATGCCACTTGCCCTGTATTTCCTCTCATGCTAATGCTTGGCAATCTAATACTGATGCCCCGCCAAAACAGTAACTGATGCAGAGAGTTGGCGGGTTAGACACATTAGTTGAGACTTTGATTGAATGCTTTCTCATTGTCCATCCTTGGCTCATCAGTTACAAAAACTGGCTTAAATCACTGGCCAGATCATTTACTGGCTTCAGGTATGTTATGGCCTCCACTAGTTCCCCTAGTAGTTTTAATTTTGTCCCTTTTTCTTGTGTCACAACTGTCCAACTTTGAACAAATGCAGTTGTAGGTGTAGAAAATGTCATATTGATTTATTTGACATTTAAGGGGATCTCTCTGGGATGTTTTCCTTTGATTTGTATACTGTTCATGTCACAGGCATTCATTCCAAAACTGTTGCAGGCTATTTCCAAAAATCTGTATTTTGCTGACTTATGTGTACTTTTGTGTTTTACTTGGTCCTTAGACGTTTATTGGAAATTATAAAATTATTAGAACAATATGTGTTTATATCATAGACATTCTATTTTTTCTTAAAAGGTTGGCCACCACTTGCCAAGATTTTGAAAGCCACTGACACTAACTGACTAAATAAGGAAAAAGAGCAGCTTAAACTGATAACACAACAGGTTCATTTAGCTGGAAGTGTGGTTACATCTAAGCCCCAGACTC